>NC_142028.1:81056823-81384948 GCF_982192425.1 Myodes glareolus
TGGCTAGATACCCGCAATTTTATCCTTGTTCATATCTGTAAGGTTTTTAACTCATGATCTGTTCACAGGACATGCAGTCTAGTTTAAATTTGTTCTTGGGATTATGAACCAATCAATTGTATGTGGTTTGTCTTAAAACTGAGAAGAAATTGTTGTTTTCTTTATGCCAGTCTGAGCTAGGGATTAAAAACCAGAGCCTAAGTGTCTTATAATCTTCGTGGAATAATAGATCTGGCTAGAAAGCATATCCTAGTATATTTTTATATATCAAAATTATACAGAATAATGAGAAGTCATCTTCCTGACCATCCACAGATATATGTGTCCATAAGATTGAGATGTAATCATGAGATTACATATACATATCACATGAGATTAGATAACACATTACAGAGTGAGTCTTGGGAAGATACCATAGCTGTCTTTGCACATGTGGATTTACAAACAGGAACAGTCAGTATTTATAGGCAATATTTTCATAAGCCTTGCGTATGAATTTCCTCCATCAGCTTAGTTGATCACCTGATGGGTCTGCCTCATAAATACCAACTGTCATCTGCTGTAACTGTGCCTTGGTCCACAACAGCTTATGACACAAAAGAACTGTATAGAGCTATCCTTTCAGCTGATTTCCATGTTTTGTAGCATTTGACGTATCTCCCATCTTTTGAGCTGCCTGCAGGTTGTGTAGGGTGGGCCAGGATTCTAGCTTTCAAGAGATGTTATCCATGCTGGACTGGGTGGGCTTTGGAAATAAAGCTGCCTTTTAGTCATTTCTAGTCCGTTAAGTAATTCCTCACCCATATTCCTATAACTGACTCCAATAAAACTCATTAGCTCAATGAATTGGACTTTGGTGATTTTTTTACTTTGTCATCAGTTCTCAATCTTAGGTGAGTAGAGATTTGTAGACATCTCTCCTTAGTGTCATACAATGCCTCTTCAGAGCTATTTAGAGTGTCTTTCAACTTGTATTTAATAGCCCTAGTCTACAGATTCTATCAAAAGAATGAGATTGAAATTGTCACCCCAGAGGCACTCAGATGGATTCCTAGGTAAAGGCATTTCTGCTAAGCCTTAAAACCTAAGTTAGATCCCTGGGATCCACAGAAAAGAAAGAGAATCAACTCACACAATTGTCCTCTGACCTCCATAAGCATGCCACAGTATGCACTAACATGTACACCTCCCAAAATATACGCACATCCACATATCCATGAACACACACAAATAAGTCTAAAAATATTTAAAATATCTTTTAAAAATAAGACGTAAGTAAAATCCAATTCTAGCAGCAATTTTAAATTCCAAATTCCACAGATGAAACTGAGGAAAGCAAAAGAATGGTAGGATTCACAAACCAAAAACAAGTATGATTTATTTTGAAATACAAATCATGACTGCAATGATATGTACCTGTTAAATAAGAGGCACTTTCTCATTTCTCTGCAGCTACAATATTGTCATTATATTCTAATTCTCACAGTACCATTGTGATGCAGTTATCCACATATTGAGATAATACAGCTGAGGTTCTGATAAATTCTATAATAAGTCAAGGTTGTGTCTGTATTAAGAGATGGAGGTAGATCACTTAATTAAGTGTGTGCCTTAAATATCCATGGTTGTCCTATCGTGTCACATTGCTATTGACCAGTACTTGTCTTATATGAAGCTCTGGCTTTTGGAGTACAGGCAAAATGATTAATAATACAAGAATGATTTCACAAAATCCTTAAAATAACAACAACAAACAACCCTAAACACTATACACATACACTATAACTCAAGGTATACATACTTTATTTGTCTTTTTATGTCATACTGGAACTGCTCAGTGAAACAAAGCCAACCTGTAGAATGCACTATGTATCCTTCAGGCTTTGTTCAGTTTGCAAACTTTCCTCATCTTTAGAATGCCATTCATTTTGCCATGTTATTGTGTCTGAAACAAACTTAAACTGTGAGCCATATGTCAACAGGCTAAATACTAACATCCTTGAAATATAGAATTTTCAGTGTTTAAAGCAATGCATGGAACATGGAGCATGCTCTTAACATCTATCCTGACATATAAATCTACTTTATCCTCATCATTACCTGGCCCTAAGTCACATGACAGAAAAGATACCCAGTTCCTATCTTTGTGATAATGAAATTCATATTCTTTCCTACATCAAAGGTCTGCAATTTAAATTTCATGATGCACAGAAATACTTATTCATGCTTTGTATGTTCATTGTCTAATTAAATCCAAAATTAGCTGTACAGTTCCCCACTTAGAGTTGAACTGCACACTGCTCCTACTGAAGATTGTGCTTTTTGTGATGCACTTCAAGCTAGAAAAAGTTGTTGAAAATTTTACCAAGTACCTTCAATTACATTTAGTATAATAAGCAGGTATAAATTAATAACAATAAAGAATTGTTATTGACTGAGCATTCACTGTAGTTCATGCATTGTTTGGAAGTTTTAAGATTATTTCTTTAAGCTCTCATTGTTCCCAAGATCATATATGTAGTCACAATACAAATATTCAAATGTCTATATGTATATTTTGAAGCCTATGCATATTTTGCTATTCCCTTCTCACATTACATAGACATAGTTAGTGTCTTTTCTATAGTGTTAGGAGATAAGGGTAATCTACTGTAGGGTGTTTTACTCCTGACACAACTATCTTACTTGCTAGAAAACAAACTTATTACACTCCCTTTAGACAATATTTGGACAGTATCTCAGGCATTCTACACCAAAGTTCCAATCAGGTACTAGAGTTTAAGCCAATAAGTTAGTTTTATCCCAAGTTAATGGTTTTTTACCTCCAGTACTATCCTTTTCAGTCTTTTAACTTCCTCTATGTCACCAATTCAATT
Source organism: Myodes glareolus (assembly GCF_982192425.1). Classification (NCBI taxonomy): domain Eukaryota; kingdom Metazoa; phylum Chordata; class Mammalia; order Rodentia; family Cricetidae; genus Myodes; species Myodes glareolus. The sequence continues at coordinate 81,059,700 of NC_142028.1, forward strand.
CTTATACTTCAGAAGTCTAGGTTCTAAATCTGCCTATCTATACTCAGCAGGTACCTTTAAACTTTGACTGTTCCTGATCTGGAAGTTTAGAAAACAAGTGATAAATGTGAATCATTAATTCTGGTGATAAAAGTCTTCATTCCAACTAAAGAGGGGGTCCTTTTCCATTCATTGGCCATCAGGGTACTTGCGCTTGTCCCTGTTCTGTTTCTATTTTACTTTCTTAGCAGCGCAGCTACTAAGGTATTCTTTGGCACATAGATTAAGATTCTGGGTGAGAGAACCTAGCCAACAATGAGGACCCTAAGAGAGACTTACATAGATCTAATCTACATGGGAAGTAGAAAAAGATAAGATCTCCTGAGTAAATTGGGAGCATGGGTACCTTGGGAGAAAGTTGGAGGAGAGAAGAGATGGGCATATATTTTTAAATTAATTGAATCCCTGTGAGAGAGGCATCATCATCATTTATACAAAGAAATTCACAGCACAGAAAATATCACTAGCTATAGAAAATATACCCAAATGCCACAATGTGGCTAAGATCTTGTATATTTCTATACATTTATTAGTCTGAAAATAAAAAAGTATACCAACCATTCATCAGGAGTTTTTTTAAAGCACAATATATACATCAACATAAACCACAATGCAAGCTATGGCTGATTTAGCTGATATAGCCAATGGGCTTCCCTCACAATAAAATACCAATTAAAGATGACAGAGATACTTAAAAGGGAATAAATTTTTAGACAAATATTGTTGATGCACAAATAGATAACATTCCTAGAAAGAGGAATTTGGGGTTTCCTTGTCAAGGGCGCACACAGTAGCCCTTGATAAAAAAAGAAGTCTCATTGACAGAGATAGACCACTCCTGGATCAAACAAATCTGAGAGGCAATTTTTAGAGGAAGGCCTGCCCATCGGACAAGCTCCTTCACAGAACTTATGGAATCAAATTTACTGTGCAAGAGTACTGCTCCCCCTCACCAGGAAAGGTCTGACCTATGTATAGAAAAGCAATTATGTCAGTGTTGAAAAAGCCAGAACCAGTAAACAGTACCGGGAAGATGACAAAAGCTCTGATAGAAGAAACATCACTGAGTCAGTCATAGCACAGAGGAAGCTGGCGTTAGAGGACAGGAGCTGAAGGCCCTGTCATAAAGTGACCTCCAGTATAATCCTAGATGGCAAACACAGGAAGATCCTTTTTCAAAAGACAAAAACTACAGAAAATCACAAATTGTCAAAGTGCAGAGAGTGCATGTCAACGTAGTGTTTAGCCACAGATGGCACCTCAATATTACCCTCCAACCCTCAGGTCTCAGGGACCAGTACAAAAAAAGGAGGGGGGGATTGAAAGATTGTAGAAGCCAAGGACCAAGAAGAGATGAAAACGGTATCTTCTGGACACAAAAACATAGCAGGACTGCTACGAGCTACACCAGGCAGTACAGCAGCTGAGTGGCTGCCTGTCTAAGACATGCGCAATATCAAGTCAGTTAACTTTCTAATGCTGGGTGGAAAAGGACTCCTGAGTCCCCACCCCTAACAGGGGAGCCACCGACAGTTAGTGGTTTCTGTGAGAGGGATACTCAGTTTTCTTTAACAGTGTGGCTCCTTGAAGGCAACTATAATCCAGTGGATGGTCCCACCTTCAGGAAAACACAGATTGTACAAAAGATTTTATATGAAATTCTCAAAGAATTAATTAAAATAGTTTAAGAACCAAAAGAAATTACAAAAAAAAGAAAGAGGAAAATCATGGTTACTTAAATGGAGAATTTTAAGAAATCTATTAACAATGAAACAGTGATAAGAATGTTTGTACTTATCTAAATAATAGAGATGGAGCATTATGGCAGATGCCTGCAACCCTAATACTCATGAGGTTAAGGCAAGAGAATCATAAGTTTAAGGCCAGCTTGAGCGATGTGGTAAAACCCTGTCTCAGAATAAATCAAGAATAAAACAACATTATAATAAGGAGTATACAACTTTTTCCTTTCAAGAAACACATGATCAATGCTTGTATTACATGACAATAGCCATACAGGGTTAAACCATGCTACACTTCTATACCCACAAAGTTTCCTGGCCTAAGACACCAGATAAAAGTCATCTAATGCAGTATTATGATTTAGAAATTATTATTTTTACTTCCTGGTATTATTGCTTTCACTTCCTAAGTAGCAAAATAAGAAAGAACAAAGAAAAAAACCTTAACCTACATTATGTGATATCTTGCCTTCTTTATAAATTAATAGAATAAAAAGCAGCACATTACAGAATCTCAGTAGAAAAGAGTAGAACAAATTACTAAACTAATACAAGAGTATAAGTTTCATTCATCCAAAAGATGGCATTTGAAATCAGTTGAGAAAGGATCAATGGATAAATGAATGGCTAAACATGTCTAACTATACGTTTTAAGAAAAATAGTTAGAACTCTCCTCATTCTATAACTAAAATTACATTTATTAAAATAATATAACATATTAAAACATATTGCATATTTGTACATAATATATTTACATTGACATAGTTACAAGGTGAAAAGCAGAAAAACGCTTGTTGAGGAAATACAAAACAAATGCCGATACGACAACTGTGTGCTGCATTTTATCCCCATGAAATCTTTTCACACTAATTCTCTTTTATTCACTCTTCTAAGCATTTTAACTTACTTCCCTGTAATAATCTTTCAGAAAAATAATTTTTGTGATCAATTTTAACACTTACTCATTTTTCTTTAATTAGAGTCTATGAAATCTTCGTTTAGTTTCCAGAATATCATATTCTTTTAGAAATATTTAATTTCTGAAAGTCTTAAGCTAATTTATAAATAGGATATCAAAAGCAAATTTTAAAAAGTAAGAAAATGGAAAGAGTACTTAGTTGAGGTCCCCCAACACTCACACCATACCACTGCCATTTCTGTGTAGCTTGAGGTCATATACACACAGAACAGTGAAGCATGCTGTATTACATGATATTGTGTGAGTTTTCTTTGATTGTATGTTATTGCTTTTCAATGGTATGTGATATTCTTTTTTTGCTTTTAGCTTTTATTTATTTATTCTATGAATGTCAATGAACATATTTCAGAAAACGGAACCCACCAAGATTGGAAGGAACTTTCCCCCCTTTATAAAGGAGAAACTAAAGTCAAATTGGAAAGTTAACATTAGTGGCAAAAAGAATGAAATCGTGAGTGGAAAATTTACTGAGGGAGCAATCTTAGATGCAGAACTATCCAAACTCGCTAATAACTAGAAAAATAAGAAAAAATAAACCATAAAAGCACTATTTTTCTAACAAATTAGAAAGATGTAAAATAACAACTTACATTACTGTCTGGGTAGAGACAGTTATTTTCATTTAGTAGACACAAGATGAGAGCATAAAAGGTCCAAATACTTCTATAGTTTGATAACACTTATTTTTAAATAATTTAGAAACAGATCATTTGACTCAGTAATTTTTAGATTTAAATTTAAGAAAATAATTAAAAATGGGTATACATGTGTTTTATAAGGCTTATTCAGTATTGTGTCTCCTTTTCCAGTAAAGAATATAAAAATATAAATAATCTAGCATAAAATTTTAACTGTTTAGTTACAAAGTAATAGTATACAAGCATTATAAAGTTATGATATAGAAATATGTTTGTTGCCATAGAAATATGTTGATAACCAAAAGTTGAATTAAAAAAATGATAAAACACAGCATGATCTCAGTTTCAGAAACCATTATTCTACCTAAATACGGAAGGCATTAATAATTTTGCATAATTATATGGATTAAGGAACATGCATAATTGCTTATTTGTATTTCTAACATTTCCACATTTGTCTACTTACAAGTGTTAATGTTAAGTATTGAATAAGAATCAAAGAAGCATCCCTGCATGCAAACCTTGTTTACATCAGAACCCTGAGCCACCTCTTCCCTGTCTTCCTGTCAGTCCATTTTACCTTCGCCACTGTTTGCTAGCTTCTATTTACCTTTACCTTTAAGACCAGCAATGTGCATCTAGCAGCACACTGGCCTTTAAGTGTTCTCTTTGTTCTAAATTCTTTGCCCTATATTACTCAGGAGAGGATCTGAGTAATAAAAAGATTCATGGACAAAGTTTCCAGGAGCAGTTCTCTGCTCTGGATTTTAACAAAGAAAATAATAAACACAGGTTATATAGTGGTCTCAAGGAAGCCACCTGCCCTTGACCTACAAATGGCTCAAGAAATGGGGGACAAATAAAATAATACAAAGTCTAGTCTAGGGCAGCAGAGAAGCAGGCTCATGCTGAGGAACCCACAAGTACACAGCCACATGAGCTGGGGTATCATGAGGGAAAGTGATAATCATGGCAATGAAAACTTCCAAACACAAGTCATATATGATTTTGAATTTTAACTTTGTTTGAGCTTTGTTATAAGCAATGAGTCCAGAAAATGAGTTATAAAATGTTCACATAAGGTAAAAGCAAACTAAATATCATTAAAAATTTAGATTACCTTTTAATATAGAAAGAAGGCTTCTGAATAATTTGAAAGGAATTTTATATAATAAGATATCCTTCTCAAATGGGGGGGCAATTTGCTTCCAGAGATTGATATCCCTTTATCTTCTATATAAACTAAACCTGTGTTGATGAGCCTATCTGTAAATATATAGCTTTTCATTCTTCCTGACTGCATATTACCCCCTGTCCCAATGGTCTTTGCAGATTTTCCAAGCAAACAAAAATTTTATTTGTTCTTCAAACTCTGACTCAAATGTCAGCTTCACTGTGAGGTACCATCCTCAAGGCAAAAACAATAATTCCTGTTCTCATGTCTTCTATTATCTTTCCTCTCGATAACTGCAGCACTTGATGTTTCGTTACTGTCACTGTGACTGTGTGCATCACTCCACTTATACCAGTATCCAGGAAGTACTCAGGATAATTTTTAATTTCTCTTTATACTCCAGAATCTAAGCACTAAGTAAATATTGTATAAATGTTTGTCAAATTCATATCTCCAAGTCAGAAGGATAAATATATTAATGAGGAAAAACTGAAATATAGGAAAAGTATATTTGAAAATAAAATCATGAAGAAGAAATACTTTTTTTCCTTTAGGAAAGTTAAAAAGGTAAATCAACACTTTAACATTTTCAACTGTGATAGCTTTATTTCCCTAATTTTCTACTAACTTCTATGTGGCCAGGAAGGACAGTATTCATTATGGTACAGTGGCATTCAATTATTATTTAAGTCTTTCAACTAAAGCTCTTTTAATTAAAAATTCTCTTTAAATTCATAGCTTTGTATAAAAGTATTTTATAATAATATTTGTATTAAACTAAACCCAATCTTCATAAATCAGTTAAGTCTTCATGTAGCAAAGGCATTAGCTTTATTTTTCTTACTAAAGCAATGCCACTAAAGCAAATCCAAATTGATGATATAATAATTCTACTATATCACAGTACAGAAAGATAGGCTTAGAGAAACTAACAAAACTATTTCACTGTCTCCAATTTGCCTTCTACCATATAAAGCAGAAGACAAACCAGGAGCTCTAGAGAGGACTGGCAGGACAGGTGACAGCAAGTAGCTATTAAAATCTAGTAACGAGTCCACATAAATAATAAGGTAATGAATATAAAGTATCAGTTGGTATGTTAAGATCAATTTCCCTTTGATTATTTAGTGCTATTGCTATTACTTAAGGAATCTAGCTCAGCTGTTCTATGAACCAGAATATGCTCTAACTGAATGGCTTGAGTCTGGCTTCTGCTGTGCCAAGCAACCACCAACTTTGCAAATTAACGCCACCACTTAGCAAGGGTCACTAAATGACAGTAAAAAGGTGAGAAAGTGAATAATGAGCATGGTTTGAGTTATACTAAAACAACCACAAAGCTTCTCCATGTTTATTTGTATACCCTGGCAAGACTGGGTATACGAATAGCTATAATTCATGATTCTGTGACCCACACCTAAAATTAGCCATGGTCTTTCCTCATCAAATTATCCATGAATATCACCATTTTATAGTTCTTCCGGATGACTGGAGGAGAATTAGTCTGGTAGGAAGAGTAATGAACTGAGGGGCTGTGAACTTGAGGACTCTACTGTGAACTCGAGATTCCTCTACTCAAAGGAACAAGGTGGAGTAAGGGCCTGAGGATAATGAGGGAGGCAGGAATATGATGGCTTGTGCAGAGAAGAATATTTTAGTTATTAAGCTCTGAACAAAATATCATCATCAGAAGGAAAGCACACTCAGTCATTTCAGCAATGTGTGACTGACTCCCTATTATAAGGAGCAACAGATATACACTAAGGAAACTAACAATAGCAACAAAGCTCTGAAACATAAAAGACTTTTTGTAGCAACATGATATTTTTATTCTTCTCTCATATATTACACCTTGTCTACTCTTTGCCCCCCTCCCCCTCCCCCAGTCTCCCTTCCCAGTTCCACCTCCCCTCAGAAAAAAAGCATGCCTCCAGGGAACATAACCCAGTACACCTTAACAAGCTCCATAGCACCAGGGACACACCATCACAGGGTTGGACAAAGGAACTCAGTAGGAGGGACAGGGTACTGGGTCCCACAAGCAGACAAAAAGTCAGAGACAGACCCTACTCCACTCTTAGGAGTCCCACAGAAACACCAAGCTACTTATTCATAACATATATGCAGAAAACCTAGCTCAGACCCTGACAGGATTCCTAATCTCTGGAAGCCCCAACGAGTCCTGGTCAATTGATTCTGTAGGCCATGTTTTCACAATATCCCTGACCCCTCTGATTCCACCTGTTGGGACCTCCAGCTGCTCTTCCCTGCTAAAGATCTTTACTTTCCTTCTGATTTGAGTTACTGAAAGCTGTGTCAAAGTTGTTTACCAGCTCTGCTTCACGAGCATGTGTTGCCTTGGCCTTGAAGATCAGAGGATAAGGTTTTCACCTGTTGGCCCACTTGACTGTTGGGTATATAAGCCTCCATGGTGCTACTGAATAAAGGGCTTCTTACCAGTGTCTAGAAGTCCGTGTCTCTGTCTCCCTGTCTGTGTGTCTCTGTATGTTTCAACCTCCAGCACCTTGCCTGAAGCTCGCGAACTGTATGGTAGCACATAGAGCACAGACAGGCATTGTGCGCTGCACCACGGATCCTTCCTCCACCTCCAACGCAGGACTCCTGGGCTCCTCCTAATGGAGTCTCTCTGATCTCTCTGATGATGATATTAGGCTCCAGTCCCAGAACACTCTGTGTGTGGGCACAACAAACTGTACATTCTGTGACTAGGTTGATGTCCCAATCCCTCCATTTCAAGTATTGAATATGGTCAATTCAGGCTCTATGTACCCGACTGCTAGGAGTACTTGCTAGGGTTACTCTCATAGATTCCATTGCAAAAGGTTTGATTCTCATCCCCCTAAATAATTCCCAAATCCAGTCATTTCTCACATTATTTTCTTCCCTCCTCCAGGATATTCTCCTCCTTCTCTCCTCCTTCTCTTTCCTGCTCCCAATACCACTTGCCCCCAATCACTGGCTAAATCTATTTTTTTAAAAAAATATTCCTTTTACATACAAGCTACAGTTTCCTCTCCTTCCCCTCCTCCCATTCCCCCCCACACACACCTCCCTCACAAACCACCCACTACCCACACCCCAGAAAGGATAAGGCCTCCATGGGGAGTCAACAAAGCCTGGGACATTAAGTTGAGGCAGGACCAAGACCTCCCTCCTGTATCAAGGCTGAGCATGGCATCCTCCATGGAGAATGGACTCCAACAAGCTAGCTCATACACTAGGAATAGATTCTGATCCCACTGCAAGGGGCCCCTAACACAAACCAAGCTACACAACTGTCATGCACATGCAGAGGTCCTAGTTCAGTCCCATGCAGGCTCCACAGCTGTCCCTCTAGAGTCACTGAGCTCCCAAGAGCTTGGGTCACCTGTCTCTCTAGATTTCCCCACCAGACTACAGTCTACAACTCCAAGGGAGCTAGGTAACAAGGGCCCTATGAGGGATTGCCCTGGGAAGGGTAAATAGAAGAGATCTCCTTGGTAAACTGGGGGCAGAGGGGAGGCATAGAAAGGAGGGTATGGAATGGTTGAGTTGGGGGAGGGACGAAGTGGGAGAGCAATGAAAGAGATATTGTAACAGAGGGAGCCATTATAGGGTAGGGAGAAACCTAGTACTAGGGAAATACCCAGGACTCCACAAGGATGACCTCAGCTAAGACTCCTAGCAATAGCGGAGAGAGTGCCTGAACAAGCTTTCCCCTGTAAGCAGATTGGTGGATGCCCTAACTGTCAACAACTGATGGAAGCAGATGCAGAGATCTACAGCCAAGCACCAGTCTGAGCTTCAGGAACCTAGTCAAAGAGAGGAAGGAGAGATTATATGAGTAAGAGGGGGTTAAATGTATTCTATTTCCTCTTCTCAGGGAGACCCCTGTGTTCCCCCTAATCTCTCCCTGTTACTCTCTAGGTCTGTGGATTGTAGCATGATTATCCTTTACAATTAATACTCACTAATAAGTTAGTACATACAATGCTTATCTTTCTAGGTCTGGGTTACCTCACTCGGGATGATTTGTTTTTCGAGCTCTATCTATTTGCCTGCATATTTCATTCTTTTTTTAACATCTGAGTAATAATACTCCATTATGTAAATGTATCACATTCTCTTTATCCATGCTTTAGTTGAGTGATATCTAGGTTGTTTCCAGTTTGTGGTTATTATCAATAAAGCTGCTATGAATATAGTTGAGCAAGTGTCCTACCTCAAGACTCAGATATACCACTCCTGGGCATAAACCCAAAGGATGTTCCATGTTATAAGATCTTGACCTAAACCAAGGCAGAGGCAAGATGTAACAGCTGGTTGAGATGAAACAGGCTGTCTGTCTTCAAGATGCCATGTGTGTGTTGGCTGCTTGACCTAGGTATTGCATCCATTGCCTCTCTAAATCCAATTACTAATCTTCTAGTGCTGTGGCAGATTCTTGAGAAGTGATTACAGTGTGAATGTATAACTACATTCTTTCACTTTTTGACTTTTTTTTAAAGATTTATTTTTATTTTATTATATATGCGGATTTTTTGGTCTGCTTGTATGTATACAGAACGGGTCATTGGATCCCCTGAAATGGGAGTGATAGATGGTAAATAACTGTATGCACATGTGTGAGTGCATGCATACGTGTGTGTGTGTGTGTGTGTGTGTGTGTGTGTGTTGCATGCACATACATGTGAACCCAGCGCTTCTGGAAGAGCAGGAAGTGTTCTTAGTCACTGTGCCATCTCTCCCACCAACCCTTTCAGCTTTCTCATTTATCAACAAGTAAAAGGAAAGTTCTAACACTAAAGGTAGAGCTAGCTAGACATATTCTAGCTACTGTTTTAAAATCTTAGTTTTTCAATGATACCACATTCTATTCCCAATTTCCAGATTAGGAACCAGAGAAGTTTAATGCATATACCTGCCTTTGAATTTCCAATTTCACTAGCTTTAAAGCTAGTGATCCTAAGTCTTTAACAGTTCCATATAAAACCTAATTCAATTTCCCTATTCAAAAATGAAGAAATTAAAATTCAGAAAGGAGAAAAAACTTGGAGAAAAATATAGCTAATTATTTATCTAACCACTAATTTTGAACACACACTATTTGCCAAGTCTATGAAAAATACCTAGGCTAAATAAAGCTTTAAATAAGTCTGTGATATAATGTCTTCTCACCCTTAATTCTTATTTATTCCAAATGAAATTCCATGAAAGAAAATATCATAGTAGATGGTTCAAAACATGTTTTTGAGGGAACATGTAGAGTTTCTTGGTCGATGGCAAAACTGATCCTATAACCAAAGTCTCCTCATTTCTGAAGGATTAAGATGAACTCTAGGACTCCTATTTTCTAAAATTATTGATCCCTAATTGTCTACTTCACACATCACAATTATTTATAGAATATTACACACTAACACTTTCATGATTACCTAAGTTTATGCCAATAGTTTCCTTGGTAGATACCTATAAGCATGTTTAAAGAGCTAAATATTTTATACATCCTGCTATCAAGAGTTTTCTCATATTAATACTATGATTTTCTTTCACAGTGGTATACTAACATACAAAAATCTCTCTAAAAGGAAAGTCTCAGGTGGTAAATTCAATAAATAGTAATTATTAATGCCAGACACTAATAAAATACTAACAAAAGAATCCTGGGCTTATAGCATCAAACAGTTATACCAACAGAGATTTTATATCAAGGAAAGGACAATAGAGCCAGCAAGTGATAATACAATAAGATGTAGAGGTAAAATAATACACACATGTATATTATGACTGGTCTACTCATTTTTAATCATTTAAAATTTTATCATTTAACATTTTTAAAGTAATAATGACCCATAGATTAAAGTGTGTTCAAAGATAATTCTTCCATCAATAGTTCACAACATTTTCAATCTGAGACAGTATTCATTTGAATTGACCAAAATATCAATAAAAGTTTCATTAACCATAGCATCTTTCTTGGTCACCATCCTAGTGGGTGCATAAGAACTTGTCTAGTATTATATCTAATTACAGTGTGCAATCAGAAAGAGGAAATAGAATATGAACATGGTCTACACCAGCTTTTGTTTCATTAAACACATATATGCATGAACAGATACACATTTAGATCTTATTATTTATTGGTATTGTCTTAAAAACTAAACAATAGAATAAAGAGAGGTACATCATAAATCTGATCATACACAAAATGAGTGAGATGACTTTTAAAATCCAATTAACAGCTCTGCATCTTGGAGGTTTCACCTTAATAATAAAACTAATGGATAATTTTACAAGCTGATATTTACTTAGCATAGATTCTGAATCTGATATTTTGTATACTACATTATCTGTTGACTCACAGTTGACAGAAAATAAATCTATGAGAGTGTATATTATTTTTATATGACTGCTATTAACAGGTATTACAAAATGGGAGGTTCAAACAACACTGAGATATTTTCTTTTCCATTTGCAAGAGATGGAGACCACTACAGAAAACCATAGCCAACCAAAATGCGAAGTTGTGCACATCTACAAAGAAGCTGGACACATCTACACAGCAAGTCCCACACCAACACTCAGGGGTCATTGGAGAAGAAGGGTGAAAAGATTAAAAGAGCAAGAGAATAGGGGAGTTTGCTGTGAAATTGTGTCTCCCTGAAATGTCAGAATCTAGTAGTCCGCTAGGCTTTAATCCTGCAGGCAACTAAGGAATGCTCAGAACCGAAGAAATGGTTTTCCGTAAGGGAAAAACACACCAATTAGTTATCCAATCCAAATGGTAGGTACTGAACATATATATGCAAACAACATTCTTCGGTCTGATCATGTTGCTTTTAGGAATAATGCACACATATATATGCATGTAAAAATTAATGAAAACAGGCTATGAATTTGAAAGAGTGAAAGAAATGGTATATGGGAAGATCTGGAGAGAGGAAAGGAAAGAGAAAAATCATGCTATTATAATTTCTAAATATAAAATAAATAATTGAACACAAAGAATAGCAAGAATTCTTAACTACTGAACCATGTCAACAGCCCAACTTTTAACTTGTTAGCTTACAAAGGACTAAGTTTCTGGGGTGGAAAGGTGCTGCAGAAGTTAAGGGTACTTGTTGCTATTGCAGAGGATGTAGGTTAGTTAGCTTCTGACATTCTTAGCAGACACTGTTCCACAGCAAACTGCCTAATCTTCTTGCTCATTCAGTCTTTTCACCCTTCTGCAATGACCCCTGACCCTTAGGTGGGAGAGTTGCTTTGTAGATGTATCTTTTGAAATTGGGCTTCAAAATTCTGCATTTTTACTGGTTGTGGTTTCTGTACTGCTCTCTATCTGTTGCAAAGTGAAACTGAATGCACCCACACGGGGGCTCACAATTACTGGTAATTCCAGTTTCAGGGGATTCAATACCTTATTCTGACTGCACTAGCATCTGTGTAGTGCACAGATATATATGCAGGCAAAATACTACATACATAAAACTGAAATAAGCAAAATCTTCGAAAAAGAATTATGCTTCATTATGGCATTTTTTTTCAAATAAATTATTTTTGTTTCTTTTCGCTATCCTCTTCCCTGTCCCTTCCATCCCTTATCCCTTTCCACCCACAGTAACTTCCTTTGCATTTCATGACATATGTACCTTTCACTTCCCCCTTTCTTAACAACTCATATTTCTCTCTTGTGATCTACTAACTAATGTATAGTCTATACCCACTCTCACAACCTCTTACACACACACACACACACACACACACACACACACACACACACACTAGAAGTCAGGATCTGAACATTATTGCATATTGCCCAAAAAAGGAAATGCTATTTGAAAATACAACAGAGAAAAAAAAACTTACATCTTATCAACTGTGAGCACACATCAAAATATATATTAGATTATATAGTCCATATTTATTAGCCTAGTTTGGCTTCTTTTGAACTTATGGTGAAGCCTTGATAGCTATTAAATAGACAAAGCTGATTATACAGAATATGTGCAAGCAGTACTCAATGACAAATATTACATGGTCTCAATGTCCTTGTCTTCAACATTTTCTTTCTTTACTGCCAATATAGTAGAATGTGTATCAATACTGAAAGGCTATGAGAACATAAAGGGAAAAAACACCTAATAATTACTCATATAAAGTCCAACCTGTACTTTGTAAAAGTTAATTGAAAAAAATGAATAAATTCACATATGTTTCCCAATTTTCTAGATAATTCAGTCAAGAAGATATGAACTTTCATTATATATAATCACAGTAAAGGTTATAAAATGGCTCAATCGCATTCTAGCTGTGTAATTCTGGGCAACCTTCTAAATATATCTATGATTTAGTATTACCACCAAATAATGGAAGTGACAACATCACATATTTTCATGATGAAACACCCTAGGTCACAGGGAACTAAACTCCTCAAAGTAAGAAGATGAAAATGATTCACTTGCATTTCTCATAAATAAACCAAGATAGTGACAGAACTTGATATATCTAGAAAAATTCTTTATGAAAATGGTTTATTCATGGTGATAGTTTTGGCTTCCAAGATGGTATATAATAGTTTTAAGTTTTTAGCCCTACTACCACATATCCTATCAAAAATTTCTAACATGTTGGGGGTGTCCTCCTCTCACCCTTCAGCACCCCACTAATAGTAAAAATAGAAAAATATAGCCAAAAATTTTAGTATCAAAAGAAACTGAAAAAGTCATTGCTGTTAATCTATCCTTGTCTGTCACAGGAAGAGTATTAGCATAGCACATATAAAACTTTTTGCTTTTAATTTGAAAAAAATTAATCAATGCACACAATTATTTTCTGAAGGGGGAGATTTGCTCATTTGCAACTACTGTATTTATAATGAAATGCTAATTTTTTCTCTCACACAATTTGGATAAAATGGCAAATGTTATCAGATATTGATGAGGAATAATTGCTACAAGTAACACAAAATTATATCCATACCTGGTTTATAGCTTTTGAGTTGTATGCCACTAAGCCCATAGATCTTTCTTATGTTCATTGTGTTGAGAAAGCACTTTTAAATCCCAATGCAGAGAATTCTATTCAGAACAGAATCATTTTAGAAGTGAATTTGTCTAACTGGAATCACGCGAAACCATTTATCTTAACGTGTTTCCAGGTCGCAAAACGCACTGAGGTGATAGAAATCAAAAAGTCTAGGCCTTGAAAAGAATGGACTCACAGATCTTCAAAGGAGTTGTATGTGGGTAAAGTGTGTGAATAGATTAAGATAATTATGACACAACACAATATGGAAAAAAAAAAGCAGAAGAAAGCAGAGAAATGAGAGAAAAAGAACAAAAAAACCCAGATCAAGATTGAAGACTTCCTAGAGGAGGTAAATTTTCAGCTCCTTTGTGTGTGTGTGTTTGTGTATGTGCGCGCGTGCACAAGTGTGTACATACATGTGTATTTCAGCATGAAAGTGAAATATGTGCCTTCCAAAGCACATGTGTGAAAGAGAGAGGAAAACACCTGGTGCTGCTCCTCACCCTCCACCACACTCAAACAAAGGTTTCCTTGTTTCCCTGCTGGGTTCCCCCAGGCTAGCTGTCCCCTGAGCATCTAGAGAGTCTCCTTTTTCTGCCTTCTGTAGTTCCACAGGAATGCTGGGATCAGTCAAACTGTTATGCAGATGCTAGAGAATAGAACACAGGTCCTCACACTTATACAGATAACACTTTTGCTCACTCAGCCATCTCTCCAGGCCTTTACTTCATTTTTCCATACAAGTTATCCCGTTTTCCTAATTGGTATCTGAAGAATGAAAAAAATAGCTGTCCAAGAAAGAATGAAACAAAACAGAATATCCAATGGAAATATTAATTTGATCACAACATTAAAATTATAAACAGGCAAGGCATACCCTGAGAAAAGAGTAGGAGAGAGAATGTACTAGTATTGGGATTGATAAGCAAGGTGGCTAAGAGAAGTAGATGGAATCAAGATTATAAAAATATATAATTTGAAATAAATTGATGCTAAAGAATGTAACTCAGTGGTATAGCACTTGCCTAGAATGCATAAGAACCTGAGTTCAATTCCAAGAAATGCAAAATAATAAAAATCCAAGTTATAAGATGAACCCACATCTTCAGAATGTTGATGCCTTTAATCCACTCATTCAAGACTAAAAGGAGCCTCCTATAACAACTTGGAAAAAGATGAGAGACTCCTACCTAGTAGAAATGTAATCACTTAAAACATTGATCTAGGTGGTAGAGATAACAGAATAAAATTTCTTGCCTACAGCTTACTTTAATGGAAACTCCCAGAGAATAAAACAGTAAGTGATTACAGATTCTGAAAATATTGAAGATGCTTCTACACTTACATCTCAAGAAAAGGCATTTCAAGACGAGACTGAGCAAGGTAAGACTGAGACAGAAATGAGTGCAGAGACAGCAAGGTAGTGTGGTCAAAGCAAACTACATAAACAGAAATAAGGTTATGAGGCTGAAAGGTAGGAAGGCTCACCAGTAAAGCCCTTAAGAAGTTCAGAGTGCATGCTAGTTGCATGCTAGGGAGGAACTAAATTATAAGTATATACATATATTTCCTCTTGAAATGCTTTTCCTTGAGATGTTGTGTGATAGCCTCTTCAAAATTTATTTATCCACTCCAATGCCTGCTCAAAAGAGACTTCCTGGTTAATCTGGTGATTCCTAGAGTCCTTTCTCTTTTACCCACAATTTTATGTTTTGTGTAGTTATTTTCAGAATCTGTAACAACTTATTAATTTATTCTCTGGGGGGCTTCCATTATATATAATTTCATTATAAATTATAAATATATATAACATATATATTTAAATCCATTGTGAATGATGCATAAACATTGACTTATAGGTAGGCAGGAATAGCATCTAACAGACCATTCAGGAAGCCAATGAAGCGACAGAAGTTAAGATCATAATTGCCTAAATGAGGTATGAAGTGGTGTAAGTGATGAAAATAATCAGACACAAGACATACTCCGATCAAACTTCTACATGGATTGGAAGCATGATGGGAAAACAAGAAAAAAGAAGGACCACTTCTAGTGTGTGAGATGAAGAAAGCTTAGGGTAAGAAAAACGTGAAGAAAAAGAAAAAGGTCTATTTAAATCAGGACAGATTAGCATCCAAATGCTTATGCCAAAGAGGCAACATAGAAAAGAGGCAGCAAATCTGAGAATTATTTAAAGAGAAAATCTTGTAACACTATGTGACAGAATGTGGAGAATGAGAAAGTGGAAAATCAAGGACAGTATCTTTTAAACTCTCTCTTGTTCTTAGTTTTTTTTTTTTTACATTCAAAATATTTTGTTACATTTCTATCGTTTGTGAATTGAGGGTCATATTTTCAAATATTTTAATTTTACTTATAAAAGACATTCATAATTGAAAATTACAACTCAGCTACTGATGAGGAGTGTAAGGAGAAATAATAGGTGAGAGATCCATTAGTTCTGAAACTAGCCTCTCATCTTGATAAGTTCAGAACTGGCATTGTCACATGTATTGTTAATCATGGGTCTTGCTATTGTTATCTCTAACACTGGAATCCAAAGATTACAAGGAAAATCTAAGAAGTGAAAGACGAACTTGAAGACTTGCAGTTCACTATTTCTTTTCGCTTTCGTATCACTAGACTGCTCTTCAGTTTATCTGTGCTTACAAAACTGCATTCGTAGAGTCCTTTGCTAACACAAGCACATGAAATATTACTGTCAGTACTAAAGATTTATCCATAAATTACTCACCAGGGGCTCTCTAGATCCAAAATAACTCTTGGTCAATGTTAATATTTTGTGCCTTTATATAACATATTTGCTTACTGGACCTCCAGAGCCCTGGGCTTGTTTTGTTTGTGAATAAGAAATGGAAACTCAAGTAGTGAATAGGGAATTGAGCTAAGGAAACCGAAGAAGGCAGGAGGAAGAGTAGGTTTCCCAAAGTGACCCAGGAGAAGTGAAAGCAACGTTTTGGGTCTGTCCACTAGGTTTGCATTATGTTTTTTCTGCCTCATTTTATAAATGGTATTAGTCCTGAGTAAACTGAGGTTCAGATAAGTTAAGAAGTTTGTTCATAAATCCCTGAGCGCCATACTGAACAGAGAAGTTCCTAGATATAAGATTTCTCCCATCACAGGGAGACATTTCCTACTAGGACAAGCAATTAGCACGTCTGAGTTGGAGGATTTTAGGAAAAGTCTTGTAAATGCTTATAATTTTTTAAAACTGGGGCACACAAATATGTTTAAAATGTCAGTCTCCCCCTGGATATATGGTAACAAAATTATTAGAAACTACAGCTTTCAGCTCACTGTGTAAATTTTCACTTTCTATTTACAATTAGATGAACACTTTATTGGTGATGCCTTTTAATAGTACCTAAATGTTACTAATAAAATTATCTTTCAGTAAGATTTTCCAAAACAAGATCTAAGCTCTTAGCTTCATAACAATAATCACTGACCTTAGAAATAGTGGCTTCTGCCTTAGAGGGCATGATTTTGTGAGATAATGGAAAGACCTGATTTTTCACTAGTTTATGGTCAGAAAACCATAACGATTTCCTAAATGAAAGGAGGACAAGAAGCAGCTTCTGCTCCTATAGAAAGTCTCTGACCTCAGGGTCTGTCACAGAAATCCTAAGTCCCTTGGGGTATAAGTAACAGGCAAATTTTTTTGATTCAGGGAGGCAATGGCAGGGCAGGTATCCTACTGGAGAGCTTCAGAGTGAGAGCTGGTCACTAGGAAGACCAAAGTTATGATAGAAGCTTAGGGCATTTAGCATCAGAAACAGAAGTTCCAGGGGACTTAGTTACTAATTGGCCTTTGGAAGGGAAGTTGTTGATATTGATAGGAAAAAAATATTTGGCATTGAAACTATCCTTATTTAATAGTCAAGGGGAAAATCTTTGAGTTCAAAGAAACAGTGGTTAAGTAACTGAATGTATCACTCAAGCGATTTTGCTTTGTTTTAATACACTTATATTCAAAGCATTGAGGAATAACTGTAGAGTTGTTAGTATGTCCTATTGGACCTTGTAAATTTCTCGGCTGACTAACAACTTTAACTGCTGGCTAATAAGCTTTATTTCAGTTCATCCAAATAGAATCCTCACATCAAAATTTTTGTAAAAATACTAGGATAGCACTTCAGGGTTTTAAAAACATTTATATAAAGTTTAAATAGTGATGTGGGATTCCCCTCTCTATGCTGTGAATGCCATTGTATAATAAAGAACCTGGTTTTGCATGATAGGGTAGAACAGAGCTAGGTGGAGAAAACTAAGCTGAATGCTGGGAGAAAGGAGACAGAGTCAGAGAAAAGCCATGTAGCCCCACAGGAGATAGATGCCAGAATGCTACCTGGTAAGCCACAGCTGCATGGAGATACACAGATTAATAGAGATGGGCAAAATAAGATGTAAGAGTTAGTCAATAAGAAGCTAGAGCTAATGGGCCAAGCAATGGTTTAATTAATATAGTTTCTGTGTGGTTATTTCAAGTCTAAGCTGTCAGACAGCCAGAAAACAAACAAGTGGCCTCATTACTACAAAATAGTGATGTAGAAAGTCCATCTGTATATGTGTTACTTTTATTGGTTAATGAATAAAAAAATCTGCATGGGCCTGCACAGGGCATAATCGAGGTAGGCAGGGAAAACTAAACTGAATGCTGGGAGAAAGAAGGCTGAGTCAGGAGACACCATGTAACCACTGCTGGGAACAGACAAGCCAGAACCTTGTTGGTAAGCCACAGACATGTGCCAATACACAGATTAATAGAAATGGGTTAAATTAAGATGTAAGAGTTAGCAAATAAGAATCTAGAGCTAATGGGCCAAGCAGTGATTTAATTAGTGTAGTTTCTGTGTGCTTATTTTGGGGCTGAGCAGCCAGGAACAAAACAACAGTCACTCATACACCAGATTGGTGCCCAATGTGTCTGAGCTAAATTCACATAAAATCTGAAAGGACTTAGAAAAAATTCTAGACACTAAAAAACAAAATTTAGCCACATTCTTTTTTCAGATGGGCTCTGATTGCTGGCAGCATGCTGCAGCTCCTTTAAGACAAGACTTCCTGTTTCAGCAGAAGCCAAAAAACAAAAAACAAAAAAACATGCAGTTTTGAAACAGCAGCTTCCTTGGTCGTCCTCCTAGCATGAACTCTGACCCTTCAGGAGGTCTAGATATGGAGCATTTAAATGGGGTTTGTGAACAGAGTGCTACAACTTGCTTAATGGCAACATAGATCTACTGTGTGCCTGAAAATGGGGCTATGAACATGTCTCACACTAAACAGACCTTAGCCCTGCCATGTTGGATTGAGCAGAGCCAAAGGCAAAACAGCCTTAGTCTTAGGAATGACGCATAACTGCTTAACATTTTAAGATATGCTCCTGGGCAGAAAAGAATTTTAGATACACTATAGGACAGATCCAAACATAAAAGGCTTCAAAACAAGGTACAATGTGTTTAAAAAATGGACATAAGTTTGGGACAGAGAAGAAAAGGGTATAGAGAGTTAAAAAAGGAAATAAATGGTTTATAAAAAAAATAAAATGAAGTCTTTAAAGAGACAGAGTATAGGCAGTCATAGATTAAAGGAGTTAAGAAAATAAAATAAATATTAAAAATAGAGTAAAAACAAATAAGTCATGTAAAGAGGAAATATACACAGAGAATCAGGATTATGTATTATTATTGTGTTTTCTTTGAATTTTTTGACTGTAAAGGAGCAAAGTAAAGAGAAACATTTCACTGCATGAACTGCTAAGCTAAACAAATAAAGGTATCTTGAATTCAGAATTTGAGTCTAAGGATAAGTTGCTTTGGAAAAGAGGTTCTGCTTTTGTTTCCACAGAGGATGAGAACTTGCAGATTAATTCCAGACTAACGTGGTTTGATGGACCAAGACAACCCAAAAGGTTGCTATGAACACCCCCAAAAATTACTTCATCCAACAAAAAGAAGAAAGCAGTTGGGAGAAAACTACTTCCAAATTCCCAAATATTGTTTACAAATGTTTGTTTACATTTAAAGAGAGATATGTGATAGAGATGGATATTTTGCATTGGTATAGAACTTGGTTTATTGATACAACTTTCAGGTCAATTTTGTTATATGTATATTTCTGCTCTTGATTAAGGTATTGCATTTATGTTTTAAATGCTATTTAAATTATGCATACATTTAAAAATGTAATGTATAATTAAGAAATACAGGTTAATAAATAATCATCCATAATAATCAAGCTTGTAGTTATGTTTGTTAGGTTTTCTAGATTTATAGAGATATATTTCATTTGAATAGGTAATCTTCAAATCTTTCAGAAACCTTCAGAATATGGCATTTAAAATGTTTTAAGAAGTTAGGACTTTTCATGACAGTGAGACACATCTGCTCCTGGTACTACCAATGACTTCAAAAGGGGGATGGGCATCAAAGAGGTTCCTCATGGAATTTGTTAGCCATTTGGGCAAGAAACTTCTCTTACCTGGACTGCTTGATGTTATGCTGTGTGAGCTGGACATGTGGGACCCACGGAGAGATGACTGCTGAACTTGCCTAAAGATGACATGGTTCATCGGGGTTCCTGCTTCATGAAAGAGTCTGCGAGACATTCCGCAGAACATAGAAGAAAGTTACTGACAAACTGCTAATATAGGCAGAACTGTCTTTGATATTTCCTGTTTTGTGATAAAGTCTGCTGGATACTATGGGCCTACAGGCTGAAGATGAACACCTCAATGTTTCAGAAGAACTTTGGCTAACTGTCCAGGGAGTAACATTGTCAATTCTAGAGTTTTGAAAATTGCTTATAACACATTCCCTGTTTACTTATATAATATTATATCATTCTGGAGTTATAGTTTTCCTTAGTTATGATAAGAGATAAAATATATGTAAATATTGTAACTGTAATTCTTGCTTGATAATTGTTTTGTTATATGTAATTTTTCTGTGTTAAGGTTAAAGCCTTCCTTTTTATTTAAACAGAAAAGGGGAGGTAATGTGGGATTCCCCTCTGTATGCTGTGAATACCATTGGTTAATAAAGAAATCTGCCTTGACTTGTGATAGGGTAGAGCAGAGCTAGGAAGGGTGGGAGGAACTAAACTGAATGCTAGGAGAAAGAAGGCAGAGTTGGAGTGATGCCATGTAGCTGCCAGTAAAAGACATGAGCTACTAGCTGGAACCTTGCCAGTAAGCCAAAACTCTTGTGGTGAAATATAAAACAATGGAAATGGGTTAATCCTGGATGCAA
Source organism: Myodes glareolus (assembly GCF_982192425.1). Lineage (NCBI taxonomy): Eukaryota > Metazoa > Chordata > Mammalia > Rodentia > Cricetidae > Myodes > Myodes glareolus. The sequence continues at coordinate 81,080,571 of NC_142028.1, forward strand.
GAACTAGCTAGCAATACACTTAAGGTATTGGCCAAATAGTATTGTAAATAATACAGCTTCTGTGTGATTATTTCGGAAGTCTGGATGGCCGGGAAACAAACAAGCAGCCTTCAACAACAAAACAGTGTTTCTGCATTTCTATTTAAAAATTTTAAAATGGGGAACACCAATTGTGGCATACATGTAATGGACTGTGTGTAGAAATTTGTTTTCTTCTTCTACTATATGGGATCAAGGTATGAAACCCAAGTTGTCAGGCTTGTCAACAAGTATTTCTACTCATTTAGGCATCTTATATAAAATTTAATATAACCCACAACATAATTTTTGTAAGCATGGTATTGATATTTCATTTTCAAATTTAAAACTAAGATGCAGAAATATCAAGATCTTTGTCAAAACTTACATAATTAGAAGAGGATATTCCTTAGCATAATATAGTTTCTAGTGTACAACAATCAACAATTATTAAAAGGAATGGATGAATGAGTGCATATCTTATTCCAAGAGCAGTGTTCTTCCTATTAAAATAACATTGCCGTGAAATCAGTCAGAATTTAATTCTGAGTCCTTTATCTAAGAGCAACCAGTACCACAAATGTGTTTAAAGTCAAAAGAAAACCAATTAGGTTATATTAAATTACTTGCTCACCTACATTTATACTGAGATATCACTATATTTGTGTCTCCACTAACCCAGTTCCTTGCATCTAGAATTCTTGCCTATGTTCCATCTATTCCCCTTCCTTCCATTCTTTCTGGGTTTGTTGAAGTTTAATCTTCTTTCAAGGCTTCCTACAGAAATCATCTCAGTGTCTTTTTACTGAAGCCCCCTTGCAAGCCTACTGCATATCTCACAGTGAAATGATGACTAGCCTCACCATTTGATAGCAGGTTTTATTCCTCCTATGTTGTTTATACCTAATGAACTTTCTTTATATCATATACATACACATATTTAATCATCTATAAGTGCTTGTTTGAATTGAATTAAATTAAGTTTCTCCTGAATAGAACTCTATATACAAAAGGTTCTGTTCTTTTCCTAAATTATAAGGGGGCATGAAGAAAAAAATCTGAATTGAAAGTCTGGCACCATGTTGCTAAACAGTTCTTGGCAACACAACAGGTATTTAATGAAAAAAAACACCAGCAATAGATTTTAAAACATTAGGACCCACATCAGGAATTTTCTGTTTGTAAACCTCAACCCTGTAAGAGCCGTCTTCTATTTCTAGTCTCCAGGTTCATCATTTTGCAAAGTAGTGATTTTTCTTTTTGTTCTTCTGTTCCATTTTTTTTTACCTTTTTTCCCTCATTTTTTTCTTCATATCTCTTTTCTTATTGTTATTCTTCTTCCTTTCTTCCTTTTATACAATCAAACAGAAAAACTTCTAAGGCTCTGAAACTTCTCAGTAAAAAAATAAAATAAGGCCACAGTTAGTGCCATAATTCCAGACTCCATGAGACAGAAGTAGGATGACTGGGCCAAGTCACTAGACAAAGAGGACTACATAGTAAGACTCTGAAAAAAAATCAAAAGATCATGAATTCAACTGATTTCAGCAATCCCTACCAAAAAAAAAAAAAAAAAAAAAAAAAGGACTGTTGGCCTTTAGATATCTTGTCCTCGAATACAAACAAGGTTAGGGTATAACAGAAATTCAGTTTGGTAAGAGTTGCAGACAACTCTTGGGTAGAGTAAAGCCGCGCTTCCAGGTGAGTCTGAGGAATGCTGAGAGACAGTTATTAGAAAAGCAATATGCACTCTAGGCACCTGGTGGGAAGGGCTATACTCAGGGAAGCAGCAATAGCAGAAATAAAAGCCAAGACAAGCCTTCTCCTTGTGTTTAGGTGCTGGCAACTGCGATAACAGTAGCAAGATCTAATATAAAAATGGCCTGCTGCTGTGACAGTCATGCAGCTAAGATGCTCTGAGAACCACAGGAAATTCAGACCAAGAGACATGAGACAGGACAGTGAAATCTGACAAATACAGTACTGCCAGACTGCAGGACAGCTCTGCACAGTATTCACACCAAAATGAAAAGCCGAAGGGTTAGACCTAACGTTCCACACAGAGGTCAATAGAGGCAAACACACTCTAATTGGATTCAATTCTTGCTCTGAAGATGGTAATTCACATCTGGCACTGTAAAACTGGTCCAAAGCCTATAGATGGGTAATAAAGACAAAAGGCAATCATGGCGTACCCTAGTGCTAGCCATGCAATTGGGAAAATATACATAGAGACAGTTTTAAGGGTGGTGGAAATGTTTTAATTTTGGTAATGTGTATGTATCTGTCACACTTTTATTAACTTTGTAATTTTTTGTAACTAGCAGCTTTAATAAGCTTTTGTAATGACTATGTAACTATCAATTTCTTTTAAATGTCATTAAATTCTACAGGTTTAGTGGATTAGTTCTATTGTATATAGTATAGACTTTAATAAAGATTTTGTTAAGACATTAAATCGCAACCAGCTGAAATTTTATTTTAAGTATTTTGACATTCACACACAGAAGTAATTGGTACAAGCAGTGGTTATACTTAGTAGGGACCATGAAGGAGTCATCCATGTCAGGAAGAAATACTCTGTCACTAACATTTCTCAGAAATGTCAGTCCAGTCTGACAATAAAAAGGTTACCTTTAGCCTGATTTTCTTTTATTTTAAAATTATTTTTAGAGATTTGCTGTAGTGCCTAATCAAGGAGAATATTCCAACAGATTCCATCTTGGTTTACAACTTGATAGAAACACAGATAATTATTAGGTTAAAAGATGATAATTGGTATTCTCTCATTTATAATTTATAATAACTGAACTTTTACCAGACCAAGCTAATGCATTCCTATGGAATACAATTTAACAGCAAATACTACAACTAAAAACATACCTCTTGTTTAATACATGGATTCTATTTCTAAGAATTTGTGCTATGGATACTCTTGTTCATGTGTAAAATCACTTTCCTCAAACACTAATACAACTATCTCTATCTATAGAACAAAAATCTATATAAGTAAAACTGGCTAAGTTGAACTATAAAAACAAAAATTAAATATAAATGTATCTTTATGTAACCTTGGAGGGGTTTAGTAGATGAGGAGGAGGTTCTCTGAAACCTGAGTGATAGACACTACTTGAACCCAGTTCTTCAATTGCAGTGTGACCTAGGGCAAGTTCATAACCTCCCTCCTTCCAATTTTTCCCTCTGTAAAATGAGGAAAATTAAGATATTTTTCATATAGTTACAATTTTACAATAAAGTTCATAGAATATTAGTTCTCAACTTTCCTAATACTGCCACTCTTTAATACAGCCCCTCGTGTTGTGATGACCCCATATCCACAAACCTGTTTCATTGCTACTTTATAACTGCAATACTGTAAATTTATTACTGTTATGAATTGCAATGTAAGCATATGATATGCAGGATATCTTATATGGGTGGCCACCCACAGGCTAAGAACTACTACCATAGGAGAATGTGCTGCCATAGAGGCATAAAAATATTAACTATTATTAATCTTTACAATATACTTCCTTGGTGAAAAACAGGAAGTGGGAAAACAACATACAAAGTCTGTTAATACTACAGTGTTGGGAAAATATATAGACGTGACTATTTTTACATGAATGTATTTAGGGTGTAAAAGAAATAAATATACAGATGTGACCACTTGTACATGAATATATTTAGAGATATATAATAGCACTGATTTTCTCTAGGAAAGAGAAATGGAGAGCAGAACAGAGAATAAATTATTTTTTCATATATTATATTTTTATTTTCTGAGTTTGGTAGTCCATGGAACTTTGTTTAAAGTTGAATTTCCCCAACATTTTTGTCTATGTGGCATTTTTTTCAGGGAATACCTAAAAAGCATGTGACATGCCAAAGAACATCTTTTGGAAATATTCCTGTAAGCTGTAGAGAGCAAACTAAACTGTGACAGAGAACAGCGCATTGAGAACAGCGCCTTGTGGTCTTCCTCTTAGTTCCATATCACAGATAGAAGACTGACCTCCTGTATTGGACAGCCAGGAACAGAAGAATGCAATTATCTTATACCACGAAGGAGCAAGAGGGGGAAATTGTGTGCTTTGACAATTAAAACAAAAGCACAGATACAGCCCTTGCCCACAACAAGGTACTTGTCAGTAACTATGGTGGCAGAGCTGAACAGGATCACAAGTCATGGTTTCCTTCTCAACACCCAACTCTTTCCATGAGCAGCTCAGCCTGGGACAGTAGAGCAAGAGGCTCTTTTCCCACAATACAGACCCTAGGTGGAAGCTTTCCCTGCAATCTCACCCCTCTTTACCCACAAGCAGCCACTTCAACTCTGATCCTCATTGTACAGAAGAGGCAACTGCCAACCAGGAAAGAGAGGAAATTTGAGGAAAAGCTCATAAACAACAAGTTGTAGAGCCAAAATGATCTCCAGAAATTCTGCCATGAAGAACCTGGGACTTGGACCTTTAGAGTATACTACAAAAGAAAATGCCAACGTCTCCCTTCTGCATATGCCTAGCAGTGACTCTATACCTCTGCTTCAAGATTGCCAAGGATTTTCCAAAACAAAGCCTCTACTTGTTTGTTGTAGAGAGGTCCAAGTATGTTGGAGGGCATTTACATTCTGTTGGGTTGAAGTTCTAAAATTCTAAACACACCCATTTGAGATTTTAGCATTTGCCAGAACTGTGAAGAAAATGTGCTAGTCCTTAGGTTTCCTACAAACGTTAGCAGGTATTCAGGATAAAAGGGAATCAATGATAAATACAACTTAGAAACACTAGGTAAGTAACATGGTTAATTCCCATTACTGTCAGAGTTCTCAAAACTTTGAAAACATTCATGTTCATTGCGAATCTCACAGAGGAGAGGTAGCAAAGCCTTTTAATGAATGTTAGTTACTTTCAGACTAGTTTGTGTGGGAAGCAGTATGGGAAGCAATGCCCTAATGAAGCCAGAAGAACTTTGAAAAATGAGAAAGCAAGAATGTACACTAAAGTACACACACTCTGGCTTTTCTCCATGACTCAGATCTAGGTCACTATTTGTTGGGTATTTATTAGGCACACTCTACTATACTAAACATCCAGCAGCCTACCACTGAAGGTATACATAACACCCTTTTTGAATGGCATCAATTTTCAATTAGTTTGAATAATATTAAGGATCAAAGATCTGAGAAACCATTAGAGAACTCTTAATGTCAATGCAGGCATTACACTCTGCATTTAAAGTCACAGATAGCTCATAGACATACAATAAATATAGGTAAGAAATGAAAATTTTTTATTAATTAAATGATTATGAAAGTTAAAATGTTGTAAAGCACATGATGCAATTGAAACATAAAATGTGGATACTAATATTGTTTGGAGATCACTAAATGCTTTTCTGGTGAAGACTCTTCTCAAGTCAAACATTTGCTGAATTAGTTTTAACTTCCCAAGAAGAGGAAGAACATCCTCAAGCAGATAGAATTACACTGGGGCAGAAGGGACCACTGGAAGGAGAGAGCGATATCCACCCATCAAGTCAGACTAGGTTCATTATGGCTGAAGAACGTACACAGAAAGACAAAGTGATGCCACACAAAAATAACACTGCTGCCTGGCTGTCTCTCCATAGGAAATCATAGCAGCAGGAGCAGCTTCTCAAAGAAGCGCAAGAGGCAACCATAAAAAGAAAACTACAAAATGTTTACTAAGGGTCCAATTTTGTGTGCTTGCAAATACATTAAGTAATTTAGTTATTACTGGAATTCTATGTGAGTAAGAATCACTCTTCCATTTTTAAAGAGGAATTAGAGGATCAAAGAGATTAAAACGACTGTTCTGAGATTATGTAGCCAGTCAGTGGCAGAGACAGTGTGTGACTCCAGATGAATCTTTTAAATTCTGAAATAACAAGAAAGGGAAAAAGAATCAAACAAGGACACAATGGGAAAGAAAAAGAGGGCAGAGGTAAAAGCTGATGAGGAGAACTGTCCATGGATACATTTGAAGAAATTAATGAACCTATTGTAAAAGAAACAAGTAACAGAGGCCTAGAGAACCCTTAAAGTCCTCTCAGAGGAAAGACATTCAAAGTGGCCACCATTGCCATTATGTGAACCCAGACACTAGCTGAGGCATTCCTGTCTGGTAAGCACCGGAAAGACTCCACATTGTACCCGTGCACTGCTCTGGTTTCAGACCATATCAATGCATGTTCTCTGAACTCTAAGAGACTAGAATCCTTAACATGACCTGGCATGTCAAAGACTGTGTTAGCCGGCGAGCCTCTACCTAGTCTATGCGTCTCAGCATGGAAAAGTCAGCATCTTTGCCACTCTTTTCCCTCACATGTGCACAGACACATCTGACTTGACAAAATTTGCCAGGAAGCTTTGGGGATGGGAATGTCAGATTGTGTGGAGCCTTCCTCCACGCCATCAAGCTGTTTCTGCCCATCTCGTTCGTTCTTACTCTCCTTCACCTTCTGAAGAGAAGAGGTCAATCTGACACCTTTTGTCAGGAATAATATTCCACCTTTGGAGCTTCACTCTCCATGTCTGGAAAGCTATCAAATTCAAACACATGGCAATCTGTGCTGTGCTTGAATGAAATCGTCTCTCACTCTTTTTAATTTTAAAATTATATTAATATTACAACAGACACAGTGATACATTTATTAAGCACATACCTTATGTAAAGTGTTGTTCACATACTTTATTAACATTGTTTTGTTTAAACTATGATAAAGGGTTTCTTTTTTTACCTCTATATCACCTGTTACAGATAAAGGGTCAAACATATGAATGACTTGCTCAAGTTCATGAAGCTGGACAGTAATAGGGGCCATATGTTATTCCAGAACACAACAGCAATGCTCTTTCCATTACAGTATACTGCTTTGGAGACTAATGGGAAAAGCCAAATGGGGAGAGAGAATGCCCAAGGGCAAAGAAGGAGATACTAATACTCCACAAAGTAAGGGGAGAGCTGAATTGTGAGACAGAGCGGCTTTCCAGAAGCCGTCTGTTGAGTTTTTAGACTTGGATGATTGATCTTCCGCGTGACAGTTTCCTAAATTGCATGTCACCCAGAGAAATGTATAGTTTGATGGGACCATGGAAAAAAAAGTGCTGAAGGGGAAGGGAGGAGAAAAAAACATTCAAAGCACAAAATTTAATTAAGGAAAACATTAGATCAATTAAGAATAAATGGTAGTATAAAACATTAAGGTAAAACACGTATTAGTGTGACATTTGCATTTTTATGAAGTATGAATCACAAAGAAATAATATATGCAGCTAAATTTCAGTTAACTCCCTTTTAAAAGTCTTGTTACCATGGCAATGCCAAGAACGAGTTTTCACAGGATGTAAGATATGGATTTTTTGATTTCTTAAAAGCAGTTTAAATAAAAACTACCAACAGCATGCGCTCTTTTCATTTCTCCTATATGACCAGGGGCCACTAAAATAAGAACCACTTTGACATCTATTCCAAAAGTTATATACAAGAAAAAACAGAACCAGATGAACAAGATTTCCCTATAGGGTTTATTTTTATTCTTTTAAGCATCTTATATATTTTTATAGGTTCACTTAGAAAGCTATACCTAGGAAAACATTATAATTACAGAGAAAAAGGAGACTACTGTCTTCCTGGTGTTCTCTATAATCATATCTCTGCTGGTTCAATTAGGAAAGTTTTTAGTAACAGCTACTCTCATTATTGAGATCAGTTAAAATGCTGCTATAAAGACTATCTTTGACACCAGCAGCAAAATGGTTCACCTTCTGAATTCCAGATCTAAGAAAAGTTGCCCTAGTCTCTAATGAGTAATAGGGGATTGAGGTTTCTAGGCTACAAAAATCCTGTTGTGGCGAAAAAGGCAGAAACCTAACTCCGAAATCAATACTGTATTACTCTCTCGGCAGGCGAGAGCTGCTGGGTCAGGGGAATCATGAAAAATTCATAGCGGAGGTGGCCAAGTCATCCATAAGATAGAGAAAATGATGCTATATCTAAAGATCCCCTGAGCAATCGAAAGCACTTTATAGATTTCACCGTGGATAAGTGCTGGTGTGTTTCATCTGGGTTCCTTAATGCTGCTACAATCTTATTTTTGACAGTCAATGAGGATGCTCTGATCTATATTTACAGGGTCCTGTTTATGTGAGTTCTTAGCCTCTTTGCTGTGCTTGATGATAGTGGTTACACGGATGTAGACTGAAGCTGCTCGGTCTTCACATTTCTGTTACTAGACTTGACTGATTTAGTCTTTGTTCTTCACACTGCTCAGGACAACAAAGCTTTGAGTATTTGATTCTTTACAAATAAATGCATTTAATTCTCATAATAGTTCACTTTATTAAACATTCTTAAAATTATGTATCAGGAAATAGAGTTCAGTGAGGTGAAATGACAGAGCCAAGATCACACAGAAAATAAAAATGTGAATCAGAATTCTGACTCAGGTATTTCTTAATCCAAAGACACCAAGAGCTTGAGATAGAACCAGACCTATCCAATTCTCAACATTATTATCACCATAGTAGGCAAAGTTCTGTGTTGGTCTATGTATTCTACAGTCTCTAACCTTTTCAATCCATTGTGTAGTCTCTGACTCTTGTTTTCCTTTCGTCACTGGCCATGCCAGAGGAGCCCCAAGATGCAATGAAAGTTCCAGGTGGCAGCCCACTAGAAGGAAATCCTCTGATGAGCCAAGGTCGTTTATGCAAGGCATGGGACTACAGACCCTAGAACAGCTTTTGCCTCTGCTATGTTTGCTATATATTCGCCACAGCTAACTTTCTCTGGTATCTAACATGGTGTGAATGGATGTGGGGAGGGCTCCACTACCTGTAATACAATGTGTTTATTTCTTGAAAGCATATTATTCTACTGGGCATTTTTACCTGTGGATTGTCAAGAAGATGACCCCTCCTTAAACTGTATTATTTAATTTGATAATAAAATGACAGCTTATACAGAGTGTTGATGAATGAAAATAAATACATATTTCATAACCAGAGTCTGTGAGTCTCACCTAAGTAGCTGCATGGATTGTAGCTCAAGTTAATGACTAACAATTGAGCCCCAATAGCCCAGATAGTTTAAATTCTTTTAACCTTAATATCAGGAGATATGTTCACAAATCTCAAAGTATATCATAGCTGAAACTAAGTTTTGAAAATAACAAAGTTAGCCTAAGATGATTTTGTTAAATAACTTTGTGATAAAAAATCCAAGAAGACAATCTTAACTTTTAGAAAGGCACATAGTTGAATGTGAAACTCTTTACGATCAGGGAATAAGAACAAAGCAACCCAATCGTTACTAGCTGTTATACTCTCCTTGCTAGCTTTGGTTGATGACCAAAGGTGATGATTAATTCCTTATACACACTGATGTCCTCAATCTCCTGATATAAAAAAACTTTAATGAATGGATGTAATGTACCCTAAAGATTTAAAGTAGAGCTGACTTATTTTTTTTTTCAGAAATGAAAGTTTAGGTTTGTGATTCCTTTAAGATTACCTTTCAGGATAAGTAAAAAAAGTAATTAACCCTTTCTTTGTAACTGCAAAATGCAATCTGCCAATAAAAGACCTGACAAGAACAGCTTGCTTGCCCACACAGTTAATCTGTAACAAGTTGCTTGGGTATAAATGTATGTGGGTTCTTGGGATAATTTGTTTTTCACCTATAATATATAAAATGTTTAATTATGTAAGTAAGATTAAAAACATGTTTTCACCAATAATCATTCACTTGAGAAATGGAATGCAAACATTTTGACTTGCACTGCATGGAAGATTCTGTTGGGGTATAAAAGCTATGGGAAAACATGAGAGAGAGAGAAGAGAGAGAGAGAGAGAGAGAGAGAGAGAGAGAGAGAGAGAGAGAATATAAAAAGGAAAATAAAGAAAAAAGAGAATAAAGAAAGAATCCACCAAGAGAGTTAGTGAGTGCCTTTTTCCTAAACCCCCTCAGTTAGAAAAGTCCAGCTTTGCTGACACTGTGGCTTTCTATCAAAGCCCTGTGCTGCTGAGGGCTGGCCCCCAGACAGCAGTACCCACCAAATACCTGCATGCTAAAATCAGAATCTTCAAACTGAGCTCTTACTCATGTTTAAAAATTCAATTCAAGCACTATTTATCTTTGATCTCAAGAAAAGGTCAAAGTTAAGGTAACTACTAATCGTCCAAACATACAAATTGTTCATGTGTTCTTAGTAGATATTGTTCCCTGGATAGAGGCTGAAGAGCGGAAATATTTCTGCCATCTGGCAAGGCTACCTTCTTCCAAATATCAAGTTATAAGGAAACATGACAGTTTTTAACAGAACAATTTCTTGATCACAAATCTTCAATGAATCTGTTGTATACAAAATGAAAGCCCTCAATTTGTGTTAGGTACCCAATCAATCAGGCACAGCCTGATTTTCTTTGATTTTCATATTCTATTATCTTTATGCACCACATTATTCCTGTATATACCCTGTCAATGTATTATTTCATTGCATTTGTCCTGTGCTTGAATCGGGGGTGGGGAGGGAGGGATAGGAGGGATAAAATAACACATATGTGTGAGTCAGGCATTAAGCCATGTCATCATATAACATAATCTTCTTATTACTTCCCTTAAACTTAAGTCATGTCTTTAACCAAACTATTGCACTAAAGCTGCTTTTTTCCAATATCTTTAATGTCCTTCACATTCTGAACTATAAAATCAATCACTATCTATAACGTAATCAAATAGTAGCATTTGGCACAGAAAAATTCCTGCCACCTTAAAATGGTTTCTTCATTTGGCTTGAGTATACTCTGTATTCATTCTACCTTCGTTGGTTGCTCTTTCTCAACAGGAAGATTCTCCTCATAGCCTTGACAACTAAATACCACTCCCAGGTTCATCTATGGCAGTGTTCCTCCTTTGAAAATATAAGCACTCCCCTTGTAATTGTCTCCAATTGGGAATACATTCTAAATATCAGTGCCCCCCAATTTTATAACTTAATTCAGACTTTTACTTGAAACCAAGACACATTTATCCAACTACTTTGTCCATATATCTACCTGTTCTGAATATCTAACAAGCATCTCAAACTAAACATACCCCAAAATTAGCCTCCTCAGCGCTCCTTTAAGCCTGCTTCTTCTCAAGTCTAGCATTTCATTGGAAGCAGTTTCACTCTGGTATCTCATCAGAAGGCCCTATTTCTAGAGACAGCACATTTGCTAGCCCCCAAAGCCTAACAACTGCCCACGGGTGTGATGCACACAGTTGGTATGTAGTGTGGCTGGGCCATTTCTAATTGCTCAGTCCTTTCCCCTCCCTTCACAGTACTTGGTTAACAAGAGGACAGACCTAGAAGCTGATAAATGACACATTTTTGTTTCCTTCACTTCTCTTACTCTTTTTAGCAGTCTGCCACATTCTCATCTGTTTTCTAACATAGGAAAAAGTATTAAGAAATACTAATAGTAAATCTGGGTCCCACTGAACTGCCAAGATGTGAAGGATTGATTGTATCAATGGATTTGCTTGCTAAGGAAATGTCTAGTTTCACCCCTATAGGTAATTCCATAATTTTAGTTGTCTCTATTTTGGTGGTTATGTATTTTTTAAATATTCTTGACATACTAGTCTATAATTATAACCAAACTAATTGTGCATAACAAAAACTACAATCACTGAAACGAAATACTTTGGCTGTACATTTATTATATATAAACATATTTCACAAAATATTTTTGTTTCATTTCCTAGTTTTTGCAAGTGTTAATAAAGCTTACCTTGCAAGGTTTTCTCATTGGAGATTACAGTAGAACAAACACAGAAAACACCTCCAAGCGGAAAAAATTGCCACCATTACCACAACCATCAGCAGGAGAGGCTACCTTGTTTCACTTCCTTTACCAAGCTTTTCTCTTTGTTTTGAATGCCTTCCCATCACTCTCCTGACCCACTCCAAGTGAAATCACTGCTTATTGCTTTTTGTTTTTATAAACTTCCTCCTTGGCAGCATTTCCAAGCCAGTTACAAACTAGTAGGAAATGATCAAATATATTCTCTCTAAAATGGAAGTATTTGTTGATGTATTGACTTAATAATTTGTGACTGGTTAATTCATAAGAGATATGGGAACTTAGTTTAAGAAGAGAGGCCACACGGGGTGAGAACAGATGCATCATATGGATCTCACGTCCTTTCTGTCCCCTTTGTCACCTAAGGAGTCATTCCTAGGTCAGTGACAGCTTCACAATGGGTCAGTCCTTGTTACCTCCCGAGTCTCTGCCCTTTTTATACTCATTGCATTGCAATTTTGGAAGAATTTACAAGAAAAAGAATGTAAGCACTTCCACTAACAAGGACTTGTAAAAATCAAGATCCCTTAGTTCCAGAACCAGATTTGGCTTCAGCAAGCACAGAGGCCTCTCAATGGATCTGTATCTTCCATGTCCCAGGAGATATGCTTGTCAGGGATTTTCCCTCATCTTGCAGCTGTTCTCTTAGCTGAGAGTAGCAAGTTAAAGTTTGAATGATCATAAGATCAAAGTCTCACATGAACAATGCCCCTTTTATTATTGAAAATAGACTCTTCTCTCATGCAATACATCCAAAACAGTTTCTCCTTTCTCTACTCCTCCTAGTTCCTCTCCACATTCCCTCTCCCCCGTGTCTACTATGACTCCCCCCTCCCAATTTCCCTTCTTACAAAGCCCTTTTACCTGAGTGGTTTCACTACTAAGTTTGGTCCAAGGACCAAGGCAATAAATCCATTTTCCTTGAGCACGCCTGTTAAATTCTATGGTCTCACTGCAACCTGACAAACCTAAAATATAGCCCTGTGAAGTGACAGAGCAATTGTTTATATGATTTATATGATCTAGAAATCAACAGGCTGGACTGGGAGCTGTTCAAGGATGAAGAATAAGGCTATCACTTTTAAATTCTCCCTGTGGGTTGGGCATGGCCTATACCAGAACACAATGGCAGAGGTAAGTCTTACACTTCATGTGGCTTTGGTAAGTATTAGCGAAAGTGTGAGGATGCAGTAGGGGTGCACAGTGACTTAAAAACCCCCACCCCAGCAATAATTATATCAGAAGCAGTCAGTAATCATGAGATAATCAACATTATCTCCATCATCATCACTAACAATTTTTAACACAGAGTAACATATATCAAATGTTCCTTTTTCAAAGCAAAGTAATATCATTTTGTGTGGTTTCTACATCAAATTAAAGTCTCTGAAAGAAACACACAGTTCATGTCATATCATAAGTGCTTAAAATATTACTTGGTATTAATAATCCTAAAATGGTTGAGAGAAATATTATTAGGCAAGCAAATGAATCTCCTGTATTAGGGACGGCGAGTACCTTATCCAATATCTTTCTTTTATTTCTTAGTTAACAGAGCCCCGAATCTGTGGAAGGGAACACTGTGCCCAACGGAAATGAAACAACTCAACACAACAGCTAACAGTCAATCAATGTAAGAGGAAGCCACTGAACACATTTTACAGACAAGATCTTAAGAAGTTGATTCTGTTGAGAGATACACATTTTTATTTTCCCTTTTAGTTGCTTTTAATGGAACAGAATTTAGAGCTGTTAACCTTTTTCTTAAAATCACACAGTGTTACTGAGTATATACTTAAGAACACTATATAACACAGCATAAAAATAGAAGATGGAAGCCTGATGACATCATATGTGACCATCATAACTTTTCGGTCACGAATTTTTGTTGTTGTTGTTGTTGTTAGAGAAAAAGAAACCCTAAGCAGACATGACTTTAGTTTCTGTTATATATAGTGAAGTTCAGCCTAAATTCACGTGCCTACTGTCTTCTTTCCAGCACCATCACAGATGTGAAGTTTCCTTTCTTTTAGTTTATAGCCAACAGACAGCAACTCCATAATAACCTTGGTGCTGTGTCTAATCTCTGTGCTTACAGAAAAGAACCCAATGAATTTGCTGTTGTTTTATAATCAAACATTACTGCTATAAGTTTAGTTTCTTAGGCCAGTGTTAGTAATATCATAACACCCAGTTTCTATCATTTTATCATCTATGTATTCCCCTTTTTTTAACTACTACATTAAGCCAAGCCACTTTTTCTTTTTAATTAAGCATATTTTGTTTTTTAAATTTATAGTGTGTTGTGTGTGCACTTGTGTGTGTGCACGTGTGTGTGTGTGTGTGTGTGTGTGTGTGTGTGTGTGTGCTTGTATGCATGTGTGCCATGGAGAATGTGTGGAAGCCTGAGAGCAAGTAGAGGGAGTCCAGTTCTCTCCCTTAAACACGTGAGTCCAAGGGTTTGAAATTGGGTTATCAGGCTTGGAGGCAAGCAATTTCACCTGCTGAGCCATTTTACTGTGTTCCTAAGCCACAATTTCGATGTTCCATTTAAAAATATTTCTATTCTTCCCAAGTTCTCTCTTATGTTTACCTAAACCTCAAGAAATCCTTGACTTGTGTTGAGTGTAGGGATTCAGACACACCTGGCGGTAGGTGTACTAGCTCTCTAACTTATATCCGGATCAGTAAGCTGACATAATGCCACTCTGCAAGGCATATGTTGAGGTTAGGTAACATATAGATCACGTGAAACACCTAGCAGTGACTCACTTTCTAAATGTCAGCCTTTTCCTCCTCTGTCATCCCTTTGCTCCCCCGTTATTCTGAATCTTGAATTACACAGAAGAATTCATTGAAAGGCATCATGTCTCTGTTCTCTCTGCTTAGGCTAAAGGCTTAGGCTGTGACTATGGAGAAGGTACACTGCATGAGGCCATAGGTCAGCTCCCACAGAGCCTGTTGGACTATCCTGGGTACGTGCAAGCATTAGAGTTTCATTACTAGACCCAAAGTAGGACAAATCACGTCATACTAAAAGAATTAGTAATGCAAGTAGTTCATAATGAACTCTGGAGAGTTGAGCTTTCAGAAGACAGAAGCTGTGTCTTCTCTTCTAATGCTGGAAAACTACATATAACTAGTCATAGGTATCCCATAATTCTCTGTTTGGCATGATTGGCTGGTTGGGGCAATGCAGCAGAATCCAGGACCTATGTTTAGGTATCTATTTGAAATAGCACCAGAGACAAACTAGAAAGGATAAAGACTGTCAGGAGACATTGGGAACTCAAAGTATTTTCCTCTACTCAAAGTGCTCACCCATAACACAATAACAACAACAATAACAACAAAAAACACACACACCAGATGACTGCAGGGAGTTATAAGTGCTGGCACCAAGATTGTGGTTCATTGAGCATTTACTATGATCCAGATGCCAATAAAGTCTGTCCATATTTTTTCAGTCCACATTAAAAACCCACATAATCAGTATGATTTGCATTTTGTAGCTCAAGCCAAAGAGGTCCATTGTCATATCACAGGTCACACTGTTGAAGCAAAGAAAATAAATTATTAGAACCATACAACTATGTCTATTTTAGCATGATGTGCTCTTTTCAAAAATACCAGGATGAAAAAAGCAAATCAGATATGCTCTCCTTCCTGTCTAAACAAAGATATTTAATCCTAAAAATGCTTAGGTGGTCATACAGTTATATCAAGACTTGAAGTAGCAAATAAAATCATGCCCTATAATGTCCAACATTAAGCACATATTCATGAACATTTACAGATAATCTATTCGTTTATATTACTCTGAAGCTCAGAAATACACAGCAAGATAGAATTAGTTATTTAGTTATACAAGAAAGTTTACTGAGACAAACAGAAACGGAAAGGAAAAGAATAATGAGTGGATAGGAAACTACTTTAGATTTGTGTGTGTGTGTGTGTGTGTGTGTGTGTGTGTGTGTGTGTGTGTGTAAATGAGAGAGAGAGAGAGAGAGAGAGAGAGAGAGAGAGAAGCAGTAATGTGTAGCAAGAGTTTCAGGCCACAGTACAAGTTTAAGGAGAGACCTAAGACTGAGACACTTCCTATGTTCTGTGACTGGATGACATGATAATTAATTTTAGGAAACATAACTGGATTAAGGACTGTACCTTAGGAACTGAGAAAGCATGGTGCCTAGGTGTATCTTTTGAGAGAGCTGTATCTGTGGACTGATGGGGAATACTTTGTCCTTAAAGTGGATAAACACCATCCAAATGAAGGGTCCAAGTAGAACAAATGGCAGAGGAAATGTGGATGTTCTCTCCTAGACGTCTCCAGGCTTTCAGCCTTGGGCAAAGGCATTTATCATCAACTTTTCTGTTTCTGAATTTTTCAGTCTTAAACTTAATAGCTTCCTAGGATCTATTTGCAATTTACAGAAGCTTACTGTAAGTTTCCTTAGCCTCTATAATTATACAAGTCAATTCATCTAATAAATCAATCTGCCTCTGTCTGCCTCTGTCTCTGTAAAACACCAACTAACATAGATGTTAACAGTCTGGAGGAAATATGTCAATAGTGTGAACTGAGGAAAATCAAGGGATTCCCTCTGGTGAATACAGACAGCAGGAGTTGAGAAAGTCAGTCAAAATATGTACAGCAGAAGCCATGGACAGACAATTCCATGGTTGTCAGAATTTATCAGAGAGTTTCACCGAGTCAATTTCTTTATAGGTAGAGGAAAAAGTTTCTTTACTGTCTTGTGGACTTCCCGAGCAGAAACTTAGAAATTAAAGGTGAGTTGAACAAGCTATGCTTCCCACATATTACTATAGCTCATCTTGAGGCCTTAACTATTATCCATTCATTTTTCTAGGAACCATTCTTAATTCCCTGCTTCTAAATTCCACAACCATGACTTCAGTTTAGTATGCAACAGTGTCTGGTGCTAACAGCCCAAACTTTCATTCTAATGGGCTATGAGCTCCCTCTAATCACACCTGTCTCCTGCAGGGTTTGCTGTACATATCCAGTTACAGTAACAAATGTGCAGAAGAGTGTTGAGAAGTGGCCATGTGACTGCTGTACACCTTCTCTTCTCTGTCATCACTGAGTAAAACCTGTCCTAAGCCATCATGCTAGTCAGGATCAATTATGCCTCTAATAGGGTGATTCCTCTCAAAGCCTGCTGAACCCTGGACATAGAAGTACAAAGTCCTAGCACTTTCTTGTTCTCAGCATAGGCTACTCTTCCCTGAAAAGTAACACCTCTATGTCATCACCTTTGGGCCTTATCCAACATCATATTATGTATCTATGTTTACTCAGCACATGAGGCTCTGATAAGTGTGATTAAAAAGGAAGAAGTTCTATGTTCCTCAAAGCCACAACAACCAATAGC
Organism: Myodes glareolus; assembly: GCF_982192425.1. NCBI lineage: Eukaryota > Metazoa > Chordata > Mammalia > Rodentia > Cricetidae > Myodes > Myodes glareolus. The sequence continues at coordinate 81,097,854 of NC_142028.1, forward strand.
AAGTAGAGATTGGAATTTTAAGAAGGGTCAATAATTAGGATGGACAGTAAGTCTGGATATGTATGAGCTATTTGACTCAGGTATACTTCCTTAAGGCATAATTTCAAAATGTTGGTAGTCACTCCAGAGTAATGGACACAAATGCTACTAAACTAGTTCCTGAAGCTAATTGGGTCGTCATCGTGAATTCTAGAGTGATAAATAAAAAGAAAGGAAGGAAGGAAGGAAGGAAGGAAGGAAGGAAGGAAGGAAGGAAGGAAGGAAGGAAGGGAGAAGAAAACCACCATACATGAAACAAGAAACAGAAATGAAGAAATGATACACTAAACTCTGATATAAACAAGTCGAGAAAAAGAATGTATCAGCTAAAGGCCTTGACTAGTTTTCTTAAAGTATAATACCTGGAACGTCAATAGCACTTATGAATTCATACCATCCACACTTGTCTCTGACTGTCTCATTCATTAGCTGCACAGGCCACACAGCAGGAAATGTGTCTAAACAATCTAGCAAACACTGGTGCATAGAAAGGGCTCAATAAACACTGAATGCTATGATAGTATTAGCAACAACAAGCCTTTCCAGGAGGACTCAAATTGAATATATAATAAAGGATACAGTATCTTCATATAATCAACAAAAATACGGAAAGTAAAAGTAATAAACTATATAAAACACTTCATTATATAAAAAGTTATACCTTTATGATCAAAACATAAATCAAAGTCAATGAATAACATAAATATTTCCACATGTATATTTACTATAAATAAATTATAAACCACAATAAATTATAGTCATGAATCACAATCACTTAATGACTGGATTATTCTAAGCAATGCATTGTCAAGTGAATTTTGGCATTGTGTCAACATTTAGAATCTACCTACATAAGCATAGATGGTAGAAAATTAATATAAATGCTTTATTTTACAGTGTATTGCTCCTATATAATCGATATGTGCAGTATATTACTATAGAGAATTCAGAAGGCAATTGTAATACAATGCTAATACTTTGTATCTCTAAACATAATTGTTGGTTTGGTGTTTCAAGACAGTGTTTTTCTGTAGCTTTGGCTCCTGTCCTGGAACTCACTCTGTAGACCAGGCTGGCCTTGAACTCACAGAGATCTGCCTGTTCTTACCTCACAAATGCTGGGATTAAAGGCATGCACTGCTGCCACCTGGTTCTCTAAGCATAATTTAATGAAAGAATAGGTACAATAAAAACAAGTCATAGATTGTTTAGTTTCATTATAACTTTAAGGGATCACCATCAAAATTATATTCCACAACTAATCAAAATGTTCTATGGTATATGAGTATATCAAACAAATACATGTTTAATAACATAACATGCTTTGTTGTGAAACACATGGTGTTTTTTTACACAATACTGATGTGCATCAATACGGCATGTAATAGTCAACATATTTTATCTAATTCAAAAAATCCTACAATAACGAGTAATCTAAGGTAAATATAATAGATCAAACAAGCATAGTTTTCCCAATACAAATGAAAAAGAAAGGTAAATTGCATAAGCGATATGTTTGAGTCAAAGGGATTGAAAAGTAGTAAGAATGTAAACAAAATTCCAAAGAGGAGGTTAATTTTTTGAGGTAAAGTTATAATTGCCAACCCCTTTGAGAATATTTTCTGATTCAGGATACAGGCTGAGGATGAGTCTTGGCCCAAGCAGAGAGCTCCTCAAAGAAAATCAATAAAGCCTGGTCTGCAATCAAGGGCTTCAACGACAAAATGGAAACTTGAAAGGCTTCAAAGACAAAGCTTACTTCTACCACACATTTGTAACTACTACATCTCCTCAAACATATTAGTCCTAATGTGAAATGACCAAACAAGTAGAACGTCATGAGTGTGGGAAAACTGAAATATCAATAACTATTTTGTATGTGAACAGAAAAATAGATAGTGTTTGGGGTAGTGAAACAAAATAACAAACCAGTAAACAAAGAAGAGTGAGGAGGTCCAAAAAATGTGAGCCTATTTCACCTTGTCTGGAGGTCAGAGAGCTTTAAATTTTCAAAGCTGTTGACAACAAATGTGGCTACACATCCTGACCTAGGGTGTGGTTACTTGGTCCTTTTGACATTAAGATGGCCCATACAAGTAGATCCACTCCCCCATGACCAAGGGTCAGGATATTCAAACGCCTTCTGCTCCTTCTTTTGAAATAGGAAGTTTGACCTTGGGAGTGACTGCTTTCAGTGGTCTAGGGTAGGTTCACTGAATAAAAACAGTATGCTTTTCTCATGGATTATTAAGGCATTAGGCTTGATGGCTCAAAGTATTGAAGCAAATAACTGTTCTAGTTGTCCTTTGTATCATGTTAAAATAGTCTTTTGTCTTCTTCCCCATGTTGTATTGGGGTACAAACGTGAATGGAAAAATAAATGCAAAAACTTTCAATATTCACTGGAACTCCCTCCCATCCTGGTACTATCATGTATTTTGTTTTATTCTTTTCACTTGAATCTTTGTTACCTTTACTATTTTTCTAATCCCCATGCTCCTACCCCATGGTATACTTGTCAAAGCATTGTCACTGACACCGACAAATGGCAGCGCAATGTGACACCATCTCTGACAGAAGAGGTTTTAAGAATTCTAGGTGCTGATAGATCTGGTGCTAATGAAAAACACTTTCTTATTTAAAGACAAATGTCTTTTGTGCTGTGTCTTCACATGGTGGAGAGTAGAGAGATATAACCCCTTTTATCTCTCTCTCTCTCTCTCTCTCTCTCTCTCTCTCACACACACACACACACACACACACACATATATAAAATGAAGCAAAGCAGTAGAAGTCTGAAAAGGAGGTTATTAATAGCCTTATAAAAATGATTATACACAAATCATAATTAATACAGAAGTCAGACAGTAGTGTTAAGTAAAAACGGAAGTTCTCAAATTTAAAAGAAAAGCCAAAGGGAATTTAATCCAAAGAGCATATATATATGCTCTAATTCTGCTCCTACCAATCACTCTCAGAAGCTAAAGCCAAGTATTACAGTTGGGATTAGTATTCAAAATATGAGGTTTGGTCTCACAGGCAAAAGCTGGGGTCTAAGTTGAATACAATCTAGGGGTCTAGTATGTAAAACATCTTAATAGATATACTATAGATCTAGAAACAAACCTAGCCACATAGGCTACATCAAGGGTAGACCAGAAGTATCCTTGCATTCACTTTAGTTTCAGACTAGAATCTCATCACTAAGAAGAAATTACAGAACCTGCAAAACCACCAGAACAAAAGCCAAAAGCCAGTTAATATCAAGCACATGACCAGTAACATAACTGAGCCCCAGAGAAGCAGCCACGCTAAAGTTTTCTAAATGATGTCCCATTACCAGAATGGGAAGAGTATATACTTGAAAAAAAAAACAAAACAGTTTATGAAAAATGATGATAGTAAATACATTTTATAAGTATGCACCTTTATACACACACACATCACACACATGCACGCACACACCTAATACATATTAAGTCCTTATAACAATGCCATAAGGGCAATATTTTACTATACTATTTAAAAATGAGAAATATAAACTTGACCAAGGTCATATAGCTAATAAGCAAGTTTATTCAACCTGTATCACTGGGTACATACCAAATGTCAGGCACTCAGATACAGACTGCACACAAACATGAGTTAAAGAAAGTCCAGCCTCACAGAGTAACATAACCAGGGAGCAGATATATAAAGAAAGTGCCAAAAGAGAGGAACTAGCTAACTACCACCCAGATATGTGAATGATTTTGCTGTGAAAGATCAAGATGAGAATGATGGGAATTTTAAATAATTTTTGAAAAGTATATACAATAAAGGCAACCCCAAAAGAATAGGAAAGGAATTTCAGATATGGAAAGAATGTGTGCACAAAACATAGCATGTAAAGATGACAGTTTTACATACATGAAAAAATGTGGCCTGAGAGAAAGGTAGGCAGAAAGAAGAAAACAAGTCACCTGTTTTTTCCGCAACAACATATAGACACTCCACTGAAAAAAACTAACATACATACAAAGCCTAGGCCACCCAAGGTCTCATGGGAACAACATGAAAATTTAGTTATTTTGCTCCAACAAAATTATATTTTTAGCAAAGAACCAGAACTTAAGCTTTGCTCATTAGGCAGCTTACTTTAAGGTAGCTTTTAGTAAGATTCAGGTGTTGTTCTTGTAATAGAACACTGTTGCCAAGGTGATACTTCATTTAAACAATGAAGTAAATATAATTGCAGCAAACATGTTCTGAGAAGAGACCAACTCTTTGCAAAAAGAACTCAGAGCATTTGAAATAGCAAGAGAGGGGAGAGTGAGATCTTCAGGACACCATGCTTCACGGACTGCTTCTCTGGAAAGTGTGTTTACAGTTTACAGCAAAACTCTTACATGCTCTATCTCTAAACCTCCTTACTGCTATGTTCTTTTATGTAGCAGAGAGTTAAAGCAATGTGGATTCCAATACGGAAATGCATTCTGCCCTAGTCATTATCTTACCTCATTGCCTCCTTCCATGAATTGTTTTCAGGAACTCAGTTCTCAAAGGTGATCCCATATTCTAAGGAAGGATTATTTATTTATATATGGGGAAGACCAATAAAAATTTTTCATGTTTACCACTTACATGTGACTTTTTATTAAAACTTTCCAAATTGTTGTGTGCAGATAATTGTTGTGTGTAAACCAGCCCATGATGTACAGCATAATAATAACACTGCGTTCCATGTATTTACGGTGTTTTTAGATTTTATCAAACTGCTACATACTCTCACATGTAATTAACTAAAACTCTTCATCATTTTGAAAGTGTTCCTGGAAGTCTGGTCTTCACCCAGGGCCACAAATGTGGTCTCATGCAGAACAAAGTCTTAAACTACAAGGTCCTACAAGACGAGAATTGCTGTCCTGGGGTGGATCTGCCTCCTTCCTGAAGTCCCCACACTCCAGAATGAGGAGTGATAAGGAGACCATGCTCAATAGAGCCACGACAGCTAATAAGGCACAGTCTCGAGAAGAAAGCTCTGACTGCGGGGAGATGGTTTCCCTTAGGTGCGCACCAGCCCGCACATGTATGTAAATGATCTCCTGAAGAAAACACTAGGAATTATAGGAGGGATAAATGGTGTTCTAGTGCATCAGTATAGGTTCACATCACCATGGACAAATGCCCGACAAGAACACAGTAAGAGGAGAGGAGGTTATTATAGGTGACAGTCAGGGTTGATCTAGGGATAGGGAGGTGGGCAAGAGGATAGGAACTCCTGAACTAAGGTGCAGGAATGTAAATCTACTTGACAATATCCAGGTAAATCAAGAACCAGAGAGTGGACCATATGAGCTCCAGACAAAAGCCCCCCGGGGATCCACATCCCAAAAGTTCCACAACCTCCCAAACTAGCAACGCCATGTTGGAAAGGCCACAAACAGTTCCTTCACTCAGTGTGAAAAGAAAAACTCAGTATTTGAGGTGCTTGATGTACTCAGAAAACGTTTGCCTTCAACATTCATCAAGTCTGTAAGCAAGATCAGAATCGATGAAACGTTAGTTTCTGCATAGTAAAACTATATCCCCTAACAAAACTTAAAAATATTATGCAAATGTAAAAATATTCATGCACATAACAAGGCAAAATTTATATTGTGTGAAATCTAATGGAAATTACAGGAAATACAAGAAAGTGGGGGCACTTCATAATGCAGAAAGAACTTAGAAGACCAAAACTGACTTAGGGACTATGCAGAGGATCAAATTAGTAAACAAAGATACTGAAAGGAATTATTAGACATGCTAAGAGGCAATGTGAAGCCTAAAAATAAACCAGATTGCTAATGGAGGATAAAGTTATATCTGAGGTGAAAAACACACTGGTTATGATTAATGCAGATTACATGCTGCTACAGGAAAATATTTTTCATTTTAAGCAGAGAGAAAAATATGCAAAAAGAAACAGAGCACCAGTAAATTATAAGTTAACTTCAGATGGACTAATGGGTAAATAGAATCCACACAGAAAATATGGAGGAAATGGAATGGAATACATACATACATACATAATACATAATATATACTCATATATGTCTATGTATCTATAAAACTACATAGAGATACACATCTGTATTATATAGACAAATATGTGTATGCATGTATAATATGTAATATGATATGATATGATATGTAATAATATATTATATGTAATAAATATATGTATATATTTTCTAAATGTAAAATTATAAACTATTATAAAACAGTAACTATATAAGCTTAAAATATTCATTCAGTGATAACCATAAGAAATGGGAAAAATAACAAATTATAATCAAATTGTTTACAAACAACAATCAATAAAATATATTGAGGTATCAGAGAACAAGCATAGCAAATACAAGCATAAGCAAACTATTTGTGGGCGTTCAAACCAAAGGCATATAGAACACAACTTTTTTAAAAATTGGAAGGAAAAATGTTCAATCTAGAATTTTCTGCCTAGCAAAATGCATCTTTCTAAATGCTGTTCCAAAGCTTCTATCAGACATATGTGTAGAGAAATAATTCAGCACCAACAGCTTTGGACTATATAAATATAAAACTTCTTTGGAAAGAAAGAAAATTATAACATAAAAATGTAGATGTAATCAGAAAGATGAAACACACTAAGATGATAAATATAAAATAATTATTTTCTTCTTAGATTTGAGTGGTCCTTTTTAAGTATAATTCATAACAATGCATAGCAAATTCTATAATAAACAATAATAAAATTATGACAAAAATATCACCATTTAGGGAGAAAGCTCAACAGTAAAGTGTCAGATGTAAGTCTGAGTAGCAGAATTACACCTGCACTTGTTAATGCTAGCACCAAGGAAGCAGAGGCAGGAGGATCCTTGGAAACTACCAGAGAGGCAGCCTGTTTACTTAGCAAGTTCCAGGCCAGTGACAGACTCTGTCTCAAAAGAAAAAGGTGGATGTGCATTAGGAATGATACCAGAGGTTGTTCTCCAGCTTCCACATGAACATGTACACGCATATACACACATGTACACCTATACTCACATAAACACAGACACACATATACTCCCAAAACAGAGCATTTAGTGATCAGTTAATATGGAAGTCCCCTTCTGTAGGGCTCTAATAAATGAATTGGTACAATATTACTTGATATTTGGAATAAATTCAAGTTGTATACTCTGCAATTCCTAAAATAAATTCATTTAAAAGTAATACATTAATCAACTCTGAGTATTCCATACAATGTAATTTGATGATATTCAAAAATAAAGTAACTTCTAAACAGATATACCAAAAACCTACAGATAGTAATTCAATCAAGAAAACAGATGCAATGATCAAAAATGTTAAATTTTATGAAAGAAGACACAAAAGAGCAAAAGTTTAATGCAGAATAGAAAAATGTAGCATACTAAATAATAAAATTAAAATTATTTAACATAAATTTGCCAATAATTATGATGGTCTGAAATGAAAAGTGTCCCCCATGTGCTCACATGTTTGAAACCTTGGACCCTGTTTAGGGAGGTTATGGATCCTTTAGATGATGTATGCCAGTGCTGGCAATGTTGAGCACTTATAGCCTCACCCCACTTCCAGTTCACTTTCTCTGCTTTGTGTTCATGGTGGAAGTTGTGATCTCTCAGCTTCATACTCCTGCTCTTGCTGCCATGCCTCCCTGCCACTCATGGAGGCTTCCTCTGTAATTATAAGCCAAATTAAACTCTTTCCCCTAAGTTTATATGGTCATCATGTTTTATCATAGTAGCAGAAAAGTAATTAATGCAATAACTATGCTAAATTCAAATGTCTACACATTTACTAAAAGATAGAGATTGTCAATCAGAATCTTTTTAAAAAGATCCAGCTATATGCTTTCTGTTAGAAACTTATTAATAAATAGGAAATGGAAAGCCATTCAATACCCAAAGAAAACTCAAAGGTGTCTATATTAATATCATAGTAGAGTTTTAAAAGAAAGAAATCAGAATGGATAAAGAGGATTATTTTATATTTAAAGAGTCAGATAATTAAAAAGAAATGATGATTATAAATGTTATGTACATATAGTTTTGAAATACCTAAGGAGAAAGTGTTAACAGTTTCTAGAAAAAATTAAGAACCCAAATTTTAATCAGATGTTTCAACATACAAATAAAAACTATGATAGAATATCTTGAATAAATAACACTGACAAATATATCTATGACTTGAATAGTATTACTTATGAATCTTGACCAGATATTAATAGAACACTTGACTCAATAGTAGTACAATCAACATTTTCTTAAAAGGCAAATAAAACATTTATTAAAGTAGACTAAATATGGCATGATAAAGTAAATATCAACAAGCTCCAGAGTATTGAAATTGAGAAACATAGTCCCTGATCATGATGAAATTAGAAATCACTAGTAGAAACAGATATCTAAACTGTACAAATATTTGGTATTAGACAATATAATTTATTTATCATCATCATTAGTGTGTGTATGTTTGTGTGTGTGTGTGTGTGTGTGTGTGTGTGTGTAATATACACATGCAGGTATGTGCATACCACACATACATGTGGATGTCAGAAACAAGTTTTAATGGCTGGTTCTTTCTTCCCACTACAGGTTCTCAGGTTTGAATTTAGGTCATCAGATTTACAAGGCAGAGCATCTACACACTAAGCTACCTCACCACCCAATTATTTATTTCTAAATAGCATATTATTCAAAAAAGAATTCACAAATGCAATTAAAAAGCATTTTAATTTAACAGAAATGAAAATAATTGCATCATTAGATCTTTTGTGTTTTTTTTTCAAGATAGGGTTTCTTTGTGTTGCCCTGTTTGTCTTGGAAGTTGCTCTGTAGACCAGGCTGACCTCAAATTCAAAGATCCACCTGCCTCTGACTCTGTCTCCCAAAGCAGAGGATGAAAAGCTTGTACTATGAACACCCAGCCTATACCATTAAATATTACAGTACTGAGCTCAAAGCACAAAATTAGAGCAAAAGAAAGGTATCAGTACAACAGTCTGTAACCACACAGTAACAGGTAGAAATCTAAGACAAGGTTAAACTTATTAAATGCAGAACAAAGGCAGTAACAATTATCAAAGATTGATAAGCAATATAATATAGAAGAAAACAATATGCAAAATTGATCAATAAAATATTCTTTCCAAAAGTACAACAAGAATTATAATGAAGAAAATGAGACACTAATTACCACTCAGGTATAACAAAAAGTACAACCAATAAACACTACTTACCAAAATACTATATGGTGTGAGAAGTCCTTCAGTCTATGTGTTGCTTTTATTGGTCAATGAATAAAATCTGTTTCAGCCAGTGACCTAGCAGAATAGAGCTAGGCAGGAAAACTAAACTGAATGCTGGGAGAAAGAAGGCAAAGTCAGGGAGAAGCCATGGAGTCACCAGAGACAGATGCCAGATGGAACTTTACTCGGTAAGCCACAGCCATGCGGCAATACAGAGATTAACAGAAATGGGTTAATTTAAGATATAAGAGTAAGCCAGGTGGATACTAGCTATAAACAAAGAATATTATACCTATAGTTCAAGAGCCTAGAGAGGCTAAGTAACAAGGTGAACCCTAATAAAAACATATATAGATTCACTTGGAAAGTCGAAATAGACAAGATCACCTAACAAAATTGGGAATACAAGGGGTGGGGAGAAGGGAGGGAGGCAGGGAAAGAGGAGAAGAAAGGGGGAGGGGTGTGGAGAACTTGAGGGAATGGGATAGTTGAGATGGAGGAAGGACAAAGATGAGAGCAAGAAAAGAGATATCTTCATTGAGGAGCCATTGTGGGGTTAGCAAGAAACCTGACACTAGAGAAATTCCCAGGAATCCACAAGAATGACCCTAGCTAAGACCCTGAGCAATAGAGGAGAGGGTGTCAGAACTGACCTTGCCCTGTAGTCAGGCTGATGAATATCTTAAATATCACTATAGAACATTCATCCGGCAACTGATGGAGACAGAGGCAGAGACCAGCATCGGAGCACTGAACTGAGCTCCCAAAGTCCAGTTGAAGAGTGGGAGGAAAGAAAAAATGAGCAAAGAAGTCAAGATCATGATGGGAACACCCACTGAAACAGTCTACCTGAGCTAATAGGAGCTCACCAATACCAGCCAGACTGGGAAGGAACCAAACTAGTCCCTCTGAATGTGGTTGACAGTTGCATGGTTGGGGCAGACTGAGGAGTCACTGGCAGTGGCACCATGATTTAACACTACTGCTTGTACTGGCTTTTTGGGAACCTATCCTCTTTGGATGGATACCTTGCTCAGCCTAGATATAGCAGAAAGGGCCCTGGACCATCCCCAAAGTAATGTGCTTTGCTCTCTCAGAAGAGTAGATGCTGGTGGGGTGGGAAGAGTATGTGGAGGGAATGGGAGGAGCGGAGGGAGTGGGAACTTGGATTGATATGTATAATAAAAAAAAAGATAGTTTGTTTTCTTTAAATTTTTTTTTAAAAAAAAAAGAGCCAGAAATACGCTTAAGCTATTGGCCAAACTGTACTGCTAATAACATAGTTTCTGTGTGATTATTTTGTGGTATGGGCAATGGGAACAAACAAGCGGCCTCCACCTACAACTATATAGTATGAAAACATATGGCAATAAATCTAGAACTTGTTAAGAAATGGAAAAAATGTCTTGAAAAATACAAACAGTAAAGTAAATTAAATTAGAAACGGATGACCTGAATAATCCTATATTATAAAGAAATTTAATTTGTGGTTAAGAACAATCTCTCAATGATAATTTCAAGTTTCCATTGCTTTCTTATTGAACTATTTTAAGTATTTAAGAAAAATAATAACATCAAATCAAAATTTCTTCTTAAAAGCAATATCATATCACAGAGTAAGTGATTGTGTATAAGCAGAAGAATTAGAAGTTCACAAGTAGCCTTGACAACATAAATAGTTAAATGCCACCTTGGAATACATGAAGCCATGTTTCAAAGCAAACAAACAAAAAGTATATGAATAAATCAGCTTGACAATCTAATAGCATAATGTAACAATGACATCTAAACAAGACGAATAAATGTGCATGTATGTCCGTACACATACATAGAAGGTACACAAACACAAATAATTCTTATCAAAATTTAGCAAAACTAAAACTCAATAATCTATAAAAATCATATCAAATAATGTTATAAGGTTGCACTAACTGTAAAATGTCAATGTTACTCACCATTTAAACAAAAGAAGAGACAGTATAATAGTATTATCTATATAGAAAGAAAAAAATTTTTCTAAACCAACAGTGATGGCTGAACTCTGAATAAACTATAAATTAACAAATTTACTCAGAGATTTTTGTAAAGGTTATCTACAAAACATAGAGATCTAAAATAGAATTTATTTTATTAAAATGTACAAATTTTCCTTTTGAGATAAAGAAAAGGTTGCACTTCCATTCAGTATTGTATATGAGGTTCTAGCAATGAAATAAATTAAGGTTAAAAGATTAGATATTAGAAGTAAGTAAAAAATTAAGGAAATCAATTCCCTCCTTTTCAAATGACATGACTGACTCTGCAGAAAATTCCATGTTTCTAATACTAATAAGTGTTTCAGAAAGACTTCAGAATACAGGATCAATGTGTTGAAATATACCCATTTATTAACTGAAGACGCAATGTCTACCATAAAGAATCAGCTATAACAGGAAAAATCTGACAATATATGTGAATGAATTTGTAAGTTGAAAGTTGTAAAACATCCTTTAGAGACATTCAATAGAACTAAAGAAAAACAGTGTATTCACTTTAAGGAAGACTCCACATTAATTAAATGTTATTTCTGTCGAAATTTGACCCATAGATTCAATATTAATACTTTTTAGTGTAAGAGAAGACAATCTGATTTCAAGATGCCCAGAAAAATGAAAAGAATTTAAAATAGATATACATCTTAGAAATGAAAAATAAAACTGAGAAAACTGGCAATATCACATTTTAAGACTTTAAAAACTACAATAAATAGTACCTCAAACAGACAAACAAAATTTCATGAAATTAAATGTAAATTTAAAAGAAGATTCTAAATGCAAATGGACCATGAGTACAGCAAAGGGATTTTACATATAACACTACTGGTACTAATGGATGTGTGTAAATATTTCTCTGTTACATAGAATATAAGATTACCAAATAAGAAACTTGTGAAGAAAGTGATAATTATTAGGGAAATGACTGAAAAAAATCACGAGTGATTATGACTATGAAAGTTATTCACTAAAACTTGGAAATTGTGAATCCTGTAATCTCGGTGCTCAGGGGCTTGAGGCAGGTAGATCATAAGCTGAAGACAGCTGGGAGCAAAGACCCTGTCTCAAACACACAGAGACACAAACCTGCACATAGACATATACAAAGGAAAGGGACATGAGAGGACAGATGATGAGATATCTACAAAACATGTTTCCTTTTCATAGAACCAAAAATTTGCTCCCCTGATACATTCCAGTACTCCGGCATCACAGTGTAACTTAGCAATGGAATCGGAGTAGACATGATGTGTGTTTCTTTGACTAGCATTTTCAGAAATTGGGTCAGAGTTTCCTGTTTTCTAGTCTTTTTCCATTAAGTGGAGGTAGAATGGACCAAGAACCTTTTAATTTTTTTTCATTTATTTTACATACCAGCCATAGTTCCCCCTCCGTCCTCTTCTCCCATCTCCCCTGCCTCCCATTTATCCTCTCCCTATCCACTCTTCCTTCCTCATTCAGAAAGGGACAGACCTCACATGGGCTTGGACAAATAATGGCAAATGAAGTTGAGGCAGGAACAAGCTCCTCCCCCAGAATCAAGGATAGGCAGTGAAATTCAGCAAGGTGAACAGGTTCCCAACAGTTAGCTAAACATGACAGGGACTGATCAGGATCTCACTTCTAGGAGCCTCACAGTCAGCCCAAGCTACACAACTGTTACCCACAATCAGAGGTCCTAGGTTGGTCCCATGTAGGCTCCCAAGCCTCTGGACAGACTCAGTAAGCTCCCGAGAGCTCGGGGCAGCTATTTCTGTGGGTTCCACTGTTGTGACCACCCCCCTGGATGGTTCAATCTTTCCTCTCTCTCTTCAACAGGACTTCATATTGGTTGGCTATGGATCTCTGCATCTGCTTCCATCAGTTACTGGATAAAAGCTCTCTAGTTACCAAAGTGATTACAGGAGAAGGCCAGTTGAGGCGCCCTCTCCACTATCGTTAGGAGTCTTAATGGAGGCTATCCTTGTGGATTCCTGGCCTGGGGGTTTCCCTCGCACCAGGTTTCTCCCTAACCCCCAAATATCCCCCCAATCAAGATATCTCTTTCATTATTCTCCCATCTGTCCCACTACCAACCTGATCCCTTACATACCCATACCTCTATTCCTCTCTCCCCCTATCCCAACCACCCCTGCTCCCACCCCAGCCCCAGTTTACCCAGAAGATCTCTTCTACTTCCCCTTCCCTGGGAAATCCATTCCACTCTCTTTGGTCTCTCCTTGTTTCCTAGCTTTCCTGGGTCTGTGAATTGTTGCCTGGTTCTCCTTTACTTTACAGCTAATATCCATGCAATGAGTGAGTATATACCACGTTTGTCTTTCTGGGTCTGAGTTACCTCACTTGCAGTGAATTTTTTTTAGTTCCATCCATTTGACTGCAAATTTCATTATTTTGTCATTTTTTTTACTGCTGAATAATACTCCATTGTGTAAATGTACCACATTTTCCTTATCCATTCTTCAGTTGAGGGGCATCTAGGTTGTTTCCATGATCTAGCTATTAGGAGTAACACTGCTATGAACATAGTTGAGCAAGTGTCCTTGTGGGATGACTGAGCATCCTTTGGGAATATGTCCAAGATTGGTGTAGCTGGGTCTTAAGGTAGATTTATTACAAAACTGAAAGCATTTGGGTTCCTGAATCAAAACATGAATGATAACCCTCGGGCAACCAGAAAGATTCACAGGATTAGCATGTGAATGAGAAATAGAACACCATTGTGTTCAGTAACTAAGATATTAAAGTTAATTAGTAGAACAATTGCTTGTACTTTAATTAGAAGACAAGGACATATGATCAAAATGTCACTAAGATAAAGCAGTTTAGTGGGGAATAACAACAGAATGAATCATAGCAACAGAATGGAGAAGGTGTTTCTTAACACTTTTTAATGTATAAATAATTATGGGAAAATATCCTTTAAAGAAAGAAATATGGGGGAAAAAGAAGAAAAGAAATGAGATGGAAAATAAGAAGAAGTAGTAATAATGCTTATATAATCAAAAATATGGAGTTGAAATTTTATAATGGACTTTCTTAGTGTATACAAATCTTAAAAGAATGATTTGAAGCAATAGGAGAAAACACGATGTTGAGGGCAGAAACCACAAGAGAAAAAAGCCCCAGGAGTAAAATTTTTGTAATGCTAGGATCAAACCCAGGGCCTTGCACACATTACACAAAAGTTCTATGAGTAATCTGTATTTCAGCTCTGTGACTTGTTTCTTATGCAACCAATGAATGAGACCTTACTGGAAATAGGCTTAGATTTTTAACTAGAGTTCTGCAAGGGATAGCTTAACAGACATCCAGGAAGGAAAACACAACAGGTTATCTACAATGGAACAAACACAGTGGGGGGTTCCATTTCTCAGGTGAGGTAAAACTCAGAAAACAAAGTGGGAAGATACTGGGACTAGTGAGAATGCTCAGGGGGCATCCAGGGGCCACATAAGCCAGACAGCCTAACTACAAACTCCAGGACACACATGAAGGTGTAAGAAAAGAGCTAACTCCAAAAAGCTGTCTTCTGGCCTCCACATGGGCACCCATGGTTTATATGTGTTCATAATCATAAGGATAAATATTTGTTTTTTTAAAAAGACCTAATATTATTAGAAAAGCGTATTTCCTGATTCCTCAATTGTACTCATCACAGCAGAGGTACATGCTCTGCAAAGACCAACACATGCAAAACATTTTCAGTTTAGTATGACAAGATTAAAACATATTTTCACAAAATGCTTTTCTTATTTGTTAGCGATTTTGTAACAGCAGAAGTTAGACTTTGAGAGCAAAGATGATCCCTCATTGCTACTAATAACACATTAGCAACTCACTGGATGCCAGTACTTTACCAGTATGACAGAATATGTTAAAAACAAAATCCTGGCAGCACAGAATACCATGTCTCTTCAAAAGCTCTTTCTGAGATTGATAGCTTTGGCACCAGGTCCCACATTACTGACAGATTACTATAGGTTTTTTTTAATGCAGCTTTTAGTTAATAATATTACTGATATGTATTAACAAACTTGATACCAATATAATATGAAGCAAATATTATTCGTTATATTGTAACATTTTAATTTAAAAAGGAGTTTCAAAAGGAAATGGCTATCACTAGATGCATGTGCTCACTAGTTTTCTGTCAACTTGACCCAAGGTAGAGTCTTTTTAGAAGAAGGAACCTCAAGGAGGAAATGCACCTACCAGACTTGCCTGGGTATTTTTGATTGGTGATTGATTTGACAGCTCTCAGCCCACTGGTCCTGGGTGCTATAAGAAAGCAGGCTGAGCAGACCAGTTAACAGCACTTCTCCAAGGCATCTACTTTAGTTCCTACTTTCAGTACCTGCCTTGAGTTCCTGTTCTTACTTCCCTCAATCAACTGTGATCTGAGAGCTAAAAGATGAATAAACCCTTTCTTTCTCTTGATGTGGGATTCCCCTCTGTATGCTGTGAATATGTTTTATTACCATTGGTTAATAAAAAGCTGCTTTGGACTATGGCAGGGCAGAATAAGGCCAGGTAGGAAATCTGAACACACACACACACACACACACACACACACACACACACACACACACACACACACACATATATATATATATATATGTATATATATATATATATATATATATAGAGAGAGAGAGAGAGAGAGAGAGAGAGAGAGAGAGAGAGAAGGCGGAGTCAGGGAGACACCATGCAGCTGCCTGCAGAAGAAGAAAGCCGCCAGAACCTTACCAGTAAGCCACAGCATCATGGCAATATACAGATAATTAGAAATGAGTTAATTTAAGATATAAAAGCTAGCTAGGAATATGCTTATGCCATTGGCCAAGCAGTGTGGTAACTAATATAGTTTCTCTGCAATTTTTCAGGTCTGGAAGACCAGAAAACAAAAGAATAGTCTTTGCTTACATTTTCTAGTTGCTTTTGGTTATAGTGTTTCTCACAGAAAGAGAAAGCTAACTAAAACAGTAATGAATGTTAAATCTAATGATAATATAAATTCAGAAGCATCTCTTTCATGCCAAGTTAAATGTTCTGGTAAAATGACTATATGATACTTATATAATTTATACATATAAGTTTTTATGATACTTTTCAATAAAGAACAATGGTTCTTTTAGGTTGTTTTTGTTTTTTAGAAACTATTTGGTCTACAGTACCTTGTCTGATTCAAAAAAAAATATCCAAAAACTTACCCTCTTGTTACCTTGTTCAAGACTCTCCACAGAAATCTACCACACACAACCTTAATAAATTCCAGTAGACATCCTTTCCTCCTTGCATAAATTTTGGAAACAGACATTCTTGGACTTGAAGAGTTCTACAAATCTTATGTAGCTAGAAAAGTTAATGTGCCTTTATTTATGGTCCATCATCTCTTTAATGGAAATAATACCATTTAACTCAAACTTCATGAATATTTATAATTTCTATGAGGTTCCTAGCATTATGTGTGGCTCATAGTAAGCAATAAATTTATAGACATCAGTAACATAAATATTATAATTACAAATATTCTCTTTTCTGCATATTTCTAAGAATATAGCAAGGAAACCCTAAGAGGAATGGGGGAAAAGATGAGCATAAATATTACAAGGAAATAACATTATTTTGAAACATACTTTTATAGGCAGAGAAGAAAAAGGTATCTATAAAAAAGAAGTAAGAATATCTTTTTGAATACCTGTGCAGGCTAACTGAAAAAAGCATATGCTAATTTTGTGAAACTAGTTTGAGCTAGAAATAAACATAATGGCGCCAGAACTGGAGAGATGGTTCAGTAATAAAGAGCACTGACTGCTCTCTCATGGACAGGAGTGCAGATCCCAGCACCCACTTCAAGAGGTTCACAACCACCTCTAACTTCAGCTCCTACGGATCTAATGTCCCTTCCAGGCCTTTATGTATGCATATACACATACATGTATGCATATAGACACCACATACCACACACAAATTAATATAACCCTTCTTTAAAATGTTGTTAAACTAGTATGCATAAAAGCTCTTTCAAATCCCTTATGTCAGTGTTATTAATCTCTAAAATAAAATAGTAATATCAATGAAATTTTAAAAAGAAGAAAAGAAAAAGAACACAGTCTTGGAAAATGCCTCTGCCTCTTACTCTAAGTGAACTTGAGCAATATATTCAACATTTCTGAATATCGGGTTTTTAAGTGTGAAATGGGAAAATATTAGTAATTATTTGCTATGAAAGAATATCAACATAATCTATGTTAGATACATTTTAGAGCTTCAGTGATTCTAGAGTTGTTATCATCAGTTCATACACTTGAGTAAACCAAAGTCCCAAGCAGACCACAATTGTTCAAGTCCCTAAAATATGTATCTAAGAAACAAGGCTAGAATTCACAACCTTTAAATCTTAGCCCAGTGCTCTCATATTTCATCAAATAATGTAACTTTGTGTTCTCTCTTCACCAGAGAAACCTATAAAACACTCATTCCCACTTATGAAGTGGTTGAGTTTGATCTTACATGAAATATTCTTAATTTACACATGCTGTTATTTACTAAAAGATGTCCAAACAAGTTGATTTCATACTGGAATGTCCACCTCAGAAAAATATATAAGCGGCAGAAATAGATATAATTGTCAAGTCAATCTCTGGTTGCTTATTATTACAGAAATAAATTGAGCTCTGTTATAGCTTTCTGACATGTAATTCTGACACTAAAAAGCTCACATCCATTTCTTTTTTTCTCTAAATGCTAAGAGGAAGCACTCTGTAATGGTGTGTCAGAAATCTCCCAGTAGCTGACTGCTGCTTCCCTCAAACAGAAAGTGATTGCAATCTCATCAATAGCTATCCACAGCTCACCATAATGAGACAGAGCACTGAAATTGCTCGACTGTGAAACGCAGGTGGTTTCACCTGCAAGCCAATGTCCATGTTATCTGTGCCCATACTGTAGGAATGCAGGACTTGACCTCAAAACTTGCTGTGCTAGAAACCAACATGATGTTTCCCTTCTTCTCCTGACAGTGAAAGTGGAAGACAGTATCTCCTCTGCTAAAGTTTTTGTTCAAATTAATGAAAAATGGATTTGGGCTTTAGGAAATTGTTGTGTCTTAACTCCTGGGTTATACTGTGTTATTAGAAGTACACCAGTTCTAATCTTTTTATCTGTGCTTTTTCCCATTTGTGCTAGATATTTGTGATTAAAGTAACCGACACGCGGTATTAAATATAAAAAGCCCCCGTCCACAAGTAGGCCGTTGCCCAATGGAAACCTAGTGGAAGCAGGGACAACAGAAGAACAAAATTTACTCCTTGCATGTTATTTTCAAATTAGGTTTTATTCTGAGTGCTGATTAGAAGTTGAAAGTGACCAAATATGTGTCAGAAAGTTTCACCAGAGTTGATTCATATGATGAAATATTCAAATGTCATCCTTCAGGTTAGTCAACATTGTCATGATCCACAATCTTAAACTGCATAGGGTATTGTTCATTTCTAAATTAACATTAATTACAAAGAGATGATCCTTTCTGTTACTCATCTGACTACTAGAATACCAACACTGTGTGAACTGTACATGGCATTACATTGAATCATGTATATCAGAAACTATACTGATTGAAACTTGAAAAGAAAACTGTCCTGTTTTATCTCTATTGCTATGATCAACACCACGACCAAAAGCAATTTGAAGAGAAAGCAGTCTATTGGGCTTGTGTATTCAAATGACAATCCATCATTGAGAGAACTCAGGGCAGGAACTGAAACAGGAGGAACGGAGGAAGCTGGTAATGGACTTGCTCCATGTGGCATGCCTGCATGCTTTCTTATTCTACCTAGAACCACTTGCCCGGAGATGGTACCACCCACAGTGATAGGGGAGTTCCTTGCACATTTCAGAAGTTCCCGCTTGTACTTCCGGGCTGCTTGAGTAAAATTATTTTCCTTCTCAGTTCTTTGATGGAGTTGAAGATTAAATAGCTGTAGTTACCATCTACATTATTTAGATTCCCCGAGATAAAATGTTTAGCAGAACTTTTGTTATATGTTTCTTGCTTAACATTGTTTGTTGTTTGTAACTTTATATTTATTATTTGCTTCTATTGTGTATAGTTGTATTTAGTTTGGTTCTATCTTATTTTAGAAAAAAAGGGGGAGATGATAGGGGAGTTCAGCCAATCACATTCTGTTTTGGGGGCGTGCCGCCCTCAGGCAAAAGCCTGCCTATAGACCTAACAAACGCGCTCCCCTAGCGCTCTTTTCACCTGGCTCCTGCATCCGGCTGGATCGTGTGGATTCTGGTGTAAGCTGTTGTAAGTCTTACTTCTGTTTATTAAAGCTGTATATTTTGTATCAAGATAGTCTGGGGACTTTTCATTACCAATTGCCCTGCAGTTTCACCATAGTGGGCTGTGTCCTACCCCATCAATCATTAATCAAAAGAATGCCCCACAGATGTGTCAACAGATAATTTAATGAAGGCATACTTTGATTAAGGTTCCTCTTCTTAGGTGACCCTAATTTGTGTCAAGTGGACCAAAAGAAAAAAAAAAGAAAAGAAAACAAACAAACAACAACAACAAAAAACAAATTTAACCAACAGAGAATGGTAACTATGACTAAATATCTAGTATACCAAATATTAGATTAGGTGCACAAAATATGGTCTAATTTTATCTCACCAGTGAGGCATATTTTACTACATCAACTTTACAAATAAGTAAATTGAGAGGCAGAGAATTTTAGGGCCCATATCTAGAGAGATTTTGTTAAAATCTATCCTAAGGGCTATCCATTCCTTAAAGCTGGAGTCAACTAAGACAACTGACACACAAATCACTGGCTGACCCCAAAGCAGTCTGTGCACAAGAGCTGACTTAAAGGAAAACAGACAAAAAAAAAAAGGCAAAAGTATTGTAGCTAACACAGCCACATTTCTTATGTTGAAATTTACAGCTTTATTAAGAAGAAATTTAAAATCAATAACTAAGCTTCTACTTCAAAAATCTAGAAAATAATAAATCAAATCCAAGTGAATTAGAGGAAAATAAGTAATAAAGACCAGAATGGAAAAAATATAAACATAGAAACAGTAGAAAGCTCATGACACTATGATTTGGAGAATGGATGAAAGAAAAAGGAATATATACATTTTTGAAAGCAGTAATGGCACTTAAAAGTTCTAGAGAATTTTCAAAAACCAAGAGTATTTGCCCAGTTCACGTCTTTAGTTTCACATCCATAAAGTTTTGTTTCCAAACTGGCTTCTGAGTTTTAAGGTATCACCTTCCCAAATATTATTCAAAAGTAGGAGTGTCACAATTGAAATGCTACCTTATATGGAATTTTTATCTTCAAATTTACTGTGATGTATGAATTATGTCCACTTGTGTTTTTAAATGGTCTTTATTGCTTGTATTTATATAATTGTGCACATATGTAACCAGAAAAAGTATCACCTTGAGAGGGAGTGGGGTAGCATAGGGGGGTTTGAAGGAAGGACACTGCAGAGGTGGGAGGGAAGAAAGGGAAAGAGAAATTATGTAGTTACATTTTAATTAAAGCATATTTTAAATTTTAATGTATTTTTTCCTGAAATTGTTCTTTATGTTCCATAGCACATGTTCTATAATAGTCACATTTTTCTTCTTATTTGAATGAGTAGGTTTATTAAGTATAAGCAAACAAAACAAAAGAATAAATATCAAGCAGCAGATAGGATGATAGATATATAGGCAAATAGATACATCAAAATATCAGCAGTTTATAATATTCAGTGGAGATGACAATGTTAGCCTGGTGATGAAAGCCAACAAAGATAACACCATCACGCCAGGTGTACAAATAGATATATATTCATCAACATTAAAAAAACCTCAAAGTCAACAAAACACCATAGAGGATCCTGACTCCCTGTGTATTTCCCACCTTTACATGACTTTTTTCTTTTATATTACTTTACTTTCTCTTTAAAGACTTTACATTATCTTTATTTTAAAGTATTTACTTTTTTCTATGAGTATCTATACCCATTTTCTTGTTATTTTTAAGCACCTATGAACATTTTAAAACACATTATAACCTGATTAGAGTTTATGGTGGGTTTGTTGTTGTTGTTTGTTTGTTTGTTTGTATGTTTGGTCTGGACCTGCTTTAGTGTGCACCTGTAGCATTCTCTGACCATGGGTGCCAAACCTTAAACTCACTGCCTAGCTTTGCACTGGCAGCTGGTTCTGCCCCACTCAGGTCCATGAGAGCCACATTTTATGTCCCACAGGTCTGAATGAGAGCTGCATTAAACTGGGAGTTTGTATTTAACCACCCTAGCTCTAGGAAGTTGGTGCCCACATTTGGGAGAGGTGTTTTGAATTTGTTTATTGTCTCTGCTTAACGTTTAGGCTGCTGAAGTGCTCACTTTATGGCAGAGCTGCACCTCTAGATGCTACGAGCACTGGGCTACTAGGAAGGCATGTGGTTTTATTCTTACTCAAGACCTAAAAACAAATATGTGTCCCACATTGGACAAATGAAACAAACTTCCGTGGATGCCAGAAGAAGAGAGTGTTAGCTAGTTGATACTCAGCCTCTCTGAGTACTTGATCATATTCTATAGTCTCTGCTCCAGCATGGATCATTCATGATTCCTTCTTCCCCACACAAAGAGTCAAATACAAAATCAGATCCTCAGTCCAACTTTCCCAACTGCCCAACCCATGCTTTTCATTTCTGTTCTACAAAAAACCTTGACTTATTAATATTGAGGAAAATATGAAAAGAGAAAAAAGAATAATGTTTTAACCATCCTAAGTTTGATATTTATTCAGATTTACAAAATAAAAACAAAAAATAAAGAAACCGATTACTTGGTAAGACCTATCCCACATAGCTACAAATTCACAATTAGATAGTATCTTTGAAAGATAGTGAGGTATCACCATAAGATTTGATTAATCACAACTTGATACAAGAAAAATATGTCAAATAGGAACCAAACAAAATGTCAAGTCACAAACAGCGCTGCATATGCAGTTAATATCATGATTTTTTTCTCACTCAAAAGTGATTTTGTTTATGACATTTATAATGAGTTTTTGACATTTGAGTGATGGCTACATCAAGATAAGAAATTAGAGCACCTGGGAATTAGCTCTGCTAAACTAATATGCACTGCTGAAACTGGAATTACAATTTATTGTCAACTAAAGTGCTTTTAAATGTTTCCGCAATCTTCAGCTCAAGGCCTGAGGTATGGAGGGTAGAGGTCTCTTCGGTTTATCTAATACAGTGATTGTCATTCTGTTTTCCATTAAAGGAACAAAATACCTTCGTATCAGTCACTCATAGAGGGGTGCTGGCTGGAATCCAGCCAAGATATTTGAAGAGGAAAATGTCCACACCATTGTATTGTTCCAGGACTTTTTTGGCACAATCATTGAAAAACACTTTTAAATAAAATATTAAGAATTCCAGAACATAACATTAAGTCTATACTATTAATCTCTGCATTACCCCACACAAGGCTCAGAACCAGCATTTTACTTGTGCTATCCATGGGTGGGTCTTAAAAGTAGATAAATAATGATGCTTAATCTTCAACTATACACTTCACAGGGAGGAAGAACATAGGATTTGAAAAAAAGCATCCTCCAGGGGTACACACTTTCCCACTGAGTACTCACAATTTAGAAGACCACCTAATTTCATAGATTTAGGAAACTAAGATATTTTAAAGAGAAAAGAAAATAATTTCTAAACACACGAATTCCTACCATAGCAGCAGAGCTAGCTAAAAACCAAATTTTTGTTTTGGTGCTTGCCTGCCTGCTTGCTTGCTTGCTTGCTTATTTTCCATACTGTAAGTTAGGCATGAATATTGCCAGAAAAATTATTACTGTGCCAACTATAGCATAGACGGCTTTACAAAATATTTCTGTGTTCTCCATCTCATTTATGTACACAAGACTCCTAAAGGTGAGCATGCTAAGGACTATTATTTCTATTTATAGATAAGAAGATAAACCATAAAGATTAAATGGTTTCCCCAAGATCACATGGGTGATTTGCCAAAGGGAAACCTGTATGTCAGTGTTTCTGAAACTTAATCTGTTGTCAGTTAATGTACTAATTCATTTGGACTCAATTAATTTTTTCATTAAGATAATGCTATTTTCATTCAGAAGTCAATAAGAAATTCTCATTTTATGACCCAATTTGTTTTTATAACTCTTTAGTGGATAATCCAGGCTTTATGGACAAAGTAATTTAATAAGGGCATATATGGTCTTAAAAATTATATAAACATAAACCTGATTTTGATATAAATGTGTATCATATGACATCAAAGAGGCTTCTATTTAGGGAAGATATATAAAGGTTTTAGGTGACTATAGCTAACAACAATCTTACATCTTTGAATGGTTAAAGTCATTTTGCCCTTTCTGCACTTGAAACACCAGAGTTCACTCACATCTATCTTGAAAGTTCAAGTGTACAGTTGGGTATGTTTTGAAGGACTTCTTTGTGTTTACCTTAAGTTATCACTTCAAATTATTTTCATTAAGAACTTGAGGGGGTCCGTTCTGCACATTGCCATCAGTGAGGCTGGTCGCCTGTGGTTGTTTTGTTTTCCTGCAGAACTAGAGGAAAGTGAGGCCATTGGATGCACAGCATCTCCAGAACAACAACAACAAAAAGAATGTGAATAGTCTGGAATCACATTTTAAGAACTACTGCAAGTGAAACAAGGCTGTATGTCAAAAATAGATACAAGTATTTATATGTACTGTCTTATTTATGGCATTTCTAGGTAAATCCAGTATACAGTCCCATTGTATAACTACATATGTTAAATTAAAACTGTCTTGATAAATTTGAAATTATATGTCAAGCCTGACTAGCTGTAGCTAGTGCTCATGTTCATTCCACTGTGTAAAAGTGGTTTTTCTTCTTTATAATAATAATAACAGAAGAAGTATTTATGCCAAAAATTAAGGTGTCATAAAAAAAAGTGTAGCGGCATCACCCCTGTGATTGTGAGTCCGGGCAGAGAGAGGGGATGAATGTATATTAAATGATCATATATTATATTCTGATTCTTTTAATTTTATATCTCCTTACAATACCACTTTCTTCTTTGATTAGAATACCGCCTACTATGACTTGAATACAGGTTATGCTCATCAAAATTCATGCTGATGCTTGTCAGTGCAGCAGTGTGGGAAAATGAGCATAGTAGGAAGTGGTAGGGTCATGTGGGCCACAGCACTTATGGGTTGATTAATAGCATTCTCTCGTGTATGAGGTATTGCACTTCCAAGGCAGGTTTGTTACAGTGAGCTCAACTTATGAACAAGGCATGGCTCTTATGTTTGGTTTGTTTCACATGCACCTGATCACTCTTCCACGTTCTATCTTTCTATCATGAGTAAACACATTCTGAAGCCCTTAAATGATATGACCACTTGATTTTAGTGTTCAAGACTCTAGAAACATGAACCAAAATAAAGCCATTTTATTATAAATAATCTAGTCTAGGCATTCTGTTAGAGCAGCAGAAAACAGATTTAAGTATCTATTATTCATCCTTCTGGACCAAGTTCAATAACCAAAGTAAAGAAACATTTCCTGACATTTCCAAAAAGTGACTGTTAATGCTCATGTGCTCTTCTCTCTTTCTCTCTCTCTCTTTCTCTCTCTCTCTCTCTCTCTCTCTCTCTCTCTCTCTCTCTCTCTCGCCATAGTCAAATTTTTTTCTACCTAGTCTTTCTCCTGCTACTGATCTTAACACTTTAGAGTAAAAACAACATCTTTGTAGCTTAGTAACTGAAATATTGAAACCTAGTATCCAACCTAGGGAGGGTACACTATATCCCTTTCCCATCTTCATGATTTATTACCTATAGACAATGAATTTTTTCTTAATCTGTTTGTTTGATGGATTACTTTAATTTTTAAATGCTGAACCAGGTTTGTATCAGTGGAACATGATCAAATTACTTCTTAATGTATAAGTCTTTTTACATTTTGCTGAATTATCTTTGAGAATGTTTTGAAACAATTTTGCATCCATAATTATATTTCTCTATACTATCACTGTAATCCTGATTGTACTCCATTCATTCCCATTTTTATTTTGTAATAACACTAAGTTAGTAATGAAGTAGAAAACATTTCCTTTTTTATCATTTTTTAGAAGAGATAGGGCCAGTGTGTTAGTTTTTCATTATGAGACAAATATCTGACATAATCAAATTATAAAAAAAAAGATCCTTTGACTCATGATTTCAGAGTTCATGGCTGTTTGTTCTGTCTCTCCAGGCTAATTGTGAAATACACTGAGGCAAGAATACATGGTTGGATGAAGCTATTAGCTCACAGTAGCTTGGAAACAACAAGAAGATGATTGGCAAGAGTCCCAACATCCCTTCATGTTGTGCTCCTAATGAACTTCGCACTAGGTCTTACTTATAAATAATCTACCGCCTCCAAAAAACTTCCATCAGATGTGGATCAACCCTACAACACATCACTCATCACCATATTTTCTCAATAAAACATGGCAGCTATTGGCTGAATTACTCTTTACCCATCACCTGCAAATTAACATGTAAAAGCCTTAATTACTCTCTATGTAATGGTATTTGAGGATGAGATCTTTGGAAGGTGTATTAGTCACCTATCCATTATACTGTAATAAATGCTTGAGATAATCAACTTAAACTTGGAGAAAGGTTCTTTTTACATCAAAACCTTAGAGATTTTAGTCCATGGTAAATTGCCCTCATTGTCATGGTGATACATCATGGACAATCATGAGGAAAAACAAAACTACTCACCTTAACTCAGCAAGGAAAAGGAGGGAAGCAAAATGGGACTAGATTTAGTGGGACTAGATCACCACTAGCCCATTAAAGGCCTTAAAAGGCCTTCTATTAGGCCACACATGTTAAAGGTCCAAAAGTCCCAAAAGTCAACAAGCTAGGGACCAAGTCTCTAACCCAAGGAAACTTGGCAGAGACCTATGATCCAAGCTAGAGTAGAAGGTCATTAGAGGGTCAGGGGATTTTGTCAGTACAGGACTCACTCTCTAAGCATAGAGATCTGAGTTTGAACTCCAGAACCATAGTGTGGATTAGTGGCACACAAAGCTGCGGAAATGAAGACAGGAGGATCCTTGGGCTTTCTGACAAATCAGTCTAGATGAATTAATGAGTTCAAAGTCAATGAGTGACTCTGTCTCAGACGAAGGAAATGACGTTATTAAAATTCACATGGAGGTTGTCCTCTGGCCTCCATGTGCACGAACACATGAAAGATAACACACATACACACACACACACACACACACACATGCACACACACACACACACACACACACATCTATGAGACAGAGAAGAAGAGAGAAAGGGAGTTGTGAGAGTGAAGAGTTAATGCTGGAATTAGAAAAATTGAAAAAGCACACACTTGAAAGCCTGCTTTGTCTCTTCTCCATGTGATAACACATCAAGAATGTAGCTAAGGGGGAACCCTCATCAGAACACATGTTTGCTGCTGTCCTGCTCTCAGCCTAGCAGCTCGCATAGCAGTGTTTCAACTACCCAATCTATGACATTTTCTGATGGTACCAAAGCAGACTAGGACAGAAAAAAAAGCAGGTTAATTTTTCTTGAAACCTTTAGTAGAATTAGTAGAATTAGTGAAAGGATTGGAGTCTGAGGGTTTTTCTTTTAATGGAATATATATTTTAAATTTTATTTATTATTTTTAAAACAATCTTTTCTCATTTTATACACCTATCCCATTCTCACTCTCTCCCCTCCTCGTACTCCCCCCACTTTTCCCATCCCACCCACCATCCACTCCTCAGAAAGGGTAAGGTTTCCCGTGGAGTCAACAAAGTCTGGCACTTCACTTTAAGGCAAGACCAAGGCCCTTCCCTCTATATCTATGCTGAGCAAGGTATCCCTCCAAAAAGAAAACTCCAAAAAGGCAGTTCATAAACTAGGCATAAGTCCTGGTCCCACTGCCAGTGGCTTCACACAGTGCCAAGTCACACAACTGTCACCCACATTCAGATGGTCCAGTCAGTTTGGTCCTATGCAGGTTCTCCCAATATCAATCAGGAGTGGGGAGCTCTCATTGACTCAGGGCAGCTGTTTCTGTGGGTATCCTCATCATGGTCTTGACCCCCCTTCGTTCATGTGATTGTTCCTCCCTCTTTTTAACTTGTCTTTAGAAGCTCAGCTCTGTGCTTAGCTGTGGATCTCTGCATCAGTTTCCACCAGTTGCCAGATGAAGGTTCTATGGTGACATTTAAGGTAGTCATCAATTTGATAGGAGAAGGCCAGTTCAGGCACCCTCTCCACTATTGCATAGAGTCTTAGCTGGGGTAATCCTTGTGGATTCCTGGGAATTTCCCTGGCAACAGGTTTCATACTAACTCCACAATGGCTTCCTCAATTAAGATATCTCTTTCCTTGCTCTCATCTCTGTCCTTCCCCATCTTGACCATCCTGTTCCCTCAAGTTCTCCTCCCTGCTGCCCTTCTCCCCTCCACCTCCCCTTCCAACCTCTCTTCACCACCCCCCACAAGATCCTAATTTTCTCAGGAAATCTTGCCTATTTTGCCTTCCCAGGAGTATTCTTAATGGAATATTTGTATCTCTTTTACTAGAAGTTCTATTTCTTAGTAATTATAAACATAGTCTCATTGTATGTCATATTCAGTGAGATATTTTTCAAGGATTTACTCTTTTTCAATTAAGCTGCCAAATTATTTGGGTAGAGTCCTTCATTTTATACTTTTGCTGTCTTCTTGATATCTTCAGGGCCTATGACGGGATGGCCTACTTCATTTCAGATGTTAATAATGTCTCACCTTTCCCTTTGTGTCTTTATATCTTCAGCAAACACTGAGTCATCATTTTAGATCAATGCTACGGTTGAATTTTATTTTATTTGTTGAATTTTCCAATTTTAAATTTTACATATAGTTTCTCTTTATATAATCTTTCTTTAATGGAATTTTTCTATTTTTATTATGCCTATAGTAGCTTATTAAAATATTTTATGATGGCTGTTTCTAAATTCATGTCAAATTATTCCAATATGTGGCATCTACAGCTTTTCTTTTACTCTTTCAAGATTAGATGTTTCTGTGGCTCGGAGATGGTACGGTTGATAAGTTTTTTGCTGCATAAGCATGAAGCCCTGGGTTTGGATCCTCAGACTCACATATATGATCAGGCACTGCACACACCTCTAATTCCAGTACTGGGAAGTCAGAACATGAGAATGCCTGAGCTTTCTGAACAGACTGACTAGACAAATTAGCAGGTTTAGCGAGAGACCCTGCCTTAACTAATAAGAAGATTTCTAGATGATTTACATTTTTTGCCTTTAAGAGTTTATTTTTTAAGACAGGGTCTCATTATGTATATCCGGATGGCCTAGAACTTACTGTGTGAAATAAGCAACATCAAACTCACAAAGATCCACTCTAGAGTGCCTTTAATCTTGACACTCTAGAGCCACATCTACCCATTTTAAGAGTCTTACCTTTGTTGTAAACATAGTTGTTATGGTTTTATTTGTACAAAGTAGAAGAAGGAAGGAAATTATGTCTATTACATTGGGGGAGCATTTAGCATTTTTGCCTTAATAATAAAAAGCCATTGGAATATATTTCCCTTATAGAAACAGGGATTTCTGTTGTGACAGAATGATCTCTGGAACTTGCTGGTTATCAGTCTAGCCTCAGGTTCAGTGAGAGAATTTGTCTCAAAGGAATAAGATGGAGAGTAATAGGATAAGACACCTAGTGTTCTACTCTGGCCTTTCCACAGTCACATTTACACACATATTCTCTCTCTCCCTCCACTCCTCCCCTCTCTCTCCCTTATCCCTCTCTAAAATCTTCACCTGGTGTTTGTTTTAGATTGCCATTAACAGCCATTGTCTTTATTCTAAAACAAAACAAAACACCTCACCCTTGCAACTACCAAAGCAACAGTAACAACAAAAACAAAATTCAGCATGTACTAGGGCCTAATGTGTATTTCAACTGAAAAAAGAGCACTAATCTGGGCAGTTGCCACATGTCTGCAATTCAAGTACATGTAGGGTGAGACAAGGCAATCATAACTGTGAGGTCAGCCTGGGAGAAGGGCCAGTTCCAAGCCAGCCAGGGGCATACTACTAAGATCCTGTCTCAAGGAACAAAAAAATAAATAATTAAAAAAAAATTAAAAAAAAAAAAACAGTTAAAAGAAGTTGTTCGTGGCCAGGTGTTTTGGAGACTAGGCACAAAGTCAACCAGCAAAGGCACTGACTAAAGAATTTGATTACCTGGAAAGAACATCTGGTTATCACCCCAAAATTAGGTACTGATGTCTAAAAGGAATCAGTATCATGGAATCACTGAAAAAGTCAAGGTCAACATGCTTGTTTTACCAACATATTTTTAACACATTGAAGAAACTAAAACAATACTAATAAATACTAATAGCTATGGTCATGGTCATATGTGTATATAATACAACAGAACGAGCTCATTCAATCCTTCCATTAAGCTTCTTTCTATAGAAACTGAAATAAGAAGTCATTCAATTCTAAAATAAAGAAGCTAAAAATTCAGAGAGTGACAATAAGCCACCAATTACAACAGCATGTGGCAACCATGCTGAATTAGCATCATCAATTAGCAGTTAGCACAGCATGAAGTCAGGAAAAACTGCCCACAACAGAAGAATCTTTACTCACATCCAAAAAGGATCTGTGAAAAGAATAGGGAGGAGTAAGCCCTGAGGGAGTGAGGACTAATGCTGGGCACAGCCAAGGCCACGACTCTCAGGCCTAGGATCAAGTTTTC
Organism: Myodes glareolus; assembly: GCF_982192425.1. Taxonomy (NCBI): domain Eukaryota; kingdom Metazoa; phylum Chordata; class Mammalia; order Rodentia; family Cricetidae; genus Myodes; species Myodes glareolus. Next base: position 81,128,076 of record NC_142028.1, read on the forward strand.
CTTGGGAATCTGAGTCTGAATGTTTGTGAACAATGGACCAATATGTGCAAAGGCTAGCAACTGCAGCTTCATCCTCCAGGATATTCACAACCTGAGACTGCTCACCTTCAGAGACCTTCTAGGAAGACTAAACTAGCCCTTCCCCCTGTGCTGTACTAACACCACTCTGAAGTTCCACATCACTGCTGCATTAGCACAATCGCACCTAGACTAGCTTTACTACATGTGTGTCCATCTTTCTCTTTTGTTCACTCTTTTGCTGTCCTTAGTCACGGTTCCAGGGCCCGGGGATGGGGGGGGGGGGGACATGCCAGAGAAGCAAAGTAAGAAACACAGAAAGACTCTCCAAACAGAAGAAAGCGAGAAACAGGAATTAATCAGTCAGCAGAGACAGACCCCAGATTTGCAGTCTGTGTGGTTAAGCAGACAGTGAAAGACTGAAATAAGATGGTACAAACTAGAGCAAAAATTTCTGCTCACTTTCTCTTCTATCAGGTTCAAAGTGGTCGGATTAATGTTGATGTCTTTAATCCATTTGGACCTGAGTTTTGTGCATGGCGATAGATATGGATCTATTTTCATTCTTCTACAGGTTGACATCCAGTTATGCCAGCACCATTTGTTAAAGATGCTTTCCTTCTTCCATTGTATACCTTTAGCTCCCTTGTCAAATATCAGGTGTTCATACGTTTGTGGGTTAATACCCGGGTCTTCTATTCAATTCCATAGGTTGAGACTTGTTTCCTCTGTATATACTGAATTTTGAGGATCCAGTCTGTCTGGACACTCACCTTCCTGGACCTGGAGGGAGGGGGGAGGAACATGAACTTCCCACAGGGCAGGAAACCTTGACTGCTCTTAGGGATGGAGAGGGAGGAGGAGAGGGAGTGGGGGGAGTGGGAGGGTGGTGGGAGGAGGGGCGGAAATGGAAACTTTTATAATTTAATAAAATTACTTTAAAAAAAAAGAAAAAAATTTCTGCTCAGTATTGATGTCAAAGTTTGTGGCAGGTAATTATGAGGATGGATTATAGTAAAACTTGTGTGTGAGTCATCGGCATTTAGTTTGTCATTCCACAGGATACTGTGAGAAGCTAGCTGAAATACAAAGATTAGCACACAATAGGCCACACCCCAAGGACTCTGGGCTGTTCTAGATCACAAGAGAACTTATCTCTGACAGTGAGGCTGCTGAGACCCAGAGCTTTAAGCATATATTTAGCAAATCAAAGTCCACAAAATTTCAGTATCTTTTTTCATAATTTTATTGCTTTGTTCTGCCAAAGCAAGGCTTATACTACCCAAGAAATTCTGCATAAAATTTAAATATCAATCTCTCATTCCTTTGGCAGTAGATCAGCCAAAAACCCATAGCTTAAGATTCCTCTAGCCTAAGATGTTCTGTTTCTAGTACCCACAGCTTCATTTACATAATGGTCTTTTTCACTTTTTACATCTGTGTTTTATTTATACTGCAACAGAAATATTTAGAAGTTTATGTCACAATAAGTTTCTAATCTAAATTTGGTGGTTTTTTTCAATTGTTCAGCAGTTTAAAAACCACACACAGAGAAAATTTCCAGCAAGAAATTCCTCATTGTAATGCCCATCTTAATTTTCCTCAAAAATAAGCAACTATTATCATACTGTATACTTTGGTGTTGATTTTGAAACACAATAGATGGTGAAATATGACTTTTCTAAGGGTAAGTTTACATTATTAATGAAAATACAAAGTTGTATTTGCTTGACATAAATTGGTACCATTACAGGTTTTGTTTGTTTTACTCTTTACCTTGCTATTCATTTGAAGAATTAGGCTATCATAAAAGGTTTGTGATATTTATTTGACTACCATGTTTTTTTCCTTAACAAGAATAGCTTTAAGTGCCAAGTCAACTAATAAGCTCCTTCTGAAACCCTCTACTCCAACTAAATATACTGAACTTTAATAATAGTTTACCTGTATTTTTAGTATGAATTTATCATTTTATATTGCACTATAATATTCCATACTTTGTTCCTTCTCACTGATAGAAGGCATGTTTCCTATGCGTCAAAAATGTATTTAATACCTTTATATACACAGGATAAAAGAAACTATCTTTCTATCTATGCTACATTTTCATCAACATACAAATTATTTATTTATTATTCATTTAATAAACAGCTCAACAATGTTCTCTGCTGGTTAAAAATCAGTTGAAACTGACTGCACCTGTAAGATATGAATAGTATTCCTTACATTCTTAGTATCATAATTATGCTCACTATTATTCAGTGACATGGTCCACTTACCTTGTGAAACTTAAGGTTAAGTGATGTTCATATATGGCTTGTTCGTTTGCTTATTCTTCTGTTTCTCCATCAAACTATAAACACTAAGGAGCATAGGAACATCTTTCTTGCCACCAGATTTTCAGGGCTTTGTTTATAATAGGGGTGTCATTACTACTTCTTTAATCCATACTTGGGCAACTATCACATGCTCCCCCTCATATATAAATTCTAGCTTTTAAATTTTATATGTATATATTTATACAGATATGTGTTGTGAGACCTAAAGGGTGACCATGGAAATACAACATGAGGTTTAAAAGGGAGGTGTTGAGGACAATAAGTGGAAAGGGGACCACTGAGGGAAGAAGGGAACAAAGAAGGGGACAGGAGTATGGGGGAGAAGAAGATGTGAGAGAACCAATCAAAAATAATTTATGTATGAATTGCCATGATAAAAAACTATTATTTTGTGTGCTAATTAAAAAGCAAACAGCACTGAACATGGTGATAAATCTTTAATCCCAGAACTCAGAAGGCAGAGGAGGTCAATCTCTTGAGTTCAAGGTCAAACTGGTTTATATAGTGGGTTCCAGACATCCAGGACAATATAGAGAGACCCTGTCTCAAAAATCAAACAAATAACAAAAAGAAAAAGGAGCATAAAAATAATTATTAAAGAAGTTGGAAGTAAAACGTCAGCATTTTTTTCCTCTCAATTGATAAATGTTTTCTAAAAGTACTCACTATACAAAAATTCACCACATGATCAGGATTTAATTTGAAATTAAAGAACAGACTGACTCTATCTCCCTTAACTAGATGCTGCCTAAGCCTTCATTACCTGCAGCCAAATTCCATGAAAGAGAAGCACAGCTTCCTGGCTCTTCTTTTGTAATGGAGGCAATCAATTAGCAACACTCAAGAAAATGTTTAAATATAAAACCAATATAAATCAAAAACAGTGGCAAGTTAAATATCTTGAGCCAAATACAGTCATCCATTATCCAGACATGCCTTTAAAACATGGCATAATAAATAAATGCTTTGGATTATTAAGTAAGTAGTACTTCTTACAGATTAAACATTTTAAATTGATCAATAAGGGAAAAATGAAAAGGAAGCAAAACTGCTTCTTGGCCTGTACATTCATACACTAGTGTCTTTAATTACATACAGCTAAAATGTAGTGTTTGTATATGTTAAAAAGAATTTCATCAAGTCAGGATTTTTTATTCTAAGTAGTATAAAATAAAATTACACTAGAATAATACCTTATTTTGCATATCATAAAAAACTTAGAAAATTTTATTATTATCTATTCTGATGATATACAATAGGCTATCAAATATAATTATTCTACAAGTGCTATCTTGTTATGAAATTGAATATGATAAACTGATTGTTGAAATGAAAATAATTTGTCAAAAATCTGCACATGGGACACGAGAGGTAAGAATTACCAAGGTCCCAAATATTCATGAAATGTTAAACAAAAATAAGAAAAAGAAATACAGTTTAAATGTAAATCTGAGCATAAATTACCAGAAGGGCAGAAGATTGGCAGGGAAGTCAAGGGGCCTGGTCTATAAGGTCAGTCCTGCCACATATGTCAGAGAGTATGACACGGGGGGGGGGAAGTATTTATCATTAATAAACCTCAGGTATTTCATCAGAAGAAATGAAGAAGAGATATAAATTTTTCAGCACAAGGCATATGAAGGTGCTAGGGAACATGGAAAGAGTAACCGAGAGATTAACAGGCTGCACACTGCACTGAAAGAACAGCGAGTTGTCATAGGCCCTGTTTCTCTTTTTAGCTAATTACTTAGTCTTTATGAGACTCATTTTTCTTGCCCAATAGTAATATTTACTTCAAAGAATTATTGTTTAGATTAATGACTTAATTAAATAAATGAGAATTTTGTAAAGTCTCTTATTTGTCACATGACATTTTCAGCAACAAATAATCACCATGTTATTCTAAACACAATTTTCTGGGTGTTGATAAATATACAGTATCAGATTTTTGAGGGGATCAATCTTATCATGGTTTTGGGAGGATTTTCTGATTGAACAATTATCCATGAGCAAAAATACCTTCATAAGAACTAAGGAAACCAGGTGAGGATTAAGAAAATGCACTGATGAGAACAGAAATTATGGCTTCTTGTATCATTTATATGTATAGCTACAAAGTATTCATTATTGCTAAACCAAATTTTTTGGTTTTGTCTACTTGGAATGATGTGGAAAATCCTTCTGTATATGTGTTGCTTTTAGTGGTTGATGAATAAAGCTGTTTTGTGCCAATAGCTTAGTAGAGTAAAGTCAGGTGAGAAATTCAAACAGAAATAGAGAGAGAGAGCAGGCAGGGTCAAAGAGACACCAAGTAACTGCCAAAGGAGAAAGACGCCAGAACAGAACTTTACTCGGTAAGCCACAGCCCCATGGAGATATGCAGATTAATAAAAATGAGTTAATTTAAGATGTAAGAGTTAGTTAATAAGAATCCTGAACTAATAGGTCAAACAGTGTTATAATTAATATAGTTTTGTGTGATTATTTGGGTCTGGGCAGCCAGAAAATGAAACTGAATAGGAGTAGTCTCCACCACAGAGTAGTTTCCAATTAATTGGAAAATTAATTCTATTGTGTAACACATGTATACATGTGTATGTATAGTACATACACTTGCACTTGTAAAACATAATTTACTTGAGATAACACAGTAAATAATCTGATTAACAAGTCTGAGCTTAATCCAAATAAAATAATGGTAAAAGGTCATTATTTTGAGGACAGCAAAATGCAGGAAGAAATCAAACAACATAATCTCTGTAATGGACTGTTAAAAGTTCAAAAAGTACTTAAAGCAAGGTAGATTAGAGAGTTACCTGACAAGTTAGAGTAGCATATGCCAGAGAAGACTGACCTTTACCCTAAACACAAGAGCAAGCTATTAAAGGTTGCAGCAGTTGAACAGTAGGGTTAGATTTGAACTTTACATAGAATACCCCAGGTATTGTCTAAAAGACTTAAAAAGCAAGATCTAGACAGAGCAGCAGCTTCAAAGACAACCTAGGAAGCGTGGTAACAAGCTGGGCTGGAGGCTGCAGCAGTGACAAAACAGTACAAACTAATTCAGGAAGGAATTTTAAAGTCAGCCACATATGACTTTATAATCTATAAATAAAGATTTATAATATAATTTAATGACCTATAACTAAAATAAGATTTTCTAATCTAAATGGCATCTAATTATATAATTTATAGGTAAAGATAGAGATAACCTCGCAGAATTGTTGGAAAAACTGAATAGGAGTTATTGAACACAGTGTTGCCACAGCATTTGTGATAAATGATTTACTATGATAATTATGATTTGTTGTAGAATATTTTAACTATGTAAAGATGTGTCATATTTGTTTGTGCTAAGGAATATTACTTTAACTATGTAAAAGTGTGTTACATTTGTTTTGCTGCGTTTGCTTAATTATGTAAAGATGTGTTGCGTTTGTTTCACCTTGCCTGCCTAAGGTACCTGACTGAGCTAATAAAAAGCTTAACAGCCAAAAGGTAGGAAGAAGAGGGAGAAGCAGGACAAGGGGGCAGAGACAACAAACAGGAGGAGAAATCTAGGCTTGGGAAGAACAAGAGAGAGAACGAATGAAAAGAACAGGGAGAGAAAGGGCCGACCAGTCACCCACCATTCAGCAGGCACAGAGCAGGACATACAGAAAGAAAGGTAAAAAGTCTCAAGGCAAAACATAGATAAAGAGAAACAGAGAACAGATTAAGGGCTAAGACAAGGCATTATAAGATAAAAGCATTCATAACTAATAATAAGTCTCTTTGTCATGATTTGGGAGCTTGTTGGTGGCCCAAAAGAAAAAGCCTGGTTAAAAAAAAAAAGCCATAAATCCACATCAGAGGCATTTCAGAAAAGTGCCACATTTGGAGTTTACATGACTGTACAAACAGTAGCAACACCCCCTGTAACGTAAAATACAGACATAATTTTACACAGCAAGAGGAGTTCTTTTTAAAATAATTAGTGCAAGCTAGGCTGTGTAGTCCAGAAGACTGGAGATAATGCTGAAATCTGGGGAGAGAGACAATATGTACAGTGTGAAATACACAAGCTATAATGAGAAGGGGAAACCCTATGAAGGAGAATCTGAAAAGATGAGTTCAGAACTCCAAGGAAACAGTTTCTAACAGTGAAACAGCAACAATACCAAGTGCAAGATAAATTAAGACAGTGGGGACAATATGCCCACTAAGTTTAACAACATCAGAATGATCTATACAATAGTGAAAAGCCAATTAACAAATACTGTAAAGTTAAATGCCGGCTGTTTACATTGGGCTTCCTCACTTCACATTATAATAATAGTATCTGTCTAAAATATCATGGGGAAGCATGCAAATATTATGAACACAGTAATGCATTTTATGTATATCATAGACACACAGAGGAAATAATCCCAAACATAGGTACTAGACTAATTTAACAATTTCAAGAAATTAAAACTTATCTTTACAAAACAATGTAAAACAACTTGAAAGAATTAAAGTAAATGCATGTATGCATAACTTATGCAGAAACTGAAATGATATAGTTGATATGGAAACTTCAAGATTTATGTTCTGCTATTTTAATTTGTCTATTTTTCTATTCATTCTAAAATGCCCGATCTTCTGAACATTTCCTCAAATAAACAAACAAACAAATTCCTTGATCCATGAAGCACAGTTTATAGTCTATCAAAATCTTTAAGAAATACAACAGTAACAAAACAATTCCTACATATGCCACCAATTAAAAAAGAAGGGTTATTTAAATTAAAATTTTATAAATGTGCGTATATTTGAATAGAATACAGATAACATAGCCAAAAAGAACAACAATTAATTCCAATATCCAGGAGGATAACTATATGATTTTCTTCAGGTTCACCTTCTTATTTAGCTTCTCTAGGATCACAAATTATAGGCTCAAAGACCTTTAACTACAGATAGAACCCACTTATGAGTGAGTACATACCATATTCCTCTTTTTGGGTCTAGGTTACCTCACTCAGTAAAGTGTTTTCTATTTCCATCCATTTGCATGCAAAATTCAAGATGTCATTGTTTTTTATCACTGAGTAAAACTCTAATGTGTATATGTTCCACACCTTCTTTAACCATTCTTCTATTGAGGGGCACCTAGGTTGTTTCCAGGTTCTGGCTATTACAAATAGTGCTGCTATGAACATAGTTGAACAAATGCTTTTGTAGTATGATAGGGCATCTCTTGGGTATATTCCCAAGAGTGGAATCGCTGGGTCCTGAGGGAGGTTGACTCCCAGTTTCCTGAGAAGCCGCCACACTGATTTCCACAGTGGCTGCACAAGTTTGCATTCCCACCAACAATGGATGAGTGTTCCCCTCATTCCACATTCTCTCCAGCATAGGCTATCATTGGTGTTTTTGAGTTTGGCTATTCTGACAGGTGTAAGATGGTATCTCAAAGTTGTTTTGATTTGCATTTCCCTGATCGCTAAGGAGGTTGAGCATGACCTTAAGTGCCTTTTGGCCTTTCGAAGTTCATCTGGGTGCACGGGGTGTACGGGGTGGAAGTAAGGGGAGATGGTTAGAGAGAAGGGAGAGGGGGAGGATTGGGAATGGCTTGGGGGAATGGGATGCAGGGGAGGAAGGATGGATATGGGAACAGGGAAGTATATATCTCAACTAAGGGAGCCATTTTAGGGTTTGTAAGAGACTTAATTCTAGAGGGGGTCCCAGGCCCAAGGAGAGGTCCCCAGATTGTTCCCTGGGCAGCAGAGGAGAGGGTGCCGAACTGGCCTTGGTCCATAACCATACTGATGAATATTTTGCATGTCACCATAGAACCTTCATCTGGCGATGGATGGAGATAGAGACAGAGACACACATTGGAACACTGGACTTAACTCCCTAGGTCCAAATGAGAAGCAGAGGGAGGGAGAACGTGAGCAAGGATGGCAGGATCAGAGGGAACCCTCATTCGACGATGGATGGAGATAGAGACAGAGACCCACATTGGAGCACTGGACTGAGCCCCCAATGTACAAATGAGGAGCAGAAGGAGGGAGACCATGAAAAAGGAAATCAGGACCGCGAGGGGTGCGTTTCACCCAACTGATACAAGGGGACTGATCTAATGAGAGCTCACCAAGGTGAGCTGGACTGGGACTGAAGGAGCATGTGATCAAAGCGGATTCTCTGAATGTGGCTGACATGGGGGCTGACTGAGAAGCCATTGACAATGGCACTGGGTCTTGTTTTGTCTGCATGTACTGGCTTTTGGGGATCCTAGTCTGTTTGGATGCTCACCTTCCTAGACCTGGAGGGAGAGGGGAGGAACTTGAACTTCCCACAGGGCAGGAAACCCTGACTGCTCTTAGGACTGGAGAGGGAGGAGGAGAGGGAGTGAGGAGTAGGAGGAGAGGGAGTGGGGGGAATGGGAGGGTATGGGGAGGAGGGGAGGAAGTGGAAATTTTTATAAACAAATAAATAAATTAATTTAAAAAAGAACAGCAATTAATAAATGGACCTCATGATGCTGCAAAGCTCTGTATGGCAGAGACACCATCATTTGTACAAAAGGACAGGCCACAGAATAGGAAAAGACTTTTACCAATTATACATATGATAGATGGCTAATACCTCAAATAAATAAAAAAAATGAAAAACTGGAAATAAAACAATTTAATTTTAAAAATTGGGTACAGATCTAAACAGAGAGTTCTCAAAAGAAGAAACAGAAAATGTCTGAAAGCCGTGTAAAAAAATTTTCAACATCTTTGCTTATCAGGGACATGCAAATCAAAATTACTTTGAGATTTCATCTTATACCAGACAAAATGGTCAAGATCAATAAAATAAATGACAGCTCATCTTGCAAGAATGTGTAGTAATGGAAACACTCATCCATTGCTGTATGTGTACAAACTAACATAGCCACTGTGAAAATCCGTGTGGTAGTTCATCTACCTCAAGATCCAGCTGTAGCATTCCTAAGAATAGACAGAGAACCTTACATATGACTACAGGGTCACTTTCTCAACCATGGCTGCTCTATTTATAATAGACAGAAATTGGAAATAGTCTAGATGTTCATCAACAGATGAATGTATAAAGAAAATGTGGTACATTTATACAATGCAGTATCTCTCAACTGTTAAAAATGATAAAATTCACAGGAAAATGGATGAAGCTAGAAAAAAATTACCCTGAATGAGGTAACACTGACGCAAAAAGACAAACTTGGTATGTGTTCACTCATATGTGGAAGTTAGCTGTTAGGTTTTCAATAAACAAGCTACAAGTTTAGGTACAGAGTAAGGGACTAGGCAGGGCATCTCCTAGAAAGAGGAAATAGAATAGACAGTTATGAATGTGTGGGCTAACTGGAATGGAAGGATCAAACAGAGCGATGGAGGAAGAGGGAAGGATGGAAGGGATACAGCAGTGGTTCTCAACCTATAGGTCGTGGCCCCTTATGGGGTTCATATATCTAATATCCTATATATAAGATATTTATATTACAATTCATAAGAGTAGCAAAATTACAGTTATGAAGCAGGAACAAAATGATTTTATGGTGGGGAGTCACCACGACATGAGAAACTGGATGAAAGTGTCACAGCTTTAGGGAAGTTGAGAACCACTGGAATACAGGGAGGGGTAGCTAAACTAAGGACCATTTTACAGAAACCTAATATAAAGCTTTCTGTAGCTATGCCAAATAATGGGAGAGACAAAGCCCCATCTAGACCTTTCTCACCATCAAATGGAGGCTCCTCCCCAAGCCAGATATAGGTTAATTAAGTTGTTGGTCTAAGGGACCCCACAAAAACCCCCAAACAACCCAGGCTATTTCCAAGGTTATAGGTTGCTTTCCAAAAACTGATGGTAAGACAGGTCTTATTGGTGTTTTCACAGTATAAATTCTCAGTTTGTTCTGACTGTGAGGTCTTTAATACACCCATAAAAATTTAAAAAATATTTTTACTATTAAATTATACATCCTGCTATTTCTACTATTTGTGAGACAATTTTTGTCATAACTAGCTTTGTTTCTGATTTCTCTACTGTTCATGTAGACTGCTTCTCTCTTCTTATGCCATGCTATGGTGATTTTACATTATCACTGCTATAAAAAAGTTAGTTGAAGTACCAGTTGCATTAAAAAAATACATATAAAATTTATTATTTTTCCTTAAATTTGACTGAAATCATCTTGTTGTTTTATTTTTATACATTAACTTTAGAATTATATTGTCAAATTTTATTCGAAATTGGAAAAAGAAAATTCTTATTGGAATTGTTTTGAGATATGTTAATTTTGAGAGATCTTTGTACTGTTGAGACTTTGCTTATGTGAGCACAACTTTGGCTCTTAGCACATCGGATTGCTCTCCACTGCCTCTCACTGTTGATGGTAACTCTTATTCCTCTTCATTCCTCAATGAACGTTGCTCAAACTTCATTATAATTTGGCAAATATATATTTAAGCCCATTGCTCCGACAGACTGGTCACTGGTACCCTCTCTCCAGAAGCTTCTACTCCATTTTTCCAGCTACAGAGTTTGTGTGCATACTTTACACCTTGATGTTAACAATAACTACATTACTGTAATCCTGTTACCTTTATCCATCCTGGTCCACTAAGCACCATTTTACAGTTTACTAAGCAATATTCTTACTCCACAACTTCTATAACTTCGTCATAGTCCTCAACAAAGTTTACGCCTGTTGTTTAATAGTAATTATTGTGGTTAATTTTTATTTCAAAAATGGTCAATTTTGGATGATATGGTCATTTCAAATGACCTATATTCAATGCCCTTTTATATCATACTTTCCCAACCCCACACCTTCTACCCCTTTAATATACTCTCTCTCTTAGAACTCTCGTTTGTATCCTGAATTGTCTTTATCCTCCTTCAACTTAGTGATATATATCGTTAAAACCGAACCCATGATATAGTCTCAGCCATAACAGGCTGTGTGGAACTAAATTTATCTTCCCTTTATGTATTATTAGTGAACACTTGTTTTAGACCCTGTCACCAGCAACTCAAGACTGAAACATGAGAGGAAAAAACGAAGTACAGTAAGACCTATGATTCCTAACATATCCAAACAGAATACACACCCTAAACTATAATGGAACTAATCATATGGAAACACAACATATGGCTAAAGAAACCAAAGTTAGAAGAAAAAGGATGAATTTAAGATGGTAGAGCTAGAGTTACAGAACAGAATATTAGAATAGAAACATTGGCAAAAAAAAAAACCCGTTTCATAAATCTTTAGAGGATTACACTGGGCCACTAGATGTATGAAAAGTTAAATACACACATGATAATACTCCAAGAAAATGAAAAAATATTATTTACTGGAAAGTAACTCCCAACTAACTAGTCCTAAAGTAGAAGCTATTATAGACATAGCTTTATAGCACGTAAAAGTCACCTTATGACTACGATGAACCAACTGCTCCCATACACACCCAGTTACCAAAATCAATGAGTTGAAATAGAACATAATATACACCAGATTGGAAATGAGAAACCCAAAGCTGGAGATCCCTACTAAAGAGTCAGTGAATAGTTTCACTCTTAGGTCTGCCATGAATTTTAAGATGCACTGTTCAGAGATACTCAGGTACAGCACTGATGATCTGAATCATTCAGTAGGTACTACCAAAGAGTCATGTCTGCTCAGTAGGGAAATTGCCATCCCTACATTATGCCTCCCTTAACAAAGCTTTAAAGTAAACTTGAAAGTCCAATCAGCTCTACATGTATTAAAAACATCAACAATTTTAATTAGAAAAATAATATTCTTTTGAGAAATGGGGTCTTTCTCTCGTACACAAGGCTGACAATAGACTTTATTATTCTTCTTTCTGTATCTAGATAAAATCTATTGGTATGCCCAGAAAAAACAGATTGATGAATAGAGGAAAAGAAACCAAATATGAAAAATGAACTTGTCCTGTTGTGTGATATTGTTACTAGAGAGCAATTAATTTTTTTATGACTAGAGTCCTGGGGCACTCCATCCTAAACTATTTATCTATGTGAAATCTCAAAGTGAAGAAAATAAACAATTCACCCTGGATATGAAAACATCTGAGTAAAAAAGAGGCAATTTCAATAAAGAAATTCAAAGAAAAACACCTTGCTCTCTACCGACAAGAAAGAAGCAGAAACTTTAGACAGCATGCATTGGCTGTCTAAAATATGCATATGCACATCATTGTCAAATAGCTCCCCTTCACATTTTTCCTAAAGGCGATGCTATAAAAGTATTTCCTACATTAATATGTTTCCAACAGTACTATTTACAATAACACACAGTAGTCAACAATATTCAAGAGTAAGGAACCAGTATTATAGTAAACAGCTATTTGCCATGTTTGTAAGAATTTAATAATAAAATAATTATAATGATGTTTAGATTCAAAAAGCAAGATACTAAAGTATATTTAAAGCACAAATTAATTGTAATCCAAAATAAATAAGCATAGAGAAAATATTCCAACTCAGTATTACCTGTTTCAAACTAGAAAAAATGATGGGGTATGTGGGTATGTATCTGGAAGCAGTATGTGTGTGAGTGTGTGTGTGTGTGTGCATGTGTGTTTCACTTTTCTGCTTTTAAAGATTTTCTCTATTTTATGTTTATTGAACATTGAACATTAGCTTCTTTTGGAGTCAGAAAAAAAAGATAAATTTAGAATATAAAAACTATGCATGAATGAAAACAGCTTAAATAGCCCAGGCATATCATTTTATTTCCTCTTATTGGCTAAAATTTAATCTTAAGTATTTAAATAGAAAAATTTGCTTTTACCTCACACAAGTGTTCTGTTGCATCAATAATGCATTTATACATCAGAATATTTAATATCAGTTTTTCAGAGAGAAAATTACTTTTTCATAAAGGTACCAGGACATTTAGTTTCCATCAACTCTTGCAAATGTACTATTTAGCAACTACTTTCAGAGGGCTAATATATCAGCCTTGTGATACAGCAGCGCATGTTCCAAGCTTTTATCTCTTCCTAAAAACATCAAGGAAAATAACCCCAGAGCTAGTCCTGCATGTACAATACATTTGATCCTTCAAATTTTAAAATTCATTTAATGGAGTCTGCCTGTGATGACTAATATTTCCTTGTCCCCTAGTACCAACCACTAAATAAGGTTTTTGATGAGATTACATTTGTGCAGCTCTCGTTTTAACGGAAATTGGAGAGATTTGGGGAAAGATTACAGGAAGAGACATTATAAAAGCAGATCTCACAAGTCAAACTTAATAGCAAAACCATTCTCTTCATGTAAGCAACCATGAAAACAAATATCCTGTGAGCTAGGGACATACTTTCTATCTTTCTAGTCGATCTTTAAGCCTTGAGACAGATTTCCATAACTTTATAATGTGGTTAGAGATGATGAGACAGTGGCCACAGAAAGATGATGGATGAAGCACAAGGCTCAGAAAAATAGATGAACACATCTAAGGTTTTAGGGTGTAACAAGCATAGATAGGGTACTATTGCTTATGTTAGTTAGAAGCCAGAGAGACAGATTAAATGTCATCCATGACAACTTTAAAATAAGTGTGCATAAAACATTCCCAATTCTCTTATTAAAGAACATTTTAGAGCACATTCATGTAGAAAAGATTGCCATAAAGGCTATATAATTTAAATGTACATCATGAAACTTAGACTACTATGACTCTGACATGTCAAACAATAAAATAAATAAAACAGACATTCTGATAAGCAAACTAGAATAGCAAACAAAAATATTTTAAATGCCTGAAGAACTTTCCCAACAGTCTGTGTATAACTGAAGGAAGTAATTTCCTCCAAATCTCAAACCAGCACATCTCCCGCTCCTTTACTTATTAATATAAGCTGTTCACAGACAGTCTTCGTGGAGATCGAAGTGAATAAGAAACAAGGGTTGGTCCTAATGTGTTTCAAAATTAAAGAAATCTAAAAAATTAAGAAATGAACTAATACTCGATCTATTTAACAACAAAATCAAAAAGTAAGCAGCCCCTTTTCTAGGAGTTAATGGTTTCTTGGATGCAATAAGAAAGCTGAAGGATATATAAACTATGTAAGAAAGAAAAGTATAATCCTTTTAATGAACTTGGAAATTCTGGCATAGTTCTCCTGCTTTTAAGAAAGTGTTTCCCTTCATCCATATAAACTGCCTGCAGAATAGCTGTTTGCTTTTCAGAGGAGTGTATATGTGACAAGCATAACTCACCAACATGAGTCAGCAACAGCAACAGAAGAAGGCAAGGGTGTATGTTCACTTCATGATATCAAGTGATCCTTGCAGTGAGCCCACATGGATATAGGAGAAGTATTTTGAAGAGTATTATTTTACGGAATAATCCTAGAGTCAGGTGAACCATTGCACATGGTCAGGAAGGAAAAAGGGTATAATATTGCTATAATAGAAACTGTAAAAGAGACTTGGTCATGTAAGATGGCATAAAAGCAAGAAGCAAAGCTAAGACTTAGGACTGTTGGGGGTGGGAGGGTCTCTGTGTGAGCTTCAGTACTTCTGTCTTTTCCCCCATATGCTAAAACTCTGAGGTATCACATTTAGTAGAATACAAATAGCTTTCCTATATTCAGATCCCACCAGTTACCCTCTAAACTTCAATACAGAGGGCATGTTCCCCAGTGCTGTAGTATTATAGAAAATTAAGACATTTAGTTAAAAAATTTAGTTGTTGTCCATCCATCTTCTGCTGAAGCCAGTTTGCCAGAAACAACACAGTGTCAAGAAATAGCCTGAGTCACTGAAATGTAGACACTGCCTGGGTCTGGAACGTGAATCAAGTTGAAACTCAGATGGACAGAGAGATGCAAACAGTATTTACTGACTCAAGAGTAAAAGCTGAAGAAGAGCTTTACTTTCTCCCTGGTGTTGTAGATAAAGACAACCCAGAAGAACACAGGGTGGTGCTTTCCTTGTCCAGGCTACCATATGCTAAAAGAACCACAAAACCACAATGCATACAAAGTTTGTGCAGTCTGTCTGTAGTTGTCTGAATTGAATGAAATGGCAAAGGTGCTTAGAATTAGAGTGCTAATGTTCACTTCAAGCATATGTATGTTATCAGTCCATTTTAATCAATAACCTCTCATGAAAAACAAGTTTCCAAAAGGATTATAAATCATTAGCAGTTAGAAAGTAAAGTTAAAGGAATCAAGTTTAAAGAGGATTAATATATTCATAAAATTTAAACATGACAGAGAAAACACAAGGTTTCCCAGAAACACTAGATGATACTATAAAATAGTCTTTTGAGTTCCCAGGAATACCAACTTCAGGGAAGATACTCAGTCAGAAGACTCATGCAGCCTTAAAAATATGAACATCCTATTGAAAAAGAGAAACATTTTTTTCTGAGGTGGGGCCTATGAGAAAAGTCTTTCTGGGTCTTTGCAAAGATGCTGTAACAGCATATTAGACACAGAGAACAGCTAGGCACTTCCAATGTTTCCTTAAAGCATGCCAAGGAAGCTTCATATATAAGGATTTAATTAGTAAACAACATATTTTTTCTTAGATGCAAGTTCGCATTAATGAATTTTCATCAGGAATTCTTTACCCATTCCTCACTATCTCTTGAAACAAAAGTATATCTAGCCTTGCTATAGATATAAAACAATACAATCTACTACAGCCAAAGTTTAACACCTGTTAAAGAAAACAATGTTCTTTTTGAAGATCGAAGATCACACTAGATAGCCACCATTTACCTCACCTGTGATTCTTTCACATTCTCAACAGTAAAGTTGAACCAGACCCGGAAGCGAGGATTACAGGTATCAGGCCTAATGAACAGATCATACTCAAACTCAGAGACTTGCTCAACCCGGCCAAGGTTACCTATGACAAAACATAAGAGAACTGTGTTTTAATAGAAGTTCATGCATCTCAACAATACTCTGAACTCTGATACTAGTACTAATCTTCACTTAGCGCTGGTAGATGTAAATAGCTATAGATTTAATGCTACCAAATCTAAGTGCAGCCCAAAGTAAGGAAGACTTTCAGCTAGTTCAGGTTGTAGTACACAAGCTCTGCCTGGCTCTTATGATCTAGACCCATGGTGCAACAAACAATATTTGGTTATGAAGACTGTAGTATGGTTTCAAAAAACTGAGGAATGACTCATAAGCTACAGATTCCAAGTTAGACAAGGATGAGGATAGAATACACACTATTTCTAATATGCTGAACCATCTTTAATCTTCACAGCATGATCACGTAGTTTGTGTGCTAAATTGCTAAAACTGATAAGCAATTGCTAAAAAAGAGTCAAGATGAATATCCCTGGCTTCAGATAAACTGACTGAGAAGTTGGTATTGTGTTGATTTTAAGGAAAATAGAAATATCTTATTTAAAATGGCTTCTAGAGTGCCTGTCTCTAGATCAGTGATTTTCAAACTTCCTAATGCAGCGATCCTTTAATACAGTTCCTCATGCTGTGGTGATCTCCCCCATACCATAAAATTATTTCATGGCTACTTTATAACTCTTATTTTGCTACTGTTGTGAATCATAATGTAAATAACTGATATGCAGAATATCTAGATGACATGTGACCCCTGTGAAAGGGTCATTTGACACTCAAAAGGGTTGTGACCCATAGCTCGAGAACTGCTGTTCTAGAGGAATGCTTAGGAATAAACCTTCAACCTATATGCACCAAAGTTTTAACTATGTCTTTTCAAAGTTCTGTTGACATGTCACTATTTTTTTCTGAATATAAATTGTACTATAATTGATGGAAAACTAGCCAGGGACCCAGAAACCTGGCTTCTACTTCACTTCATTCCAATGGTATGATGATAGATAAGTTGCTTACCTTCTCATAGTCTTATGAAAATGCTGAATTATATAATCGCAAGGTTCTTTCAGATATAACCTTCTTTAGCTGCCTGTTTCTAGCAATGAGCAGGCAGTGACCCAAGACAGTAACTCCACAGATATAACAATTAACTTTTTCTTGATTTTATCTGCTCTATTAAAATTTAATCTGAGAAAACAATTTATTTCCCCTTCCAGAACATAACAGTACCTTTATTTTAGTACATTCACATTGAAAACCTTACATTGATGAGGAAGTACATATAAGAACTAATCAAGACCAAAGACTTGCCTCTTAATTTTCTTTCAATTATATTCACAATTCTAAGGAGATTCCTTACATGAAACTAAGTCCTTGAATTATTATCATCAAAAATATTCATTAAGATATGTTTTATGAAAGCTAAAGTATTTATTACACAATGAAACTAAGTAAGGGTCAGATAATTTAGGTTAATTTTATATTTTCTAAAAATTTTAACCATTGAAAATTCATTTAAAAATACAACATATTTTTATAATTATAAAGTAAAGAATAAGAGACCGGGTAGATGGCTGAGTATGTAAGAGAGGTTGGAACCAAGACTAACAATGTGTGTAGGATCCCCAAACACCAACAGGAAAAGGAGAGCACCAACTCCTTCAGTGTGCTTCACAGAAGCACCCTGGTTTGTATCTACCAATACATGCATACACAAAATAAATAAATATAATACTGGAAAGGTCAGATAAATTGAAACATAAGCATTTATTCCTACATTAAAAGAGAAAATACAAATTTTAACCACTATGCAATTAAGACAGAATTTAATTTTAGTAGAAAATTAGTAATTCTAAGTTTAGATGTATGCTATAGACATTCTGAAGGTTAAGTATGTCAATCAATTTAATTTTTAGACCATGTCCCACAAGTGAGGTAATTTTGCTTTCCTATTATATATACAAGAAAAGCAAGGAATACCAAACTAAAACAGCTCCAAAGTTATGCAGTAAGTAAATAAGTAGTATTTGCAAGTGAAATGAATGCAAATAGCACATCTCTAACCACCAGTGATCAGACTATACAGCTGGGCACTGAGTAGAGGAGCACAGGCATCACAGAGATGTGAATGGAAGCAGATTGTAAACTATTGTGCTTGATACCTACTCTATTATTAAAACAACAAAAACTTTTAAAAAAGTCATTGCACACTTCAATCTTTCTATTCTAAAATTATTTATCAATGTTTAATTTAATCTTCAAAAGAAAGCATATATTCAGTCTGTTTTAATAGTTGGACAGTACACATGGATATCAGTAAGAAGAAACCTTGAAATTGCTACTATGTACAGAGTTTTTAATAATAATATATAACTGCAAAAAACAAAGTTTCAAAGTAATTTTACTCATATTATTAAATCTTCACCTTGACCCAATGATGATGAACCTGAAACCTGCAAGCACTTAATGCCTATTTAAATTCAGACTTTAAAGCACCTGGAAGGACTCTGAAATAAAGACTTCTGATTAAATTGTTCTATTTTTTGTATAACACTATAACTATATATCTATTTTTTACTTAAATACTTCAACTATGCCTCATATTATAGACTTAAGGAAACAGATATTTTAAAATATACTAGCAATGTTTTTTATCCATTTAAATGAAAGACAAGGAAAGATAGCAAGCAAAATCTAAACCATGAAGGACAAATAGGGAAATACACATAGTATATAGGTTTTAGCTTAAATATACCATTAAACTTGACAAATGTAAAAGGATTAAATATTCAAATATACAAAATATATAAACCTTGTTTACACTATGCTAAGCAAAATAATCTAGAAACAGAAAGAAAATGCTATATGATACTATTATTCTACAGAATATAGAAAGTAAGTCAAATTTGTAAAGGTATACTTAGATCAGGCATGGCGGACATTAAGAAATATTACTAGAGCTGAACAAGAATATTTCATGTTTTTTTAAAAATATAATTCTTTACATTCACAATAGCCTCAAAAAGTAAAATACTTTGGAAAAAACTTATAGAATTGTAAGAACTTTGCAATGAAAATTTTGAAACACTGAATAAATTGAAGAAGATACTACAAAATAGAAAGCTCATCCATGCTCGTCACAGATCAGCATAATTAATACTGTAAAAATAGCTATGCTACAGAAAGGAATCTGCAAATTCAATACAAGCCCCCATCAAAGAAAAGTACTTTAATAAAAAGATCTAATATTCTTTCATAATGAAAGTCCTGGGAATCTAGGAAGTCAAGGGACATAGCTCAACAGAATAAAGGGACTACAGTACAAGCTTACAGCCAGTATCATGATAAATGAAGAACAGCTCACAGCATCTCCAGTAAAATAATGTCCACTCTCTCCATTCATGTTCAAAATAGTGCAAAATGTCTTAGATAAGGCATTAAGACATGGAGATAAAAATAAGGAAGAAATAAATCCAAGTATCTTTATTTGATTCTGTATAAAAAGACCTTAAAGCCTCACTATAAAATTCCTGTCTCATAAACATGTTGAGCAAAGCAGGAAGGCACAAAATTAACATAGAAAATCAATAGCCTTCCCATGCACCATAGCAAACACAGCAAAAACGAAAGGAAAAGAAAAAATGAGAAAACAATCCATTTTACAATAGCATCAAAATAAAATAAAAAATTTGGAACAAATCTTCTCAAGGAAGTAAAAGACTTGGGAAATGAAAACTTGAAAAGTGAAAAATCATAAAAGAAACTGAAGATAATACCAGAGGCTGGAAACTCATACTCATGGATTGGTTAGATTAATATTGTGAAAATTGCCCCCTTACCAGAAGCAATCTGCATACTCCATGCAACTCTCATAACAATTCTAAAGTAGGAGTTTGCTTCTGGCCCGCAGCAGAAGCCCTGCGAGGAAGAGTTCAGACTGTCTCTTGACTCTTGTCTTGACCCTTGACTCCCAGATCACCCTGCAGTGGAGGCTCTGCTAAGCTCTCCCCCATGCCATCCCAGCTTCCATCCAGGTACATCTTTCTTTATTTCTCCCTTTCCCCTGGGGCCATAAAATTTCCCCAGCTCAGCTGCCTTGTGCGCTGGGCCTGGGCTGTAGGCGCATCCCGGCAGGAGGCAGTTCCTGTGTTTTAAAAGCCTGCCTGAGGACAGGTGGGGCCTGTGTCAGCTCAGCGACATTCCTGGCCAGCAAGGGACACTGATCCTCTAGCGGACATCCATCGGAGGGGTGAGTTTGCTCCTGGCCTGAGGCAGCAACCCAGTAAGGAGGAGTTCAGATTTTCCCCAACCCCCTTGACTCCCTGGGCACCCTGAAATGGTGGCTCCACCCTGCTAAGCTCTCCCGCCTCCCATCCCAGCTTCCATCCAGGTACACCTTCCTATATTTCTCCCTTCCACCTGGGGCCATATATTTTCCCCAGCTCAGCTGCCTAGTGCACTGGGCCTGGGCTGTAGGGGCAACCCAGAAGGAGCGAGTGCCTGTGTTTCAATAGCCTGCCTGAGGAAAGGTAGGCCTTCTGTCAGTGAAGTCCCTAACCAACAAAGGAACCTGATCAGGTACCAGAAGATCCAATAGAGAGCAATTGAAGGAAGAGATGGGCAGACGCCAAGGCAAGACCTCCTCCAACATTCTGAAAAACAACATGAAAACACCAGATCCCAACGAACCTACAATAGAAGGACTTGAACACCTTAATCCAGAAGAAGTGGAAAAAAGAGCCATTATGAAAGCAATAGAGTCCCTTAAACAGGATATGAATAACACCCTTAAAGAATTGGATGAGAAGTATAACAAAAAGTTTGAAGAAATGAGTAAATCTGTGAATGATACCCTGGGAAACCAAGAAAAAAACAATCAAACAGGTAAAGGAAACAGTTCAAGAATTGAAAACTGAAATGAAGGCAATGAAGAAAACACAAACCGAGAACCGGCTGAATATGGAAAACCTAGGTAAATGAACGGAGACTACAGAGTCAAGCATAACCAATAGAATACAAGAGATAGAAGAACGAATCTCAGATTCTGAAGATACCATAGAGAAAATAAACGCTCTGATCAAAGGAAGCAGCAAATACAACAAATTCTCATCACAAAACATTCAAGAAATCTGGGACACAATAAAAAAACCAAATCTAAGAATAATAGGGATTGAAGAAGGAGAAGAATTGCAGATCAAAGGCCCAGAAAATATATTCAATAAAATTATAGAAGAAAACTTTCCCAACCTAAAGAACAATATTCCTATGAAGGTTCAAGAAGCATACAGAACAAAGAATAGACTGGATGAAAAAAAAAACATCCCCTCACCATATAATAATCAAAACACAAAACATACAGATTAAAGAAAGAATATTAAGAGCTGCAAAGGAAAAAGGTCAAGTAACTTATAAAGGTAAACGTATCAGGCTTACACCGGACTTCTCTATGGAAACCATGAAAGCCAGAAGGTCCTGGATAGAGGTACTGCAGAAACTAAGAGACCGTGGATGCAAACCCAGACTACTATACCCAGCCAAGCTATCGTTCACTATGAATGGATAAAACAAAGTATTCCAGGATAAAAATAAATTTAAACAATTTGTAGCCACAAATCCAGCCTTACAGAAAGTACGAGAAAGAAAATCACAACCCGATCCAGAGGGCCTTCCGAGTGCTTCCCGCCAGCCATCCCAGCTTCCATCCAGAGGGCCTTCCGAGTGAGGGCCTTCCGAGTGGTGAGTTGATTCGGGCCACGGCAGCGGCCCCGGCGAGGGGGAGCTAGGACTTTCCCCGACCCCATAGACTCCCAGGTCAGCCTGCCCTGCTGGCTCCACCCTGCTAGCTTCCCGCCAGCCATCCCAGCTTCCATCCAGAGGGCCTTCCGAGTGGTGAGTTGATTCGGGCCACGGCAGCGGCCCCGGCGAGGGGGAGCTAGGACTTTCCCCGACCCCATAGACTCCCAGGTCAGCCTGCCCTGCTGGCTCCACCCTGCTAGCTTCCCGCCAGCCATCCCTGCTTCCATCCAGAGGGCCTTCCGAGTGGTAAGTTGATTCGGGCCACGGCAGGGGCCCCGGCGAGGGGGAGCTAGGACTTTCCCCGACCCCATAGACTCCCAGGTCAGCCTGCCCTGCTGGCTCCACCCTGCTAGCTTCCCGCCAGCCATCCCAGCTTCCATCCAGAGGGCCTTCCGAGTGGTGAGTTGATTCGGGCCACGGCAGCGGCCCCGGCGAGGGGGAGCTAGGACTTTCCCCGACCCCATAGACTCCCAGGTCAGCCTGCCCTGCTGGCTCCACCCTGCTAGCTTCCCGCCAGCCATCCCTGCTTCCATCCAGAGGGCCTTCCGAGTGGTAAGTTGATTCAGGCCACGGCAGGGGCCCCGGCGAGGGGGAGCTAGGACTTTCCCCGACCCCATAGACTCCCAGGTCAGCCTGCCCTGCTGGCTCCACCCTGCTAGCTTCCCGCCCGCCAGCCATTCCTGCCTCCATCCAGAGGGCCTTCCGAGTGGTGAGTTGATTCGGGCCACAGCAGGGGCCCCGGCGAGGAGGAGCTAGGACTTTCCCAGACCCCATAGACTCCCAGGTCAGCCTGCCCTGCTGGCTCCACCCTGCTAGCTTCCCGCCAGCCATCCCAGCTTCCATCCAGAGGGCCTTCCAAGTGGTGAGTTGATTCGGGC
The DNA here is from genome assembly GCF_982192425.1 of Myodes glareolus. Taxonomy (NCBI): domain Eukaryota; kingdom Metazoa; phylum Chordata; class Mammalia; order Rodentia; family Cricetidae; genus Myodes; species Myodes glareolus. The sequence continues at coordinate 81,150,966 of NC_142028.1, forward strand.
CACGGCAGCGGCCCCGGCGAGGGGGAGCTAGGACTTTCCCCGACCCCATAGACTCCCAGGTCAGCCTGCCCTGCTGGCTCCACCCTGCTAGCTTCCCGCCAGCCATCCCTGCTTCCATCCAGAGGGCCTTCCGAGTGGTAAGTTGATTCGGGCCACGGCAGGGGCCCCGGCGAGGGGGAGCTAGGACTTTCCCCGACCCCATAGACTCCCAGGTCAGCCTGCCCTGCTGGCTCCACCCTGCTAGCTTCCCGCCCGCCAGCCATTCCTGCCTCCATCCAGAGGGCCTTCCGAGTGGTGAGTTGATTCAGGCCACGGCAGGGGCCCCGGCGAGGAGGAGCTAGGACTTTCCCCGACCCCATAGACTCCCAGGTCAGCCTGCAGTGCTGTGTCCACACTGCTAGGCTCTCCCGCCTGCCATCCCAGCTTCCATCCAGGTACAAATTTCTATATTTCTCCCCTCCCACTGAGGCCATAAAATTTCCCCAGTTCAGCTGCCTTGCTCACTGGGCCTGCTCTGTAGGGGCATCCCGGAAAGAGGGAGTGCCTGTGCTTCAATACCCTGCCTGGGGAAAGGTAGGCATTCTATCAGTGAACTCCCTGCCCAACAAGGGAACCTGACCCGATACCAGAAGCTCCAATAGAGAGCATTGGATCGAAGAGATGGGCAGACGCCAAGGCAAGACCTCCTCCAACAATCTGAAAAACAACATGAAAATATTAGATCCCAACGACCCTACAACAGAAGGATTTGAACACTCTAACCCAGATGAAGTGGAAAAAAGTGCCATTATGAAAGCAATAGAGTCCCTTAAACAGGATATGAATAACTCCCTTAAGGAACTGGTCGAGAAGTATAACAAAAAGTTTGAAGAAATGAGTATAGAAATGGATGAGAAATATAACAAAAAGTTTGAAGAAATAAGTAAATCCGTGAGTGATACCCTGAGAAACCAAGAAAAAACAATCAAACAAGTAAAGGAAACAGTCCAAGAATTGAAAACTGAAATGGAGGCAATGAAGAAAACACAAAACGAGAACCGGCTGGATATGGAAAACCTAGGTAAACGAGCGGAGACTACAGAATCAAGCATAACCAATAGAATACAAGAGATAGAAGAACGAATCTCAGATTCTGAAGATACCATAGAGAAAATAAATGCTCTGGTCAGAGAAAACGGCAAATCCAACAAATTCTCTTCACAAAACATTCAGGAAATCTGGGACACAATAAAAAAAACCAAATCTAAGAATAATAGGGATTGAAGAAGGAGAAGAACTGCAGATCAAAGGACCAGAAAATATATTCAACAAAATTATAGAAGAAAACTTTCCCAACCTAAAGAACGATATTCCTATGAAGGTTCAAGAAGCATACAGAACACCGAATAGATTGGATCAGAAAAAAACATCCCCGCGTCATATAATAATCAAAACACAAAACATAAATATTAAAGAAAAAATTTTAAGAGCTGCAAAGGAAAAAGGTCAAGTAACTTATAAAGGTAAACCTATCAGGCTTACACCGGATTTCTCTATGGAAACCATGAAAGCCAGAAGATCCTGGATAGAGGTACTGCAGAAACTAAGAGACCATGGATGCAAACCCAGACTAATACACCCTGCCAAGCTACTGTTCACTATCAACGGAGAAAACAAAATATTCCAGGATAAAAACAAATTTAAGCAATACGTAGCTACTAATCCAGCCTTACAGAGAATATTAGAAGGAAAATCACTACCGAAGGAATCCAACATTCCCAACACGGCCTACAATAACTCGAACATCTAGCGACCATTCACAAGCACAAATTAAAGAAGAAAAACACATATACTCTACTACCTAACAAAAAAAAAAATGACCGGAGTCAACAACCACTGGTCATTAATATCACTTAATATCAATGGACTCAATTCACCTATAAAGAGGCACAGACTTAGAGATTGGATACGAAAACAGGATCCAACATTCTGCTGTTTACAAGAAACACACCTCAACCACAAAGACAGACACCTACTCAGAGTAAAGGGTTGGGAAAAGGTTTTCCAAGCAAATGGGCCTAAGAAACAAGCAGGCGTGGCCATTCTAATATCTAACAAAATCGACTTCAAACTAAAATCAATCAGAAGAAATGGAGATGGACATTTCATACTCATAACTGGAACAATTCATCAGGAGGAAGTCTCAATCCTGAATATCTATGCTCCTAATATAAAGGCACCCACATATGTAAAAGAAACTCTTCTAGAACTCAAGGCGGTCATCAAACCACACACACTAATAGTAGGAGACTTCAACACTCCTCTCTCACCAATGGACAGGTCAATCAGACAGAAACCAAACAGAGAATTGAGAGACCTATTGGAGGTATTGAATCAAATGGACTTAACAGACATCTATAGAACACTCCACCCAAATAGGAAAGAATATACCTTTTTCTCTGCAGCTCATGGAACCTTCTCGAAAATTGACCACATACTCGGTAACAAAGTAAACTTCCACAGATACAAAAAAATATTAGTAACTACCTGTGTCTTGTCAGATCACCATGGACTAAAATTAGAATTCAACAACAATGCTCCCCCCAGGAAGCCAACAAACTCATGGAAACTGAACAGTCAACTACTAAATCACCCCTGGGTCAAGGAAGAAATAAAGAAAGAAATTAAACTCTTCCTTGAATTTAATGAAAACAAAGACACAACATACTCAAACCTATGGGACACTATGAAAGCAGTGCTAAGAGGAAAGTTCATAGCACTAAGTGCCCAATTAAAGAAAGCGGAGAAAGCACACATTGGAGAATTAACAGCACAATTGAAAGATCTAGAAAAAAAAGAAGCTGATTCACCCAGGAGGTCTAGAAGACTGGAAATAATCAAACTGAGGGCTGAAATCAACAAAATAGAAACAGAGAAAACAATCCAAAGAATCAATGAATCAAAAAGCTGGTTCTTGGAGAAAATCAACAAGATTGACAAACCCCTAGCCAAGTTAATCAAACGGCAGAGAGAGAACATGCAAATTAATAAGATCAGAAATGAAAAGGGGGACATAACCACAGACACAGAGGTAATTCAGAGAATCATTAGATCTTACTATGAAAGTTTATATGCCACAAAGTTGGAAAATGTAAAAGAAATGGACATTTTTTTAGATAAGTACCATATACCAAAGTTGAACCAAGAACAGGTGAACAACCTAAATAGACCTGTTAGTCGCGAAGAATTAGAAGCTGTTATCAAAAATCTCCCTACCAAAAAAAGCCCAGGACCAGATGGTTTCAATGCAGAATTCTACCAGAACTTCCAGGAAGAGCTAATACCTATACTCCTTAATGTATTCCACAATATAGAAACAGAAGAGTCATTGCCTAACTCCTTTTATGAAGCTACAGTTACCCTAATACCAAAACCACACAAAGACACAACCAAGAAAGAGAATTACAGGCCAATCTCACTCATGAACATCGACGCGAAAATTCTCAATAAAATACTGGCAAACCGAATCCAAGAGCACATTAGAAAAATTATCCATTATGATCAAGTCGGCTTCATTCCAGAGATGCAGGGCTGGTTCAACATACGCAAATCTATCAATGTAATCCATCATATAAATAAACTGAAAGAAAAAAACCATATGATCATCTCACTAGATGCTGAAAAAGCATTTGACAAAATTCAACACCCATTTATGATAAAGGTGTTGGAGAGACTGGGGATACAAGGATCATACCTAAATATAATAAAAGCAATATACAGCAAGCCGACAGCTAACATCAAACTGAATGGAGAGAAACTCAAAGCCTTTCCACTAAAATCAGGAACGCGACAAGGCTGTCCACTCTCTCCATACCTCTTCAATATAGTGCTTGAAGTTCTAGCAATAGCAATAAGACAACATAAGGAGATCAAGGGGATTCGAATTGGAAAGGATGAAGTTAAACTTTCATTATTTGCTGACGATATGATAGTTTACATAAGTGACCCCAAAAACTCTACCAAAGAACTCCTACAGCTGATAAACACCTTTAGTAACGTGGCAGGATACAAGATCAACTCCAAAAAATCAGTGGCCCTCCTATACACAAAGGATAAAGAAGCAGAGAGGGAAATCAGAGAAGCATCACCTTTCATGATAGCCACAAATAGCATAAAATATCTTGGGGTTACTCTAACCAAGGAAGTGAAAGACCTATTTGACAAAAACTTTAAGTCTTTGAAGAAAGAAATTGAGGAGGATACCAGAAAATGGAAAGACCTCCCCTGCTCTTGGATTGGGAGAATCAACATAGTAAAAATGGCAATTCTACCAAAAGCAATCTATAGATTCAATGCAATCCCCATCAAAATCCCATCAAACTTCTTCACAGACCTTGAGAGAACAATAATCAAGTTTATATGGCAAAACAAAAAACCCAGGATAGCCAAAACAATCTTATATAATAAAAGAACTTCTGGAGGCATTACCATCCCTGACTTCAAACTCTATTATAGAGCTACAGTATTGAAAACAGCTTGGTATTGGCATAAGAACAGAGAAGTCGACCTATGGAATCGAATAGAAGACCCAGATATTAACCCACAAACTTATGAACACCTAATTTTCGACAAGGGAGCTAAAGGTATACAATGGAAGAAGGACAGCATCTTTAACAAATTTTGCTGGCATAACTGGATGTCAACCTGTAAAAAAATGAAAGTAGATCCATATCTATCACCATGCACAAAAATCAAGTCCAAATGGATTAAAGACATCAACATTAATCCGTCCACTTTGAACCTGATAGAAGAGAAAGTGGGAAGTAGTCTACAAGATTTAGGCACAGGAGGCCTCTTCCTAAGCAGGACCCCAGCAGCACAGACAATAAGAGAAACAATGAATAAATGGGATCTACTGAAACTGGGAAGCTTCTGTAAAGCAAAGGACACTGTCAGTAGGACAAAAAGGCTGCCTTCTGACTGGGAGAAGATCTTCACCAACCCCTCATCAGACAAAGGTCTGATCTCCAAAATATACAAAGAACTCAAGAAACTAGGCACTAAAACTCTAATTAACCCAATTAAAAAATGGGGTACTGATCTTAACAGAGAATTCACAACAGATGAACTTCGAATGGCCAGAAGACACTTAAGGTCATGCTCAACCTCCTTAGCGATCAGGGAAATGCAAATCAAAACCACTTTGAGATACCATCTTACACCTGTCAGAATAGCTAAAGTCAAAAACACCAATGATATCCTATGCTGGAGAGGATGTGGGGTGAGGGGAACACTCATCCATTGTTGGTGGGAATGCAAACTCGTGCAGCCACTGTGGAAATCAGTGTGGCGGTTTCTCAGGAAACTGGGAGTCAACCTCCCTCAGGACCCAGCAATTCCACTCTTGGGAATATACCCTAAAGATTCCCGATCATACTACAAAAGCATTTGTTCTACTATGTTCATAGCAGCACTATTTGTAATAGCCAGAACCTGGAAACAGCCTAGGTGCCCCTCAATAGAAGAATGGTTAAAAAAGGTGTGGAACATATACACATTAGAGTTTTACTCAGCGGTAAAAAACAATGACATCTTGAATTTTGCATGCAAATGGATGGAAATAGAAAACGCTTTACTGAGTGAGGTAAGCCAGTCCCAAAAAGAGGAACACGGTATGTATTCACTCATAAGTGGATTCTAACCATAATTAAAGGTCTTTGAGCCTATTATTCGTGATCCTAGAGAAGCTAAATAAGAAGATGAACCTGATGAAGATTATTTAGCTATCCACCAGGAGGTAGGAAATAGACAAGAGTCCCAGGTAACCTCGGGTGCATGGGGGGGAGGGAGGGTCGATGGAAGGGGAGAAGGTTAGAGAGAAGGGAGTAGGGGAAGAAAGGGGAAAGCTTGGTGGCCTGGGATGGGGGGGGGAGGGAGGAAGGATGAACAAGGGATCAGGGAAGATTATATTTCAACTAAGGGACCCATTTTAGGGTTTACAGGAGACTTGAGTATATATGGGATCCCAGGTCCAAGGAGAGATCCCCCAGATTGCTCTCTGGACAGAGGAGTGGGTGCCTGAATCGGCCGTGGCCCATGTCCATACTGATGTATATTTTGCTTATCACCATAGATCCTGCATCTGACGAAGGATGGCGATACAGTCGGAAACCCACATTGCAGCACGGGACTGAGCCCCCCGAGGTCCAAATGAGGAGCAGAAGGAGGAAGAACATGAAAAACGAAGTCAGTACTGCGAGGGATGCCATCACCCACTGATACAAGGGAACGGATCTGATGAGAGTTTACCAAGGCCAGTTGGACTGGGACTGAAAGAGGACGTGATCTAACCAGACTCTCCGAATTTGGCCGGATTCTCTGACTGTGGCTGACCCGAAGTCTTTCTGAAAAGCCATTGACTATGACACTGGGACCTGTTTCCTCTACATATAATGGATTTTGGGGATCCAGTCTGTTTGGACACTCACCTTCCTGGACCTGGAGGGAGGGGGAAGGAACTGGAACTTCCCACAGGGCAGGAAACCCTGACCGCCCTGGGGGACGAAGAGGGAGGAGGAGGGGGAGTAGGGGGAGTGGGAGGGTGTTGGGAGGGGGGGTGGAAATGGAAACTTTTATAATTTAATAAAATTTACTAAAAAAAAAAAAAAAAAAAAAAAAAAAAAAAAAAGAAAATCACAACCCAAAGAATCCAACATTGCCAACACTGCCTACAATAACCCAGGCATCTAGCGACCCTTCACAACCACAACTAAAAGAAGAGAAACACACAAACTCTACTACACACACACACACACACACACACACACACAAATAATAATCGGAATCAACAACCACTGGTCATTAATATCACTTAATATTAATGGACTCAACTCACCTATAAAAAGGCACAGACTAAGAGATTGGATACGAAAACAGGATCCAACATTCTGCTGTTTACAAGAAACACACATCAACCACAAAGATAGACATCTACTCAGAGTAAAGGGTTGGAAAAAGGTTTTCCAAGCAAACGGACCTAAGAAACAAGTGGGTGTGGCCATTCTATATCTAACAAAATTGACTTCAAACTAAAATCAATCAGAAGAGATGGAGATGGACATTTCATACTCATAACAGGAAAAATTTATCAGGAGGAAGTCTCAATCCTGAATATCTATGCCCCTAATATAAAAGCACCCACTTATGTTAAAAAAAACTTTTAGAAATCAAGGCAGTCATCAAACATCACACACTAATAGTAGGAGACTTCAACACACCTCTCTCACCAATGGACAGGTCAATTAGACAGAAACTCAACAGAGAAATAAGAGAATTACTAGAGGTGAATCAAATGGACTTAACAGATATCTATAGAACATTCCACCCAAATAGGAAAGAATATACCTTCTTCTCTGCAGCTCATGGAACCTTCTCGAAAATTGACCACATACTCGGTAACAAAGCAAACTTCCACAGATACAAAAAAATATTAGTAACCACCTGTGTCTTGTGAGATCATCATGGAATAAAGTTATAATTCAATAACAATTCGAACACCAGAAAGCCTACAAACGCGTGGAAGTTGAACAGTCAACTGCTGAATCATCCCTGGGTCAAGGAAGAAATAAAGAAATTAAAGTCTTCCTTGAATTTAATGAAAATAAAGACACAACATACTCAAACCTATGGGACACTATGAAAGCAGTGCTAAGAGGAAAGTTCATAGCACTAAGTGCCCAATTAAAGAAAACGGAGAAAGCACACATTGGAGACTTAACAGCACACCTGAAAGATCTGGGAAAAAAAAGAAGCAGACTCACCCAGGAGGAGTAGAAAACTGGAAATAATCAAACTGAGGGCTGAAATCAACAAATAGAAATACAGAAAACAATCCAAAGAATCAACGAAACAAAAAGTTGGTTCTTGGAGAAAATCAATAAGATTGACAAACCCCTAGACAAACTAATCAAACGGCAGAGAGAGAACACTCAAATTAATAAGATCACAAATGGAAAGGGGGACATAACAATAGACACAGAGGAAATTCAGAGAATCATTGGATCTTACTACGAAAGTTTATATGCCACAAAGTTGGAAAATGTACAAGAAATGAACTGGTTTTTAGAAAAATACCATTTACCAAAGTTAAATCAAGACCAGGTGAATAATCTAAATCTACAAGACATGGGCACAGGAGACCACTTCCTAGGTAGAACCCCAGTAGCACAGACAATAAGAGAATCAATGAATAAATGGGACCTCCTGAAACTGAGAAGCTTCTGTAAAGCAAAGGACACCGTCAGTAAGACAAAAAGATTACATTCGGACTGGGAGAAGATTTTCACCAACCCCTCATCAGACAAAGGCCTGATCTCCAAAATATACAAAGAACTCAAGAAACTAGACACTAAAACTCTAATTAACCCAATTAAAAAATGGGGTGCTGATCTGAACAGAGAATTCTCAACAGAAGAACTTCAAATGGCCAAAAGACACTTAAAGACATGCTCAACATCCTTAGTGATTAGGGAAATGCAAATCAAAACAACTATGAGATACCATTTTACACCGGTCAGATTAGCTAAAGTCAAAAACACCAATGATAGCCTATGCTGGAGAGGATGTGGAGAGAGGGGAACTCTCATCCATTGTTGGTGGGAATGCAAACTTGTGCAGCCACTGTGGAAATCAGTGTGGCGGTTTTTCAGGAAACTGGGGGTCAACCTCCCTCAAGACCCAGCAATTCCACTCTTGGGAATATACCCAAGAGATGCCCTATCATACTACAAAAGCATTTGTTCAACTATGTTCATAGCAGCACTATTTGTAATAGTCAGAACCTGGAAACAACCTAGGTGCCCCTCAATAGAATGGTTAAAAAAGGTGTGGAACATATATACATTAGAGTTTTACTCAGTGGTAAAAAACAATGACATCTTGAATTTTGCATGCAAATGGATGGAAATAGAAAACACTTTACTGAGTGAGTTAACCTAGACCCAAAAAGAGGAATATGGTATGTACTCACTCATAAGTGGATTCTAGCCATAATTAAAGGTCTTTGAGCCTATTATTCGTGATCCTAGAAAAGCTAAATAAGAAGGTGAACCTGAAGAAAATCATGTAGTTATCCTCCTGGAGATTGGAAGTAGACAAGAGTGCCAGGCAACCTTGGGTGCATGGAGGTGTGGGGGGGTTGATGGAAGGGGAGAGGGTTAGAGAGAAAGGAGTAGGGGAGGAATGGGGAAAGCTCGGGGGATTGGGATGGGGGGAGGGAGGAAGGATGGATATGGAGCAGGAAAGTATATATCTCAACTAAGGGAGTCATTTTAGGGTTTACAAGAGACTTAATTCTAGAGGGGATCCCAGGCCCAAGGAGAGATCCCCAGATTGTTCTCTGGACAGAGGAGAGAGTGCTTGAACCGGCCTTGGCCCATAACCATACTGATGAATATTTTGCATATTACCATAGAACCTTCATATGGTGATGGATGGAGATTGAGACAGAGACACACATTGGAACACTGGACTAAACTCCCTAGGTCCAAACGAGAAGCAGAAGGAAAGAGAACGTGAGCAAGGAAGGTAAGATCAGAGGGAACCTTCACCCGTTGATGGATGGAGACTGAGACAGAGACCCACATTGGAGCACTGGACTGAGCCCCCAAGGTCTAAAGGAGGAGCAGAAGGAGGGAGAACATGAACAAGAAAGGCAGGACCGTGAGGAGTGCGTTCACCCACTGATACAAGGGGACTGATCTAATGAGAGTTCACCAAGGCCAGTTGGACAGGGACTGAACGAGCACGTGAACCAACCAGATTCTCTGAATGTGGCCGGATTTTCTGAAAGTGGCTGGCATGGGGACTTTCTGAGAAGTCATTGACAATGGCACTGGGACTTGTTTCCTCTGCACATACTGTATTTTTGGGATCCAGTCTGTTTGGATGCTCACCTTCCTGGACCTGGAGGGAGGGGGAAGGAACTTGAACTTCCCACGGGGCAGGAAACCCTGACTGCTCTGGGGGATGGAGAGGGAGGAGGAGAAGGAGTGGGGGGAGTGGGAGGGTGTTGGGAGGAGGGGCAGAAACGGAAACTTTTATAAATTAATAAACTTTTATAAATTAAAAAAAGAAAAGAAAAAATCTAAAGTATTCAATTCATCACAGAAATTTAAAATACAATCTTAAAACATGTATTTAAGAAACACAAAAGAACCAGGATACAAAACTAATTGTGAACAATAGAAACACTGATAGATGTATCAATCACAATAAAAAATAACATGGTACTGCCATGAAAAGAGAAAGTTGAATAACGTAATAGAATTAAGAATCCTGCTCCAAAAACACATATTGAAGAAAAGACAGCATTTTCAACAAATGGTGCTGGTCATACTAGGTAGCTAAAAGTATAGAAAAAAAAAAACTAGATTCCTATTTCTCATCCTACATAAAACTAAACTACAAACGAATCAAAGATATCAACAGCTTGATACCCTGAAGCTGTTAGAGTAGAACAAGAACATTGTTCAGTCAATGTCCAAGCACAGGAGAGACGATATTACCAGGACACACACATTACAGGCATCAAGACCAATAGTTGACAAATAGGATCATATAAAACCAAAATACATTTAAATAGTAGAAGGCATCATCATTCTAGTGAAGAGGCAGCCTATGGAATGGGGTGGTTTAGGTGGTTCTTCTGTTTGTTTGCGTGTTGCTTTCATTGGTTAGATAAAGAGACTACCTTGGCCTTTTGATAGGGCAGCCCTTAGGTGGGCAGAGTGGACTAAACAGTATGCTGGGAAGAAGGACAGACAGGCAGACGCCATGAATCTCCGGCCCGAGACAGACATAGGTTAAAATCTTTCTGAGTAAGTCACGACCTCATGGCGCTACACAGATTATTAGAAATGGGTTAGATCAAGATGTGAGAGTTAGCCAATAAGAGGCTAGAAATAATAGGCCAGGCAGTAATTTAATTAATACAATTTCTGTGTGGTTATTTCGGGGCTTAAGTTAGCCAGGCGGCCGGGAACCAGGCAGCCGGATGAAAAGCAGGCCCGTGTCCTCGTACAACAATGGAGAATGTCCATACCAACTATACATCTGACAAAAGGTTAAAGTCTACAATATACAAAGAAATCAAAAACTAAAATATCAAGAACCAGTTTAATTAAAATTAAAGGGTGATACTAAAATTGAATTTTTACAATAATATGAAAGACTAAGAAATATTTATAATAACCATTTAACATTCTCAAGTCATCACTCAATTGAATAAGACAGTATGAAAATGTTTAATAATCTTCATCTCAGTAGCAAATGAAGTAAATTTAATAAAGAAAAAAAAGAGAGAAACTCAAATTAAAACTACTTTAAGATTTCATCTTATCCCAGTCAAACTGGCTGAAACCAGAACAACAAACGCTGGCATGGATGTCGGGAAATGAAACCCTCATTCAATTTTTGTGGAAAGTGCAGACTTTAAGCAGCAATAATAAAAATATGTAGAATTCTCAAAAGAGCCAAAAGTAAATGCACCTTATGACCTAGCTATGCCACTACATGGCATATATCCAAAGGACCTCAGCCCTTCTGCTCGACAGACACTTGCTAGGCCAAGCCCATTATCACTCTGCTCACACAAACTAGAAAATGGAATCAATAAAATGCCCTTCAACTGCTGAATGGATAATGAAAACATAGTACTATTAACAACGCAAAATTATTCCATTATAAAGGAAAATGGAATCATGAACTTTGTGGGTAAATGAGTGGAACTAGAAAATACTGTACTGAATGAAATAGCATAGATCCAAAACGGCAAGTGACACACTTTCTCTCTTTGTGGATGGTAGCTCAACAGTCTACTTGCTAGACACTTATTCAACCAAGCTCATTGCTGCCCTATTTACTATGGCCAGAAATTGAAAACAATCTAAAAGCTTTTTCAATGATGGAAGGACTATGAAAATGTGGGATATACATTCAGTGTCATTCTCTAGTCAGCTATAAAGAAAAGTGAAACTATGAATTTGCAGGTAAACGGATGGAACTAGAAAAGATTATGTGGAGTGAGCTGAGATCCAAAAAGATAAGCATTTCATATCTCCCATATGTGGATGCTAGCTTTGAATCATACATTATTTTAAGCTGAAATATCCACAGAAGTCAGGGCACTAGAAAGGGACCATAGTGGGATAGGCAGGATGTTAACGGAACAGGGATAGTATGCAAATGTTATAAAGGGGGAAAGGTAAAGAGAGGAGCTGAAAGGGTCAAATAAGGTGAGGAACAGGCAAGGTAGAATAGGGAGCGCGGGAAAGAATAACACTAAAGAATTTGAAAACCAGCCATACATAAACTTATTACTGTTGAACTACAAGATCAAGCCAGCCAACCTCCCAGCATGGATAAGGGAGGTTCTGCTGAAATCCCACTCCTAGATAAGAAGCTATTAGCACTATTAGCAATTAATGGCTTCTAGTGCAGGAAATTAAGTTTTCTTCAAGGAGGCAACTCTTAAGGATCCACCCATTCTCCAGTACATATCCCTTTACCCATCCACATATAAACAGCACTAAATGGGTTTTTAAAAGAGTAAGTAAAGTTGGAAGGTGAAAGTGGCATGTGGAAGGTGATGGTAAGCACTAAAAGGGAGGGACAGGATGGAGTAAATTTAATGAAAACACAGTAAGTTTTATATATAAAATTTCAAATAAATAAATAATATAAAATTCTGTGAGAATAAGACCAAAAGTAATACCAACCCAACAATGTTTAATGTAAACAGTAAGTTAATCCCGAAAGGTGAGTATTCTTCTACATCTCAAGTATGAGAAGGCAGAGCGTCATCTGGGAAAGAACTCCAAATAAAGAGTCAAGAAAGAAGGACAGGATAGAGAACTGTCAGTCATTTTGGTCAGGTTCCAGCAACACAAGGAATGCTGTGAAATGAACCTGGAAAGGAAGATGAAGATAAAGAAATGAGGAGAAACTGCAAGATTATTTTTTAATTTTTAATATTCAAACTTTAAAAGATTTTTGTCGAGGCAGTATAAATAAGGAAGTCATAATCTGAAGAAAGAGATAACAATAATATATGCATCAACATAATGAAATGGTTAAACAATAACTGACAGACTCTAGTGAAGCAGTGAGAGGAAAGAGTTCATTCCAGAGATTGAATCTATGGGGAATTGAAAAGGAAAAACTCTTGTTCCCAATGGATAATTTTATTAAAATATTTCCTTTAAATAGGAAGAAAAGGTAAGTCAGTAATCCGGTTCTGTGGGTCTTAGAGTCTTTCTGGTGTCGTTTGTGTGCCCCCCCCCCAGTCTCAAGTCTATGTGGCTGGGCAGCCATTAACCATTAACAAAACAGAAATAGAATTTTTTTTGAAAAAAATCATTTTAGAACTTGAAGGACAAATGATTGATTGGAAGATCTGAACTATCAGAGATGAGTATACTGATAATCAGCAAGAAAGTGAATGAACTCGAGAATAATATTTAACAGAATCATTCTTAATCTGAAGAACTTTTATGTTCATAATTTTGCACATTTCATAACTTCATATAAACTTCACTCCACACAAAACCTAACATATTGTCAGCCACAGACTTCCTTGGCGTTGAGAAATGGAGAGAGCTGGCAGTGTGACTCCTAAAGTGGGGGCTGTTTCTATTTCTGCAGAAATGGATGCCCGAAGTAAACTAACAAAGTGATTTCCTTGAAATACATACTGAGTGCTATTAATCAATAAACACTGAATAGAGGATGAATAATTGATGTTCTAGATCTAATTATGCAATGACTAACAATAAAAGTTTGAAGGTTAAATGTTATTTTCAAGTCATTCTTCCTCAAAAATCAAAAATATATCTGCAAAATATTTGTCAGTGCATGCACTAATGATTGGAATGGTCTGACCACCTGGTTATATCATTGATTATATTTGTGACCTTGAGCCTAACTCTGTCTCTGCAAAGATTCCCACATCACCTTCTGTTCTTTTTCAGATAAGTTTCTCTTGCTGGCTCCATAACAACAAACAAGGAATTTTTCTTCGTGACCCTTAGTGCTAATTTCATCGACCCCTTTGATTTGGATTGTTCCAAATTGCATTCAGCTGCCTTCGTTGGTTTTCCCACCACCAAAAGCATAAAATGCCAAATCACCCTACTACGAAAGTCTAAAGTCTGACACTAACTGTGTAACTTTACATATTATTCAATCTTCTATTTTCATACAGTTTTATTTATCATTTCTTCAAACATTTATTGTCTTGGCATATTTATTCAAAGATTTTCCACAGTAGGCGTCCTCTTAAATGCTATGTCTGATCATTAAAGCCCTGTTCACTACTACCTCTTGCAAGATGACTTCCAGAACTAACCTCTCCATTATGCCCTCATATTTCTTCTGCTATTCTTTGATTGATAACGTCCATTACATGGCTCACATGACAAAGGGACTGAGGACTGCATCAATGAGTCAGAGAGCCTTTGCTCTACTGCTCACCAAGCTGTGGAATTCTGAACAGGTTAATTAATTTCTGGGAAACTTAGCTTCCTTCTATGGAAAAACCATGATCACAGTGGCATCTTTTCTATGCTTAGAAGCCAGAAGAAACTCGGAAGAAGGGGGGTAATCCATTAAGGAAAGGTCAAGGACTCAGTCAGCAATGCTATTTGAGAATCTCAGTGTTGTAAATGAAATGCATGCAAGGTAGGAATGAAGAGTTAAAGGAATACTGCCCAAAAAAAGAATAAGGCACTATCCAGCTTCCCATTTAGCTTTTTGCCCTAAGACTTTAGTATTCTGAGCAAGTAACTCAAGAAAGAAATATTACATGATACAGTTTAAGAACCAAATCCTCCTGAAATCCAGTTGTGTATTCTCTTTTGTTCTTACTTGAGTGATGAATTATTCCACATCTCCATGGATGACAACAGTATGCAATTTTTAAAGAGTGTGTGTATGAGTTCATGCGCCTGAGTCCAGAGATGTGTGCAGACATGTGCTATAGCAGAAATGTGGAGCTAAGATGACGGCCTTGGGTGTCAGTCCTCTCCTTCCACATCATTTAAGACAGGGTGTCTCTTGCTGCTACATAAGCTGGGATAGCTGGTCCATGAGTTTCCAGGCATTTTCCAGCTTCTAATTCCCATGGTGCAGTGAGAGCACTGGATTACAGACATGTGCTGCCAAGCCTGAATTGCTGTGGGTTCTGGGTATATGAACAAAGGTCCTTACACTTCTGCACCAATCAGTTCACCCACTGAGCCACTTACCTAAGCCTCTACAATGGGTGTTTGTTTGTTTTTAATTATTTCTTTAATTTTTAATATTTTAAATAATATAGTTATATAATTTCACATCTACCTTTCTTCCATCCAAACATTCACATATACCCTTCCTTGCACTCTTTAAAATTCAAGCCTCTGTTTTCATTGATTGTTACGCACATTATGTACACACATATATATGTGTTGCCCACCACCAGCAGATACATTTATAAGCACTTATTCTTGAACTCAAAAGCTTGTAGACTGTAGTTTGATGGTCTCATATAAGCAACTCTGCTTTGCTCTGAATAAAATAAGGCTATGCTCTGGTACAGAGATGAACAAAGATATGAATAACTTGTCTATCATAAACCCATTCTTTCAAATGACCACCAGCATGATAAAGACAGGCCAAATCACACAAAGCACATTAAAGCTTCTGCTGGAACTGTGTCTGTTAAATTACACCAGCCAAAGAATGTCATACAAAAAAAGCCACATGTGTTTACAATTGCGTGTGTGTACATTGTACAATGGGAGAGGAAAGAATACATTTTTGCTGAACAAGAATCCACACATTTTGGTGAAGTGTAGACATGATGATTTCTAAATCAGAAAGAAAACTAAAGAAACTACTATATGCTGGTAACAAAGCAATGACTCCAGGGAAGAATATATTCTTTTATAGCTCATATTCTAGAGGTTGAGAGAGAGAGAAACATATACAGAAATTATTACACATGAAGTACAGTATGATAAGAAGGATATGGGAAAATTAATTCTGTGTACAGAACCTTGAACTTTATAGGCTAGTAAACATTTACCCAATCAAGATCAAAATTTAAAAACGGTGTGAGATTCTATACAAAGAGGAAATATATGCAAGGTTACACATCTGGCAACTAAAGTAGCATAATAAATGTTGATATATTTGGTGTGTCTAGAACACAGACAATCAGGAAAATATGACAAGAGATAAGGTAGGAAATACAGAAGTCAAACTGTAGTGGATATAGGCCAGGCCCAGAATCTTAAACTGTAGTGGTACCACAGAATATTAAGCATGAAAGCAATGCATATATTTTAAAATATATGTGCAACATTGCACAATGATTACTGTCCAGGTGGGGTCGTGAAGTGTCCAAGAGAGTTCGAGGATGGAATGACAAATGAAGCAAAGCAGTAGAAGTCTGAAAAGGAGGTTATTAATAGCCTTATAAAAATGATTATACACAAATCATAATTAATACAGAAGTCAGACAGTAGAGTTAAGTAAAAACTGAAGTTCTCAAATTTAAAAGAAAAGCCAAAGGGAATTTAATCCAACTCTAACTATCTCAGGGATGGCATGGGGAATGAAGTTTGCATTCTCTCTTCCTCTGTCCTTGACATTATTGACTGAATTCTCTCCTACTACAGACAACATTACTTCATATTGAAAAGAGACAAGCCCACAATAATCCACAAATAACAATTTTCTAATACATGTCTATACAATAAAGGACATGACCTCTATTTACAATAACTTTAATTTATTTCTGAACATTTTTCACATGTATGTGATGTACTCTATATATTCTCCCCTTTCATCTCCCTCTGATACTTTCAAGTGACCCCTCCTCCCTACAAGTCCCTTTCCTATGCTATGTCTTTTGTGTTTTGTGACAATCCGAGTTTAATCAGTGTCCTCTGTTAGACTCTGAGTACTGAAATATCTGGTGAAATTTGGTGGACTTACCAGTGGGAACTCATCTAAAGAAAATGATTCCCCATCCTCCAGAACTCATCAGTAGCCTATAGTTCAGCAGGGAGGGTACGGTTCTCTGGACCTCTTCACCATCCATAACTGACTATTGACAAGTACAGGCTTGTGATGAGCTAAGGCAGGAAATTGAACTGCTGCAATGTCATGGCTGAAATAACCATGGCATACCTAAAGATAGCATTTTTCAATCCTCTCCCTATCTTTATCGATTTATTTACTTATTTGGGTTTTCTTTTTCTGAGACAGAGTCTTACTATGTAGCCTTCTTTGTCTTGTAACTCATTAGGTAGACCAGGCTGACGTTGAACTCATGGAGATCCACATGCTTCTGCCTCCCAAGTGCTGGGATTAAAGATGTGGACTACCACATGTGGCTTCTCCCTATTTTAAATCATCTCTAAATTATTTCCACCATTTTTCTGCCATATCCCCAAGCCTTAGATGTGGTGGTATAAAGTTCTATTTAGGTCTGAGAACCCACCATCCCTTTGTTTTAGCATTGTAGGCAGTGAAGAGTCTTTGTATTCACTGCCATGGACTGAGCAGAGATACTTGCTTCTCTGAGTGATGCTGAAGGTAGCATTTACAAATAGGTATAATCATAGATGCTGAAACAGTAGTTTGACACAAGGTCAATTTAACTAAAAAATAAAAATGAGTTCCCTGCTAAGGTCTAGGACCTCCACAGCCACAAGGCCAGGCTTATGGTATCAATTTGCAATCTCAACTGGAGAGTAATCCTCAAATACAATCAGAGTCGTCACCCCATACTAACTGTGACATTATTTAAGCCATCTGAAGATCTTAGATGGAGAGTTGCTGTTATACCTTGTAGGATTCACAGTTAGATTAGACAAATAATGATAATAATAATCTTTAAGGTAAAACTCCTTGAGGAAGTTTGCGATTAACCTAATGTGGGTCAAATGTCCACCCCATCAATTTAGTGAATAGGATGCCATAATGTCACTAAGTTTTCAGGAGAGTGATACACACGTATGCACACACCATGTGCATATTACACATAATGTGCAATTTATGTGTGTGCCTGTGTATGTTAATATATATAATATATCACTGCATAAAAGGGATATCCCCTGGGTCTAGTACTCTTATTTCAGATACAATAGTGAAATGTCTGTCTTACTCTTCTAACTTGGAGTTATCATTTCTACATTAGTCTCTCTTTCCCCTATTTTAATTTTATGTAGTTTCAGAACTTTACTCTGAAAAATATCAAATGGAAAACTCCAGAAGTGAGAAATCCACAGTTTTAAACAATATACCATTTTGAAATTTCACTTCTGCATCTAAAATATGCTCACCAGATCCCGGAAATATGTCCTTTTCTGCAGAAAAGAACACCTGAGAGAAATGAACTCATTGAGAAACCTGAAAAGCAAAACAGTTGGAATAAAGCACAGGCAGTATACTACAACACATACACACAGCAAAGGACTTCCTGAATAGGACTCCAGTTGCTCAGGAACTAAGGTCAACAACTGACAAATGGGACCTCATAAAACTTCAAAACTTCTGAACAGCAAAGGAAACAATCAATTCAGTAAAGAGAAAGCCTGGAATGGGATAAAATCTTGCCAGCTATACATCTGGCAGCAGACTGCTATCTGGAATGTACAAATAACTTTAAAAAAGAAAAAAAAAAGCAGAGACTCTGGAAAACAAGCAATCCAACTAAAAGAAAATGGGCTACAGATATGAACAGAGTGTTCTCAAAAGTTCTCAAAATGAAATAAAAATGGCTAAGAAATATCTCAAAAGAGTGATAGCATGCTTACTAATTAGGAAGATGCAGAGCAACGTCTGAGACGTCATCTTTCACTAATCAGAAGGGGACATGCCAAGAAAAGAACTGACATCAGATGCTGTGAAGATGTGGAGAAAGGGAAACCATGATTCATTCTTGGTGAAAGTGCATACTTGGGCAGTTACTCTGGAAATCAGAATAGAGAATTCTCAAAAATCTAAAAATGAATCCCATATGACCCAACTATAACACCCCTTGGCATAATATCAAATAACTCAATGGTTCTCAGCCTGTGTGTCAAGATCCCTTTGAGGGTCATATATCAGGTATGCTGCATATCAAATATTTACATGACTATTTACAACAGTAGCAAAATTACAGTTATGAAGTAGCAAAGGAATAACATTACCATGGGTGGGTCACTAAACATGAGGAACTGTATTAAAGTGCACGGCATTAGGAAGGCTGAGAACCACTGCAGGACTCGGACTCCTATTTCATAGCCACCTGCTAGGACAGGCTCACTGCCATGCTACTGACAGCAGCTAGGAAATGGAATCCATCTAAATATCCTTCAAACGATGACTAAATAATAAAAATGTGGTGCTATACACAATGCAAAACTATTCATTTGTTAAGGAAAATGAAATTTGTGAGTAAATGCATGCAACTAAAAAACATTATATGTGTGAAGAAGCACACATCCAAAAGGAAAAGTAACTTGTTTTCTCTTATTTGTGAATGATAGCTCCAAAACTTTAGATACAAGTACATAAACTGGAGAAACCACAGATAGAAGTGGGGATAAGCAACGTTAAGGATGTTTGAAAATCCATAGGGAATTAAACTATGACTACCTAAAATTGCATATAATATATGTAAATATATGTTTACATGTATATGCATCTATATAGTTTAAATTGAAGTTATGACAATTGGGAGAACAATGCTTCTCTTCCTCCACAGAAAAACAAAATAGACAAAAAAAAAATCCTATGCCAGCATGGTAAAAGCCTTTTGAACTTGTTGGTCTGGTAAGTCCAAGAGATCCCATAGCAATATAAGCTATTTCTGTTGTCCTTTGTGCCTTCCTGAAGAGAAGATAAACTATTTCTGAAAACACCACATGCTCCTGACACATAGACTAGAGGAATTTATCTGGATCTGACTGGAGGCCTTTTCACTAAGGACTTGGGAGACTACATCCTTCTAATTCCACAGCTTTTAAAGGAGCCACCCAAGCAACCATCATAGAAAACAATAAATAGCTATAACCAGCTGTAATGCCAATGTCACAACAATGTCCAGCAGAGCCAAAAATTCTGAAAGGTGAAAAGGGGGCTTTAATATTCCAGAGGATGCCAACAACCACCCAACTGGCCTTAAGGCCTGGCCAATAGGAGGGAATTCATTCAAGCTTGCCATTGAAAACGTAGCCAACTAGCTATGGCTTGTGGGATCATAGAGTCTATCAGAGAGCCCACCTCTGCCTCTTTCTTAAACCAGTATACTCTCCAGGTGCATTCTAAATATTTATGGTTGAACCCACAGATAAGTGTAGCTCTAACCCCTCATCAAAAAACTAAATTTTCGGGGGCTGGAGAGATGGCTCGGCGGTTAAGAGCACTGCCTGCTCTTCCAAAGGTCCTGAGTTCAATTCCCAGCAACCACATGGTGGCTCACAACCATCTGTAATGAGGTCTGGTGCCCTCTTCTGGCCTGTAGGCATACATGTAGACAGAATATTGTACACATAATAAATAAATAAATAAAAATTTAAAAAACTAAATTTTCTTCAGTAAACAGATATTGTTACAGAAAGTTACAACTGATCAGCTGACCAAGGGATGCCAACCCCCAATTAGTGCATTTGTAACAGAATCCTTAAACCTAAGGCTCAGGGAAAATCTAGAAAGAAAAAAATGAGAAAATATTAAGAGTCAAAAAATAGGACAGCTAATATAAAATGATCTCTTCTGATAAAAAGACAAATGACTAAATAAATAAGCAAACAAATAAATAATAAATACATAAAACACGCACTAAAAGGAGACAAGTGCATGACTGTGGGAAGACCAGAGGGTGAATTTGATCAAAATGTTGTATGAAAGTCATAAAGCAAAGAAAACCAGCCTATAATTTTCACAATCCCAGAGAACCTAGACAACAATGACAAACCTAAGAGAGACATACATGGATATAATCTACATGAGAAGTAGAAAAAGACAAGATCTCCTGAGTAAACTGGGAGCATGGGGACCCTGGGAAGAGCTGAAGGGGAGGGGAGAGGAAACGAGAGAAGGAGAGAAATATATATAGCTCAATTAAATTAATTAAAAGACAAAAACAAAAGAATTTATAAAATATTTTATGAGGTATTTTGGTAGAAATTTGAGCCAACTGAAAAGTTGAAAAATATCTCTTGAAGTAGATATGGTTAATCTTTTTTTTATGAAAAAGAAAAACAGTGCTGTAGTTTAGGTAGATTCACTACCAAGTACATCTACCCTACACTGACTTCTGTCCTTGGTGATAATCAGCCACATATTCTAATAAACCTATGATAATTTCTACCTTACAAAGTATCAAAAAACAGTGCTCGTTAACAGAAAATATGTCCATCATGGAAAGCATACTCCAAGCCACCTAAAACTTGTAGGAGTCTTATTTAAAATAAAAAACTAAGACAAAAAGGCGACCTTCTGACTGGGAGAAGATCTTCACCAACCCCACATCAGACAAAGGTCTGATCTCCAAAATATACAAAGGACTCAAGAAACTAGACACTAAAACTCTAATTAACCCAATTAAAAAAATGGGGTACTGAACTGAACAGAGAATTCTCAACAGAACTTCGAATGTCCAAAAAACACTAAGGTCATGCTCAACCTCCTTAGCGATCAGGGAAATGCAAATCAAAACAACTTTGAGATACCATCTTACACCTGTCAGAATACCTAAACTCAAAAATACCAATGATAGCCTATGCTGGAGAGGATGTGGAGTGAGGAGAACACTCATCCATTGTTGGTGAGAATGCAAACTTTTGCAACCACTGTGGAAATCAGTGTGGTGGTTTCTCAGGAAACTGGGAGTCAACCTACCTCAGGACCCAGCAAATCCATTCTTGGGAATATACCCAAGAGATGCCCTATCATACTACAAAAGCATTCGTTCAACTATGTTCATAGCAGCACTATTTGTAATAGTCAGAACCTGGAAACAACCTAGGTGCCCCTCAATAGAAGAATGGTTAAAGAAGGTGTGGAACATATACACATTAGAATTTTACTCAGCGGTAAAAAAAAAAATGACATCTTGAATTTTGCATGCAAATGGATGGAAATAGAAAACACTTTACTGAGTGAGGTAACCCAGACCCAAAAAGAGGAATATGGTATGTACTCACTCATAAGTGGATTCTAGCCATAATTAAAGGTCTTTGAGCCTATTATTCGTGATCCTAGAGAAGCTAAATAAGAAGGTGAACCTGAAGAAAATCATATAGTTATCCTCCTGGATACTGGAAGTAGACAAGATTGCCAGGCAAACTTGGGTGCACAGGGGCGGGGGGGGGTATTGGGGGGTGGATGTAAGGGGAATTGGATCGAGAGAAGGGAGAAGGGGAGAATTCGGGATAGTTTGGGGGAATGGGATGGGTGGGATGGAGGAAGGATGGATATGGGAACAGGGAAGTATATATCTCAACTAAGGGAACCATTTTAGGGTTTGTAAGAGACTTGATTCTAGAGGGGGTCCCAGGTCCAAAGAGAGATCCCCAGATTGTTCCCTGGGCAGCAGAGGAGAGGGTACATGAACTGGCCTCGTCCCATAACCATACTGATAAATATTTTGCATATCACCATAGAACCATCTGGCAATGGATGGAGATAGAGACAGAGTCCCACATTGGAGCACTGGACTTAGCTCCCAAGGTCCAAATGAGGAGCAGAAGGAGGGAGAACATGAGCAAGGAAGTCAGGATCACAAGGGGTGCGTCCACCCACTGAGATGGTGGGACTGATCTAATGGGAGCTCACCAAGGCCAGCTGGACTGGGAGCGATGGAGCATGTGATCAAAATGGATACTCTGAATGTGACTGGCAATGAAGGCTGACTGAGAAGCCAAGGACAATGGCATTGGGATTTAATTCTACTGCATGGACTAACTCTGTGGGAGCCTGGTTTGTTTGGATGTTCACCTTTAAAGACCTGTATGGATGGGGGAGGACCTTGGACTTCCCACGGGGCAGGGAACCCTGACTGCTCTTAAGAATAGAAAGGGAGGGGAAGGTAGGGAGGGGGAGGGGGAGAGGGGAAGGGAAAAGGAAGGCAGGGAAGAGGTGGAAATTTTTAATAAATAAATAAATAAATTTAAAAAAAACTAAAGAAAACACATTTTTGTGTGGACTGAAAAGTTTGATTTCCTACTATCTTTGATTTCATCAAAGTGAGATTATATTTCCTGAAACTCAAAATTTTGCAGTTTAATTAAATATTTATAACAACAGAAAAAGTATTGAAGACGTTTCTCATACACACTCAAATCAAAGCTAACCATTAATGTGACATACAAATAATAAATTTTAAGGTTTATTTTATGCTGAAATAATTTTCAAATTGCATAAAATGTTTCTCTGGCCAAGTGCATAACACTTTACCTCTACTGCCCTGTGTTTAATCTTCATAAAACATTCAACATGGCACTACCCAAATGTCAATAAAATATTTAATAACTAAGAAAGGAAACCCATTTTGAAAATGGCAAGATTACCCAGGATAACTATAATTAATACTTTTCAAGGGTTCACAAGAAAAAAAAAGACAAGCAATTTGAAAATCTTAAGTCAGACACTATGTTTTCCTACAGAGATTTTTTTAAATGAGAAGTAGACCAGAAGTGTTGGGCCTCATGAGGCCTAAGCATGAGGCCCAGTGTAACTTCCTGAGCCTAACTCGAGTTTGTGTGAGGCCTAGTGTAACTTCCTGAACCTAGTTCAAGTTTGGAGACCTGTCTCTGGCTATAACTTCCACACAGGAAGTGACTCAGCACAACCCGACCTAGGCCCACCTCTGCTCAGCTACCACTAATGTGGGAGAATATTATTGGCCCTTGTTCCTTGCTCCAACTTGGCAGCCCATCCCTGGCTTCCCACCCCCTATCTCAGCCTATATAAGTTCCTGCCTAATACAGTTAAAGGAGATCCTGCTTTGACAGACTCCAGACTCAATGTATGTGTTTCTTCTAGGTCGCCAGGCGGGAGGTCTGAGTCTTCACTCAACCATCCTACTCAGCCCCAGGGAAAGTCTGGTGGGTCCGGCTCTGCCCCCACCTTTCTGCCAGAGAACCCAGCACAGAAAGGTCTTAGACAAGCTTTAGATAACCCAAAAAAGAGGTCAAACATCCTGCTAGAAAGCACAGCTGTCTTAAGAAGAACTTATCAGGCAGCTTACAATGTTTCCTTATTTACAGCTATTGGTCCCACAGGTGTGCACTTGAGTTTGGGCTACTATTCCTTTATAATGAGTTTGCCAGAATGATTCAGGAAACAAGGTTGTAACAATATGTTGTTCCCAGCCCAGCGATTCTTTTTTTTTTTTTTTTTTTTTTTTTTAAGTAAAGAAGACAGCAAGCAGGCACAAAGGATCAGCAGGACCGGAGGGGAAAGCTTAACCATAACTAACAATCCTTATTTTTACCTTAATAAATAGCCAAACAGAATGACATTAATGAAATTGCATTGCCAGCATAGTTTGGAATGTTCAGGGATGACCTAACTCACCTTCTATTCCCAGTTCGGGGACCATTCACACCAGCAGGTCCACAGTAGGCTAGTATTAAGAAGCAGGCTTACAACCTCAAATTGGCCCATCTTTTTAAAGAATGGAAGAAAGGTAAAGGCCTAGACCTGTTGCAGATTACTGACAAAATGTCAAACGCTTTTCTGACACACCTAAGACGTCTCAATACTTTTGGTCACTTATACAACTCTAATCTGCTTCTCTAGATGCAGAAAAGCATAGACTATGGTGAAAGGAGTAGGGTAGAGAACTAAGCTTTAGCTTCGAGCTGTCAATAAACCTATTGTTAGAGACACATGTGAATAGAGAAAGCAGAGGCAATCTCTGTCTTCTAAAGAGGTAGCTTTTCACAAAGAGAATTATACAAAGTGCTCTGTTTTCATCACTATGCTGCCAGGTTCTGAAATAGTATTTTTCATCCAAACAATAAAAATCTTGACAAGTAAGCAACAGAAAATCACTAATATACTTGCAGCTGTATATCAATCTATACAAAATCTTTAAACAAAAACAACCAAGAAACTGCCTAGCTTAGCAAAATTACCTCACTATTTGGGCCTCGAGTCCAAGATAACTGTGAAACATAGGAAACAGAATCTTTATATGGCCACTGAAATATTTTCAACAAATATTCAGATGAAAATTACAAATGGTGCACAAAAGACCCACATACTAACTTCAATAGCTCGAAATTGAGGCACCAGGACATATCCCTACTGCTTGTACTGGCTTTTTGGGAACCTATTCTCTTTGGATGGATGCCTTGTTCAGCCTAGATATAGTAGGGAGAGCCTTGGACCTTCCCCAAAGCAATGTACTTTACCCTCTCTGAGGAGTGGATGGGGGTGAGGTAGGGGTGAAGGTAGAGGAAATGGGAGGAGGTGAGGAAGTGGGAACTGGGATTAGTATGTAAAATGAAAAAAGTTTGCTTTATTTTTTTAAAAAATAAATTAAAAAAATAAAAAGATCACAAAATCAAGGAGGCATTTCTCTAACTTCACAAAAGAAATTAAGAAAATTCTCAGTATTTTAATTGTGAAAATGTATAAAATACAGAGAGTTTTATCAAAAGACTGAGGTCATAACTCCAGCTTAATTAGAAGTAATAAGTGCTTATGGAGGAGTCAGAAAGGAGAAAGGGGCTGTTTTATTTAATCAAGAGGTAATTTAAACCTTAATTAAAATAATAGAAATGAAAATAAAAAAGAAGGGAGATACATGATAGACATTTTAATATATAGAGTAGATTTATTAATAATAAATTAATTGTAATTTGTTAAAATTATAGGATAGATTTACTAACGGACGATGGTCAGTGTGATGAGTACCCCCCATGGTCCTCCAGAGCTTTGTCTACCATCTTTCTCCCTTTTGTATTCCCGTTGGTTCCCCTAACCACCGTAGATGGAGGAGAGGAAGAGCGGACCCTTCTCTGCCTGGTTACACATTGTGCAGGGTTCGAGAATGATCAAAGCTCATGTCAAGGAATCTCTCTGTGTGCACATTTAGTCTTCTCCATGGTGTCCAGCAATCACTTTCATTCCTCCTCAAGCCTGGGAAAGGATGGAGTTCTCTGCTGTCAGGAGCCTAGCACTTGTAAAACAGCCCATCTCCAAGAACTCTATCCACACCTATAAAAACAATCCCTTTATTAAACTAACAAAATTACCCAATTTTAAGCAAACCATTTGTTTCCAGTCAGGATCTTAACAGATATAGAGATTACATCGTAGATCACAGACAGGCACTGGAAAACGCTTCACTGTTACAGTCTCTATGCTAATGAGCAAATTGTGTCAGATATTCCTAGTACATAAGAGGCAACTAATAAAGATTGATGAATTAACATAAAAATCTGTACACAATCAATTAAGATTTGGCAACAAGTTTTAGTTAAATACCATAAAGCTCAAATAAAGAAAAAGACTAGGAGCTATAAAATATAACCAACCAGACATCAAAGGCTCACAAAACATATGGGCAACCAAAAAGTGTATTACTTCTGGAAACTCTTTGGAAATTATTAATAAAATTACTCTAAATGCACTCTAATTAGAAATAGTCTTTCATTAGGTGAAGGTAGATAACTATCCACCCCTAACCTTGTCTTAAAGATACAAGTAAAGAACATAAACCAAAGGAGGCACTAGGAAAGAAAAATCATGAAATTCATGAAGTTGAGAACAAAAGAATACAAAGATTAAAATGAACAGTCACTTCTTCATAAAGATGGAGAGAATTGAGAAGCTGTTAGACAAAGAAATAAAAGACAGGAGGATACAAATATAATTAGACATGAAAAGAGTAATATTGCTATAGATATTAATGAAATTCAGAGTAATTAGGAAAATGGCATGAAGCTTGTTCAGAAGAACTATATGGGGGCTGGAGAGATAGCTCAGAGGTTAAGAGCATTGCCTGCTCTTCCAAAGATCCTGAGTTCAATTCCCAGCAACCACATGGTGGCTCACAACCATCTGTAATGAGGTCTGGTGCCCTCTTACGGCCTGCAGGCATACACACAGACAGATTATTGTATGCATAATAAATAAATAAACTATATGTACATGTGACTCGACTGTCCCACTCCTGAGTGAAGAGCCAGAGCAAAGGAAATCATTATATCTGAGATATTTTGACTCTCAGTACTCTACTCTGGTCCATGTGCCAAAGATTTAGCTAGAAGCATGAGGTGTTACAAGACCTGCACTGATTTAAACCAAGAGAGGTGCCAGCAGTGAAAGGGGTAAGTGGCCATGGAATCCCACTCCTAACCAAAAGCTCTCTGTAGCTGATAGCTGTTCGTGTTACTTAAGGTTACTTACTATTTCTGTGACAAAACACCATGACCAAAGTAACTTGGGAAAGAAAGGATTTATTTAGCTTACATTTCCATTCACTGTTCATCACTGAAAGAGGTCAGGTCAGGAACTTGAACAGAGCAGGAACCTGGAGGCAGGAGCTGATGCAGAGGCCATGGAAGAAAGCTGGTTACTGACTTGCTCCTATGACTTGCTTGGTTTAATGCCTTATAATCACAGTACAACCCACAATGAGCTGGGGCCTCCTAAGTCAATCGCTAACTAAGAAAATGCCCTATAGGCTTGCCTACAGCCTGATCTTATGGAGACTTTTGCCCAGCTGAGGCTCCCTCCTCTCAGATGACCCTAGGTTGTCAAGGAGACATAAAATTGGCCAGCACATTACAGACAAAGAGAAAAATCACTTTCTCCAATGGTCTTTGACTGGGTATTTCAACCATACTTTAAGGTAGGACCCATGCCTAGGAATAGCTGGCCAACAGAAAACAAATTCAATTTTATTTTTGTGGGGTCCTGTTTTATTTGTTTTGTTTTGGTAATATCATTTATTATATTATTGATCTTCTGCTTGTTTTTTTTTCATTTTGTGTTAATTTAGGGGGGTTATTGTTTTTTGTTACTTATTCCATTTTTGTTAGGTTTTTTTTTTTCCTTGAAGAGGGAAACAACACACAGTTGAGTGGTTAGAGGGGTGAGAAGGGTCTGAGAAATGGAAAAAATGATTAATATACACTGAATAAAAATTTACTTGAAAATAAAAAGAGAGAAAATTTTCCCAACAAACAAAAAGAAGACTGTGGTGCTAGTCAGGGGTGCCAGTACCTTCATGAGGTAAAGTCAAACAGAAGAGCTGGGTCCATATCACCAGAGGAGGTCCTGGCAACCCATCCCTCTCTCTCTTTCCCCTTGCCTCCTGGCAGGCATGAAGTGATTGGCTTCCTCCACCACATTCTCCCTGCTGGGATGCACAAGTCCAAAATCAGCAAAGTCTAGCAATCATGAACAGAAATTTCCAAAATGATAAAACCATAAGAAATCTTCTGATGTGGGATATCCTTCTGTATATGTGTCGCTTTTATTGGTTGATGAATAAAGCTGTTTTGGCCAATGGTTTAGCAGGGAAAAGCCAGGCAGGAAATTACAACAGAGATAAACAGAGTAGGTGCAGAGTCAAGCAGACACCAGCCAGCTGCTGAGGAAACAAGATATGTATAAATGACGTAACGCTACAGCCACATGGCAATACATAGACTAATGGAAATGACTTAATCTAATTTAAGATGTAAGAGCAAGCAAAAATATGCCTGAGACATCAGACAATGTTGTAATTAATAAAGTTTCTGTGTGGTTATTCGGGTCTGGGCAGCCAGGAAACAAAAGTGCAGTCTCTGTTTACGACCTTCCTCCTTTAAACTGATAACCTCAGTTATTCTGTCATAGCAATGGGAGGGAGCAAGCTCACTTTCACTGCAGCATTATTTGAGATGATGAAAATATAGAATTTGGTGTAAACATTACCAAATGAAAATGAGCAATGTGATATACCCACAAAGGAAACTACTATGCAGCCCCCCGAAAAAAAAAAAAACAAATTCTGTTGTTTGTGGCAACAAAGATATAACTACATTCTAGTCTCTTTGGTGTGAGAGGTACTCTGCAGGCTACAGAAAGAGAAACCTGGACACCTGTTGTGGGAGTAACTTCCGCTGCCTCAACCAATAGTCGCTGAAATACGAGCCCACAGTGCAGCGGGGAGCGACTTCCGCTCCGTCAGCCAATAGCTGCTGAAATACCAGCCCACTGGGGTGTGGTATATTTCTCTTTTAAAAAGAGAAGCAGATCCGGATCAGGCTCTCTTGGTTCCGGCTCTTGGTTCCGGTGCTTGCTCCTGGCTCCTGCTCCCGGCTCCTGCGACTAGGCTCCCTTCCTGACGGTTTATGGTGTATGTAAGTTTTACCCTCCAAAATAAATAACCCCTTAAAACATAACTGGTGTGGGATTGATTCGCCGATAAATGGTGCGGGAGAATTATCTGTATTCTGTCAATCATGTATTTTAATAAAACGCTGATTGGCCAGGCAGGAAGTATAGGCGGGTCAACCAGACAGGAAGTAGAGGCGGAGTAATGAGAATAGGATAAGGCTAGGGAGGAGAAAGGTTCCTCAGCCACTCCTGCGCAAACCTCCGAAGAGGCAGCATGTAACATGTCCAGCTGAGAAAGGTACGGAGCCACTATGGCTAACATAGATGAGAATAATGGGTTAATATAAGTTATAAAAGTTAACAAGAAGCCTGACCTAATGGGCCAATCAGTTTATAACCTTATGGAGTCCTGTGTGTGATTTTCTTTGTTGCTTGCCGGCTGTTGGGGTACCAGGAGGGACAGAAACCCCAACAAGCTGGCCCTCATGCTACAGACACCAACCCTGAAACAAAACCCTCCACCCTGTCCTGTCTGCAAGATGTGCAGGGGCAAAGGTGGTGCAGAAAATGTAGCAGTGGTCAACCAATGTTTGGCTTAACTTGAGGCCATGGTACAAGAATACAACTTTTTTGTTTTGTTTTGTTTTGTTTTGCTTTCCAAGACAGGGTTTCTTTGTAGCTTTGGAGCCTGTCCTGGAACTAGCTCTTGTAGACCAGGCTGGCCTCGAACTCACAGAGATCTGCCTGCCTCTGCCTCTCGAGTGCCACTACCACCCGGATAACAAGAACACTTCTTGTAAATGAAATAAACAGACAAAGAATGATAAATACCAAGCATTCTCACTCACATACGAAAACTGAAACTAGTCATCATTACAAAAGCTAGGAAAGCTGGGAGAAACAGAAAATGGAAAGAATATGAGTAATGATTATTGAAAAATTTCTGTACCACAATAAGCCTCTCCGCTGACACAATAATCCAAATCAGGCCAAATAAAACTGAATTACAAAAAGCCCAGGTTTAGTAGATACCACACTCCCAGATGGCTTTCCAACCCCCCAGAGAGGAGACAGGGAAGGAAGACTGGAAAACCACATATTTTTTGGGGGGTGGCAGTTTAAATACCCTGTGGATGTGGTCTTGAGCATCTCTGGGGGGGGGGGGGTCATCGTTTGGTAGGCTTTCTGAGACGCAGCAGGGTTTAGAGAGAGATGGGAGAGGGGATTTGGGGTGGAGCTTCCACTTGAACATTCCAGATTCTTTGGATATATGGATGCCAGGGGTTGGGGAGAAGTTTCTGTCCAAACAGTTACGGAGTGCATGTAAATATGAGAAATAATTTCTAATGTTTTATAGAACTAAATATCTTAAAATTAAGTTCATATAAATTAAAGCCTAAAATATATTAATCTTTAAATATTTTGAAAAGAAAGATACAAAGCTATTTTGGCAATTTTGTAGGAGTTTATTAAATCATAAATCTTAAAATAAGATTTGTTATATATGAATTATTAACATTTCAAATTATTTATAAAGAAAGGAAGAATTAGCATGAAGAACATTAAAAATTCTTGATTCGGTAAAATAACTGAAAATCCAGTTTTCAAAATACAAAGTAAAAATGCAAATTTCATAGAAACTCTGAAAGAACATTAAATTCATACTATAACTGAAACATAGACATATCCCTTAAATTCTATAACATAGAATATCTAATATATTGGCAAAGACATAAAAGCCAGAAAACACAGTACAAAAATGTGGAAAAATTAAAAATCTTATTTGCATCTGATGGAAGATATATTACAATGATTTAATGAACAATCAAGTAATAAACCATTAATAGAAATGTTTCTAGACTGGAATCAGCAATGTATCTGGAGAAATAAACTCTGGATCCCAGGCACATACAAATGGAAGATGTAGCCAAGGTCTGTTATATCATCGCTTACAGGAATTAAAATGTATCCACTAATGAAAACTAAAAAAAAAAAATATGGGACACCTATATAATTGAAGATCATAAAGTAGATAAAATAATGTTATATGTTCTAACAAGGGCAAAATTTAAGTATGTAATTTTAAGGAGAAATTCAGGTTGGATAATAGAATACATAAAACAATATAAATTGCTTACAAATGCAAAACATGTTTGTGACTCCAAAAAATGTACAAGAATAGATTAAAATAAACACGAGGGCTGCAGGCATAGCTCAGTGGTAAAACACTTCGCCATGTGAGTTAAGTCCTGGAGTTCTGTTCTCAGCAGGACTGAGGGGGAGGTGAAAATTGAGGGAAATCCTTCTAACAGGGAGGGAACGAAAAACTTCATAAAAATAGTCGGAAGCAAATAAGCAAAATTTGAAGATGCATCAAGACCGAATAATCGACTAAAAATAAGACACATAATAAAACTGTAAAAATAGAGCAACAATATATTAGAGAACATACTAATACATGCATAGAAATAACAATTTTAAAGGGTTATTTTGAATATATTTTTAAATAAGACTTCTGCCCTAGTCCTCCATACAGATTTATATGTAAAAATCTCTGCTCTAGGATTTTTTCTGTACTGAAGTGACCTGAACCACAATATTATAACTGAAATGTTATTCTAACAACCTAGAATGCCTTAGCTTTGGTCTAGCCTGTAATTCCCTGGTTCTCCTTAAACATTCAGCTGAAATGTCATCCCTTTAGACGTCTTTTCTCAGTCTTAACATCTACCTCCAGGCCAGTTTGTTTCATGTTGTAGCTCTTGGAACTCTGCCTCCCTTTATCATGTATTCTAATGATCCATTTGTATGTCTGCAGTTCCTCAAAAGATCATGTCTGATTCTTTTCCACAACAAGAGAAGCCAGTACATGACTGGCACATAACAGGAACTCAGCAAATCTGGCTATATGAAAACTGAACTGGAACTGCTAAAAGAATGTGGCTATCCCTGTCAATCTAGCATAGCCTGTGGGCATACAATCCAGGCTCCCAGACTCCTCTCATCACCAACTGTCATCACAAAGGCATGCACAGTAGAGATCCATTTATCCTTCCCTCACCTCTTGCCTTGTTTCTTTATTTTCCCCAGCCTATCCAAACCACCACTCCTGTCTCCTGCGTTACTGATTTCTTTTAAAGCAAAGGCATAGACTATAAAAATGTATCATCCCCTCATAGGTCAGCTTATACCCTGGAGGCAGTACAGACTGATCTAAACTTTGAGCCAGACTCCTGTCTCTGTAACTGTCACAGATAATTTGGAAGGTGATGCTTTGGGGTTCAAATACTTCACTGACACAGTTGTGATTGTTCATGGATGGAAGGAATCAGTTCTCCACCAAAAGCATACATGGAATGACAATCTTACCACTAAATCTTATAGCTGGGGACATTTCTAGCTCTCCTTCCTCGCCTCATACATCATTCAGATACATGTAGTTGTATTATGATGGCCCAGATCAAGCACTGATTTCCAGGAGTTACAAAGAGAAACAGTCACTAAAAACTTACAACTATATGTTAATGCTGGATTGTACTTATGCAGTAGTAAACTTGTTAATGTCAGAGAATTTTATCACCTCTGAGATATTATGCCAATTTTGCACAGGCTCCAGGTGCCCTTCAAACTTGGGATGCAGCTGTATGCTATGTAACCTCATCAACCATAACAGTCAAATTTTCCCCAATCAGTCACATCCTGAAATCCACTGTATAAATGTATTACTACATAACTTAAGCATGTCTGCTATAATGGATGTTATTTTGTGTTTTATATGTACCAGCACTATACAATGCCATATAATGTTAAAAAGAAATATCTACTTGTGCATGATGCAAGCAACTACCCAAGTGCTATGCTTAATATAATGGCTCCCTGTTATGTTACACTTAGTAATTTATCAGAACATATGTTGTTCTACTGTTATACCTTTTTTTTTTTTTTTTTACAAAAAAAAGGGTGAAAAAAAGAATAGCTTATCTATATATTTCATTCTAAGCAACACAGTTTGGAGTTAAGGCAAGATTTTTCTATTTTTCTTTGCCTACCAAAATGTTATTTAGTAAATTAAAATATAGCCCATTCAGTTGGTAGAATGCATATCTAAGGTGCCATTTTCTCTACTCACAGACGTGAGAAAAATAATGAAAAGATTTATAAACACAATCACAATATACCAGAACAAAAATAATAGAAAATATAAACATCCCTTTTATTGATAGTGACACAAGGTCCTAAAAGGAAAAGTGCTCCAATTAAGGTGATATCAAGTCTAGAGATAAGGAACGATGAAGTCATGACATTGCCCCTTAAGTATCCCTTCTCAAAGTTTCTTACATAGTTCTTTACAGGAAATCGTCTGAGAAACAGTCTTATTGATTCTAGTAACTTTCACTTCTGGAGAGTTAGGAAAACTTTTTTGATCTAAATCTTTGGGTGTCAATATTTTCATTCTAGTTCTGGAGAAAGGCAATATTTCCAGCTCCAGGTTCCACTCCCAGCACCTGCATGGTGGCTAACAACCACCTGTAACTCTAGCTTCAGTTCAGCGCCTTCCTCTACCTCCACAGGAAACAGGCAAATAAGTGTTGCTCAGACAAACGTGCAGGCAAACCACCCATAGCATAAAATAATTGTAAAAGTCCACTCTAAGCTGATACAATAATCATCTCATAAATGTATCCTCTCTCTAAAACTGATAACAAAATGTGGTTACTAATAGGTGAGTTGATTAAAAGCAATAACTCTAGCAATTTATTCTAAGTAAAAAGACATTCTATGGAGAAATACATTTTTAAAAATTAAAAGAATGTAAAACCCCATAGGCCATTACATAACAATGTGTAAACTTCATATGTAAAATTTGCAAACAGAACAATATAAGAAATAAGTGGAGAGATATTCCACATTCATGGATACAAAGACTTAATGTAAAGATGTCAGTTATTTACAGCTATTATAATCCCCTTTAAATCTAATCAAGATATTTAGTAGATATCAAAAACTAATTAAGTTTACCTTGAAAGTAAATTGACACAGAATGGCAAATACAACATGAGAGGAAAACAATATCAAAAAACTGATACCAACATGAAAACTCTTTTTGAGATTATAATAATATAATTACAACATTTTCCCTTTCCCTTTCCTCCCTCAAAAGCCTTCCATACACCTCTTCCTGCTCTCCTTCTTTTCTTTCATTAACTAATGCACTCATATTTTATATGTATGATAAAGAATTAGTATAAAAAATACCATGACATTTATGAGTAAACAAAGAAAATCTGAATAAATCTGAATGGAATATAACAGAGAACTGAGAAATTTACCCACCTGAGATAATCAAGAGATGGTTGACAAAGGAGCAAAGGAAATACAATGGATGGAACAAAGATTATCCTTTCACCAAATAAAAATTAATCTATATTCAAACTTTAGATCATTCACAAACATTAAGTTAAAATAAATCATAAGCATATATTTAAAACAAAGTATGGGGCTGGAGATATGATACAATGGTTAAGAGCACTTGCTGCTTTTTCAAAAAACCCAAGTTCAGTTCCCAGCGCCCAGGTATCAGGTGGCAGACAACTGTCTGGAACTCAAGTCACTGAGAATCAGATGCCCTCTTCTGGCCTCTGTGGACACTGAAAACACATGGTGCACTTACATGCATGTCAACACTCACGCATGAAATAAAAATAAGTTTTAAAGTATTAAAATCCTACAATATAACTGAGTATCTCGCAAAACTTTGTATGGTAAAGGCTTGGTCCTCAGGTCTGCACGACTTGAGGGGACCATTAGAGATAGTGGAACTTTTAAGAAAGTGGAGCCGTGTAGGAGGTGCTTGAACACTGAGTATGCCACTAAAGGGGATGGGGACAACCAGGACAGACTGGCAACCTCTGAACTCTGCTGATGTCCTGTTATAAACTTAAAATTGCTCTCTATATAAAAAGACGATTGAGAAAGACTCCGGGCCAGCCACATTCAGAGAATCTAGCCAGATTCTCTGAATGTGGCTGGCCCGGAGTCTTTCTGAAAAGCCATTGACAATGACACTGGGACTTGTTTCCTCTGCATATACTGGATTTTGGGGATCCAGTCTGTTTGGATACTCACCTTCCTGGACCTGGAGGGAGGGGGGAGGAACTTGAACTTCCCACAGGGCAGGAAACCCTGACTGCTCTTAGGGATGGAGAGGGAGGAGGAGAGGGAGTGGGGGGAGTGGGAGGGTGTTGGGAGGAGGGGTGGTAATGGAAACTTTTATAATTTAATAAAATTACTTTCTCATAAAAAAAGACGATTGACAAAAATCTACAGACAAATACAGCATCAAGAGTAAAGTTCAACATCTACAAATATTTTTAAAAACTGATTTGGGAAATCAAGGATTACAGAGTATTCTGTAGACTGGAACAAAATATTCAACATTATAAATGAACAATATCACCTTGCTGAAATATATGAGGAAAACCAAACACTAAGTAAGCTATTAAAGGAAAATGATTAATATATGCCAAAAAGACACAAAAACCAAGATAAATAGTTAACAATGGCCAAAGCAGAAAGATTCTGAGTAACAAAACAAAGAAAACACATTACATTATAATCCTCTCTGTAGTGAAAAATAACACAGCCACTCACTTATGAACACAGTTTGACATTTTTACGAAGCCAAACATGTTCTTCCCAAAGGATCCAGCAGTAGTATTTCTATGTATTTTCTCAAATTAGTTAAGAATTTCTGACCACAAAAATCTCTGTTATTCGATATTTGTAAAACTCATTCATAATTGGCAAAGCTTGGAAACAACTGAAGTTTCCTTCAGTGGGTGAATGGATAAATAAATTGTGGTACAGCAGGCAATTTTATCTACTGAATTATGTATTTTTATCATTTTATTTGTTTTATTATATTTTTGAATAAAAATAAAAATTGAGAAAAATGATAAAAAACATAAGTTCACCTAAAGACTACTGATTTATAAAAACAGATGATAAGAGAACAGAAAAACTAATCTTTGCTTGGAACAGAATTTCTAATCATTTATGTACACACTCCATTCTCAAGTATGAGAGGCAATATTACCCATTCCTTAGATACAAGCTATACATATTAACTTTCTAAAAAGAATATAGTACAAAAAGCCATAATGAGTAATTTCACTAGAAGACAGTTGAGAAACAGCATTTCACTAGATAACCAAAATTAATATCAGGTATCTCAATACATACATACCCTTGGTATGTAAATTGTTGTTCAATTTTTCATGGTTTTATTCCCAAACATCCATAGCCAATATCTAATCACTAATAGAGCATTAATCAAGCTAAAACTGAATAACATTCTAAAAACTACCTTTCCAGTAGCCCTCAAAACTTTTAAAGCTATCTGAGCAATTTGAGAAATTCACACAGTAAAGCATAGTCTAAGAGACATGATGAAAACTCTAATTTGGTACCCTTGCCAGGATAGAATTCTGGGGCATAAAAAGAGCACTGTGGAAAAACACAGGAAATGCAAACAATGAATGAACTTTAGTTAGCAACATGTGTCACCGTTGGTTCACTGACAGTGGAAACTGAATTAGGCCACTGAAGATAGTTTCAAAAGAGAAACTGAAAGCAGAAACTGAAAATCTGTACTACTTTTGTTACTTCCCCCATAAATTTAAATCTATTGAAGGCTAAAAGCAACCCAAATGACTAACAGACAAACAAATGTGATATATGTAAGCTTCAAAAACGAGGAGGACGCATCTACTACACAGATATGTTTCAAAGAAACCATTCTTAGTGAAAGATCACAGCAAACGCTCTATTCTTTTATCTTACTAGTATGATATATTAATGATAGGTAAAACATAAAAACAGAAGTAAAATCAGTGGCTTAACAGAGC
This sequence comes from Myodes glareolus, assembly GCF_982192425.1. Classification (NCBI taxonomy): domain Eukaryota; kingdom Metazoa; phylum Chordata; class Mammalia; order Rodentia; family Cricetidae; genus Myodes; species Myodes glareolus. The sequence goes on from NC_142028.1 coordinate 81,188,228, forward strand.
TGAGGGAATAAGAACTGGGAAGAGAAACAGTTTTGAGAGGTGGTTATATTATATTTGAAACTAGATAGAAGTAATGGTTGCACATGTTCAATGTACTAAATTTTCTGCACTTTGACCAGCTGTGGATCTCTGTGTTACTCATCGTCTACTATTAAAAGACTATGATCAGTGCTGAGAGATGTACAACCCTATGGTCACAATGACAAGAAATCAGAGGGCAGATTGTTACTAGGTTAATTCTCTCCTTATGGCAGATGATCTAACTAGCCATTAGATTTGGACACAGTTATGTTACCATGCATGAGTCCTGTCTTGTCAAACAGGTTTTAAATCCATTCACAGTGTGGTTGGTCACTTCCATAATGTTCCTGTCACTATTGCCCCAATGGGTACATCTTCCCAGGACAGTCATTATTGAAGCTCTTCAGGTTCACAGCTGGATACAATCTTGGTTTTTCTACTCAAGTAGTATACATGGCACCTTCCAAAACTATGGAAATGAGCCAAGAAGGATAAATCTTCAAAGCTGATATCACCTTGATTTTGCCATGTCCTGTAACTAATGTATGTGGTGGATTCGACAATAGGACCTTCCCATTAAGTTCTGGGGAGGGGCCAAGAAGTCATTATCCCTGGGTCTTCACTGACCAACAACTCAAAAAGAGGTAAACCCACACCTGGCACTGGACTTTCTATTTGATAGCTATGGTATCTGAGGGAGGCACTGCCACTCCCACTACAAAGGAAAATAATTTAAACTCCTTGTATGTGTATATATCTTAAGATTGTACAGTAGTAAGTTTCTACATGGCATTTTCAAAGGTCTTTATTTTTCCCCATACTTCCCCTTCTACCCTGCTTTCATGTTACCCACTCCACTTAACCTTTCTCCTTCTATTTTCACCTTTCCCACTTCATACTACCTCCCTTCTACTGCCATTACCCTGAAACCCGCCTTGGCGTTGTCCCTTAGTCATTAACTGTCTTCTATGGAAACTTCATTAACTTCATTTTTAAGCACACATAACTAAAAATTGAAAGCCTGCATCAACTTATAGGAGATAAAATGAAACATTTGTCTTTCTGGGTCTGTGTTATCATGCTAATAATTATTATATTCAAATCTGTCCATTTACCTGAAAATTTTGTAATTTCATTTTCATATTGGAATAAAATCTATATATGTGTTTCATTATCCATTCATCAGTTGATATGCTTCTAGGATGTTTCAGTTTCCTGGTTATTTTGAATAGAGCAGAAAGGAACATGAATGAGAAAATATACCTGTAGTTCAATATAGAGTACTTTGGGAATATGGTCAGCAGTAATATAGTTAGATCATATAAGAGATATATATCTAGACTTTTTTCTCACTTTTAAATAATTTTGCCCAAGGAACAAGCTGGGGACATCTCCTTTGACACCTGGGAACCCCTCTAGAGTTAAGTCTCTTGCCCACCCTAAAATTGCTCCCTTAATTAAGATATCTACTTCCCTGCTCCCATATCCACCCTTCCTTCATCTCAACTATCCCATTACCTCAAGCTCTCCCCAATCTTCCCTTTCTCCTTTTTTCTCTCTCCTTACCCTCACCCCTCCGCCACCCCTATGCTCCCAACTTTTGCCTGTCAATCTTGTCTACTTCCAATATACAGAAAGATGACTATAGGTTTTTCTTTGGGCTCACCTTCTTATTTAGCTTCTCTAGGATCACGAATTAATTCTTTGAAAATTACATACAATGTTTTATATCATATTTACCTCCTTCCCCACTACTCCCAGATCAATCCTCACATCCTTAATCATTAAATTGTGTCTTCTTTTCTTTTTTTTTAATGCATTATGTACAAATAGTGCTTTTCATATACACTTGAATGTATATGAAAAGGGCCACACATCCTTAAATAAAACTGACTCTCCCTTAGCAGCCATCAAATACCAAGAGCTCCATAGTAAGAAGTTGAAATTTATGTCCACTTTCCCATTCCATGCTGTATTGGTCTAGCTTAAGTTTGCATGGATCTTGTGCATATTGTCATAGCCTCTATGAGTTCAGGAAAACACTGCTTCCTTGTAGTCATCCATGGCCTTTGACTCTTACAATATCCCCCCTACATACACTAAGTGGTACCAGATATGGGTTTTATCTTTTGAAATGGGCCTTAAATCTAATTTAATAAATGGTTCATTGTTTTCATCAGAAATCTCCACACAAATATTTATTGAATGCATTATAGACTAAGGCCAAAAGCATGAAAAGTGATTGAAAATAGCATAATGTTAAAAATGCTAGAGTCTAGACAGTGAGGTAAATGGTGAGATGTGAAATTTATAACACAGTTCTTCGTTCTCAACATTGCAAAATCCTTCATACAACAATCACCTTATAAAGAATATTGAATTAATTCTATTCCTTTGGTTTAAAAATAATAACTTTATCTCCTAAAAGCATTACAATTTAGTTTATTAATATTGTTTAAACTCCTTGCAAACACCTATTTTTCTGGAATAGAGCACTCATTTTTATAATTCCAGACGGAGCCAAAATTGATTCATCTATTTTTCAATCATGTATAATTTAAAGAATAATTTAAATTTCGCAAAACTGTAGAAATCGTCATTTAGAAGTATATTGAGAATTTAAAGCACAAACTTTTTATAGCGCTCCCTTTTTCCAGTCTAGAGTGCATCAATGACATACTTTTTTCACGAAGAATAATGACAAGAGGAATTTTAATAACAGCAGACACATCTGTGAAGTGGGTAAAAAGTTACTGCCTTGGCACAAAATTATTCCAAAACAAAAGATAGGAAAGAAGGGAGGAAGGGAAGGAAATAAGGGATGGAGAGGAGGGGAGGGGGGGAAGGATGGGAAGCAAGGGAAGACAGACAGTAACTTTGCACTGTCTCTTGCATCATCTGTGGCTCCATACTTTCAGGATCCTGTAAACTTCTGAAACCATCCTTACTGAGGAAGACAAGGAATGCCTGGAAGACCTGAGGACATGGTTTGGCATGCTCTCCAGTGAAACATTTTAATGGCAAAAAGTAGAAAAAGCAACTATGTCAAGAAACTGCATTTTTTCTAAGGCATATGACAAATACTAAAGAAGAGCTAATAACTATGGTAAGAAACTAAGGAATGCATGATATTTATATACTCCATAGTAGATTTTAGCCAACAATGGAGCACATTGTGGAACTGAAAATTTCATCACTTTGTAATGCCATAGAGGTCATAAAGGAGTAGCACAAGGCCTTACATATGTTTGTGATGATATTGGCATGAACACTCTTATAGTACTGCTAGTCTTGTAAGTATGGAAACACAGATAGGTATGGTGTGCAAACAGTTGTATTACACTTTTTATTATTTGACTCTATTACTCCCACTTTTGTAAACTTACTATAAGATAGTTTTCTGTTATGGGGGCCTCCCCTAGTGTCACGCACCTCATTTTTACCACATCTTTTTTTTTTTACTGTATCAAAAACTGATATCAAGTGATTAAGTCATACTCACTGAGTTTAAGTACATACACTCTATAATATTTCCATAAGTGTAAGGCTTTCTAATAACCCACTTCTCAGAAAAGGTTCTCATCATCAAGAAATAAATGTTTATAGTTGCCCCAGCATTCTCCATCACTACCCCTATCTTAGTTCTTAACTTGATCTACCATCAGTAGGTCAAACATCTTCCACAAATCAACTTTAAAAATCTGAGACATACTAAGAATGCATGTGAAAAGAAGGAGGAGGAAGAAATACTAAAGGTTAAAGGAGTCAGCAGGGATGTAAGCAAGAGGATGGGGAGAGCTGAGGATAGTGAGTGAGGTAACCAAAACGAAGAATGCAGGAAAAAGATTCATGAAAACCCACTAGTTACTGAGATAATTTTAAAACATGAATTTTCAAAAGAGTTTGAGTGGAATTCCCATGCCTGGGTGGACAATGCCACTTCCAGAAGACATGGGTTATTAAATGAAAATTACAGAACAAGCATCTGCTATCTCCCTACCAGTTATTGGTCAGGAAGGCTCCAGAGTTCCCCAAAACAAAAGTTTATTGCCATTGCTCTTGGCTATCCATCATAACTCCATGGTAAGACCTATAACTAAGACACTCTGACCACATGCTACAAATACAGATTGTAAATTAATCTCATACTTAATGGAACAGCTCCTCCTTGCAGATTTATTTTCATAGTTCCAAATAATGTTATGCAGGCTACTGGGAAAGAAAAGACACCAATGATCTTACCTAGCCCTGGTCCCTGAATCTTGGAATAGCAACCTGCAAGGTGTGCCTACTAGTGGAATTGTGGAATACCTTGTATGCCTGTTACTTACTGAATTATCTGTCCCCAAAGTCCAGTCAGAATTTAATGCTCAAAATTATTTTATATTTATAGCCTCATTCTCCTAGAACAACACCCAACAGAAATTTAGTGACTATTTAAAGGAATGAATGCTGGATGAAATAATATTTATAAGAATGGTAATTCAGAATACTTTTGTTGTCTCAGGAACAGAAATATTAATTCTTTTCTTGGTATTTTGAGATCCAGAAGTTGGTGCAGAAATTCAATATAATTCACCAAATATTTTTGCACACTTGTTTTCTGTCAGATAATACACTGGAAATATCCAGGAAAGGTAAAGGAACTGAATTCACATCAAAAGAAGACAAAATTATGTGCCTTTGATGTTCTCATATAATAGGACTAAAAAGATAAGCACATGCAAAAAGAAAGCTATAAAAAGACATCTCAGAGAGACTTTGGGATAAAGAACATTTGTAAAGAAATTTTAATTGAATATTAAATTTAGGTGATCATACAAATTAACACATAAATAAGTACACTGCTAAGATTTAAAACCAAAGTGAATTTAAGTCCTGATTGAATACTTTAACAAATAGCAAGAAAACCTTCATCCCATAACTTATAAGATTAAAACAAAATTCTCTGGAGCGAAGCCTTGGTCATGGTAGATGATGTTTCTGATGTGTTCTTGGATTTGGTTTGCCAGTTACTTTATTGACTATTTTTGCTTCAATGTTCACAAGGGAGACTTGTCTGTAATTCTCTTTCTTTGCTGCATCTTTGTATGGTTGGGTATCAGGGTAACTGTAGCCTAGTAAAAGGAGTTTGGCAATGTTCCTTCTGTTTCTACTACATGGAACAATTTAAGGAATATTGGAATTAGCTCATCTTTGAAATTCTAGTAGAATTCTGCACTGAAGTCATCTGGGATTGAGTTTTTTTGGGTGGGGTTTTTTTTTAAAGAAAATAAACTATCTTTTCTTATTTTATATACCAATCCCAGTTTCCTTTCCCTCCTCCTCCCATTCTGTCCACCTAACTTACCACTACACCATCCATTTATTCCTCAGAGAGGTAAGACACATTGCTTTGGGGAAGTTTCTATGCCCTCCCTATTATATTTAGGCTGAGCAAGGTATCCATCCAAAGAAAATAGGTTCCCTAAAAGCCAGTGCAAGCAGTAGAAATAAGTCCTGGTGTCACTGCCAGTGGTGCTTCTCTCTGCCCCAGCCATACAATTGTCACCCACATTCAGAAGGACTAGTTTGGAGCTATGCTGGTTCCTTCCTTGTCCAAGTGGAGTTGGTGAGTTCCCATTAACCCAGGTAAACTGTTTCAGTGGGTGTCCCATGATGATCTTGACTCTTTGCTCATATTCTCACTCTTCCCACCCTTCTACTGGACTTTGGAACTCAGCCCAATGCTCTGCTGTGAGTCTCTGCCCCTATTTTCATCAGTTGCTGGATGAAGGTTCTATGGTGACATTTAAGTTATTCATCAATCTGACTAAAGGGCAAGGCCAGTTCTGGCATCCTCTCCATTATTGCTTAGGATCTTAGCTGGGGTCATTCTTACAGATTCCTGGGAATTTCTCTAGTGCCATATGGCTCACTCAACCAAAATATCTTGCTAGTCCCATAATGGCTCCCTCAATCAAAATATCTCATTCCTTGCTCTCATCTCTGTCTTTCCTCCATCTCGACTATCCCGTTCCCTCAAGTTCTCCTCCCCTCTTCCCTTCTCCTGTTCTCTTCCCCTTCCACCTTCCCTTCTCCTCCCCAACCCTGCCAAGCTTCCAATTTTTTCAGGCAATCTTGTCTTTTTCCCCTTTCCAGGTGAATCTATGTATGTTTTTCACGGGATTCACCTTGTTGCTGAGCTTCTCTAGGATCATGAACTATAGGCTCAATATCCTTTGCTTTACAGCGAGTATCTACTCATAAGTGAGTACGTAGCATGTTCATCTTTCTGGGTCTGGATTACTTACTCAGGATGTTTTTTTTTTCTAGTTCCATCCATTTGCAAGCAAATTTCAAGATGTCATTGGTTTTTTGTTTGTTTTGTTTTGTTGTGTTGTGCTTTTTTTCCTACAGGCTAGTACTCCAGTGTGTAAATGTGCCACATTTTTTAAAATCCATTCTTTGGTTGAGGAGCATCCAGGTTGTTTCCAGTTTCTGACTATTATAAATAATGCTGCTATGAACATAGTTGAATACATGTCCTTATAGTATGACTGAGCATCTTTTGGGTAGATGCCCAAGAGTGATATTGCTGGGTCCTGGGGTAAGTTGATTCCCAATTTTCTGAGAAACCACCATACTGATTTCCAGACTGACTGTACAAATTTGCATTCCCACCAGCAATGGAGCAGTGTACCCCTTACCCCACATCCTCTCCATCAAAATATATCACTGGTGTTTTTGTTATTAGCCATTCTGATTGGTGTAAGAAGGTATCTCAGAGTCATTTTGATTTGCATTTTACTGATAGCTAAGGATATTGAACATTTCCTTAAGTGTCTTTTGGCCATTTGAGATTCTTCTATTGAGAATAGTTCTGTACCTCATTTTTTAATTAGATTATTTGGAATTTTGACATCTAATTTCTTGAGTTCTTTATATATTTCAGAGATCAGTCCTCTAGCTGATGTGGGGTTGGTGAAGATCTTTTTCCATTCAGTAGACTGCCTTTTTGCCTTATTTATGTGTCATCTGCTTTACAGAAGCTTCTCCGTTTCAGGAGGTCCCATTTATTTGTTGTTGCTCTCAGTGTCTGTGCTGCTGGCTGGTGTTATACTTAGTAAGTGGTCTCTTGTGCGCATGTATTGAAGGCTACTTCCCACTTTCTCTTCTATCAGGTTCATTGTAGTTGGGTTTATATTGAGGTCTTTAATCTATATGGACTTGAGTTTTGTGCATGGTGATACACATGGATCTATTTTCATTCATCTACATGTTGACATCCAGTTATGCCAGCACCATTTGTTGAAGATGCTTTCTTTTTGCACTGTATAATTTCAGCTTCCTTGTCAAAGATCAGGTATTCATAGGTGTGTGGGTTAATATCCAGGTCTTCAATTTGATTCTATTGGTCCTCTTGTCTGTTTTATGCCAATACCAAGCAGTTTTTATTACTGTAGCTCTGAAATAGAGCTTGATGTCAAGGATGGTGATGCCTCCAGAAGTTCCTTTATTGTACAGGATTGTTTTGGCTATCCTGGGTTTTTTGTTTTTCCATATGAAGCTGATTTTTTTTCAAGGTCTGTGAAGAACTGTGTTGATATATTTGAATCTATAAATTGCTTTTGGTAGGATCGCCATTTTTACTATGTTTACTATCCAAGAGTATGGGAGATCTTCCATTTTCTAGTATCTTCTCCTATTTCTTTCTTCAAAGACTTAAAGTTCTTGTCAAATAGGTCTTTCACTTCTTTGGTTAGTGTTACCCAAAGATATTTTATGTTATGTGGCTATTGTGAAAGATGATGTTTCTCTCATTTCCCTCTAAGCTTCTTTATCATTTGTGTATAAGAGGGCTACAGATTTTTTTTTGAGTTGATCTTATATCCTGCCACATCACTGAAGGTATTTATCATATTTAGGAGTTCTCAGGTAAAATTTTTGGGGTCACTTATATATACTATCATATCATCTGCAAATAACAAAAGTTTGACTACTTCCTTTCCAATTTGAATCCCCTTGATCTTCTTTTGTTGTCTTATTGTTATAGCCAGAACTTCAAGAACTATGTTGAATAGATATGGAGAGACTGGACAGCCTTGTCTTGTTCATGATTTTGGTGGAATGGCTTTGAGTTTCTTTCCATTTAATTTGATGTTGGCTATCAATTTGATGCATGTTGCTCTTATTATGTTTAGATATGATCTTTGTATTCCTGATCTCTCCAAGACCTTTATCACGAAGGGGTTTTGAATTTTGTCAAACATTTTTCCATCATCTAATGTTTGCCAGTATTTTATTAAGAAATTTTGCATGTATGTTCATGAATGAGGTCTGTAATTCCCTTTCTTGGTTGAGTTTTTGTGTGGTTTTGGTATCAAATAACTGTATCCTCATAAAAAGAGTTTGGCAATAATCCTCCTGTTTCTACTTTGAGGAGTATAAGGTAATTAGCTCTTCCTTGTTCTCATAGAATTCTGCACTGAAACCATTCTGCCATGGCCCTTTTTGGTTGGGATGACTTTTATGATTTTCATGACTGCTTCTATTTCCTTGAAAGTTATAGGTCTTTTTAAATTGTTCACCTGGTCTTGATTAATTTTGGTATGTGGTACCTATCAGAAAATTGGCCATTTCTTTTACATTTTTCAATTTTGTGAAGTATAGGTTTTTGATTCTCTGGATTTACTCAGTGTCTGTTGTTATGTCCCCCTTTTCATTTCTGATTTTGTTAATTTGGATGTTCTGTCTCTGTCTTTTGATTAATTTGGATAAGGGTTTGTCTATCTTGTTGATTTTCTCAAAGAAGAAGCTCTTTGTTTCACTGATTCTTTGTATTGATTTCTTTGTTTCTATTTTATTGATTTCAGCCCTCAATTTGATTATTTCCTGTCTTCTAGTCCTCCTGGGTAAGTCTGATTCTTTTTGTTTTAGAGCTTTCAGGTGTATTGTTAAGTCACTTAACACTTCCTTTATGTATGCAGTTAGTGCTATGAACTTTCCTCTTAGCACTGTTTTCATAGTGTCCCATAGGTTTGGGTACATTGTGCCTTCATTTTCATTGAATTCTAGGAAGTCTTTAATTTCTTTATTTCTTCCTTAACCCAGGTGTCATCCAATAGAGCACCTTCAATTTCCATGAGTTTGTAGGCCTTCTGTGATTAGTGTTGTTTTTAAATTCTAACTTTAAACCATGGTGATCCGGTAAGATACAGGAGGTTACTCCATTTTTTTTTTGTATCTGTTAAGATTTACTTTGTTACCAAGTATGTGGTCAATTTTAGAGACAGTTCCATGAGTTGCTGAGAAGAAGCTATATTCTTTTGTGTTTGTGTAAAATGTTTTGTATATGTCTGATAAGTCCATTTGATGCATGACATCTGTTAGTAATCTTATCTTCCTGTTAAGTTTCTGTCTGGCTGACCTGTCCATTGGGGTGTTGAAGTGTCCTACTATTAATGGGTGGGGTTTGATGTACTATTCAAGCTTTAGTAATGTTTCTTTTACATATGTGGGTGTTCTAATATTTGGGGCATAGATGTTCAGGATTGTGATTTTATTTTGATAGATTTTTCCTATGATGAGTATAAAGTGTCCTTCTCCATCTCTTCTGATTGATTTTAGTTTGATTTCTATTTTGTTAGATAGTAGGATAGCTACATCTGCTTGTTTCTTAGGCATTTGATTGGAAAATCTTTTCCCAAGCCTTTACTCTGAGGTAATGTCTTTAAGGTTGAGGTGTATTTCTAGTATACAGCAAAAGGATGGATCCTGCTTTCATATCCATTCTTTTAGCCTGTGTCTTTTTGTAGGTTAATTGATTCCATTGATATTAAGAGTTATTAATGAACAGTGATTGTTAATTCCTATTATATTTTGATAGTAGTGTTTGTGTATTTCCCTTCTTTGGGGTCTGCTGGTGTGAGGTTATCTGTTTTCTGTGTTTTTGTGGGTTTAGTTAGCTTCTTTGAGTTGAAGCTTTCTTTCTAGAACTTTCTGTAGGGCTGGATTTGTGACATATTGTTTAAATCTGGTTTTGTCAAGGAATATCTTGTTTTCTCCATCTCTGGTGATTGAAAGCTTTGCTGGGTATAATAGTCTGGACGTGAATCCGTGGTCTCTTAGTGTCTGCAGCATACCTGTTCAGGACCTTCTGGCTTTCATGGTTTCCATTGAGAAGTCTGGTGTAAAACTGACAGGTCTGCCTTTATGCTACTTGACCTTTTTTCCTTTGCAGCTCTTAATATTCTATCTTTATTTATTATGTTTTGTGTTTTGATTTTTATATGGTGAGGGGACTTTTGTTTGTTTGTTTGTTGTAGTCTACTCACTGTTCTTTAAGTTTCTTATACCTCATAGGAATGTACTTCTTTAGGTTGGGAAAGTTTTCTTCTATGATTTTGTTGAATGTATTTTCTGTGCCCTTGAGCTGGAGTTGTTCTTTTACCCTTACTATTCTTAGGTTTAGTCTTTTCATGGTGTGCCAGATTTCCTGGATGTTTTGTGCTAAGAACATATTGGATTTAATGTTTTCTTTGACTAGTGAATCTATTTCCTCTATTGTATCTTCAACACTTGAGATTCTCTCTTCTATCTCTTGTATTCTGTTGGTTATGCATGCCTCTGTAGTTCCCATTCATTTACCCAGATTTGTTATATCAAGAATTCCCTTTTCTTTATTGCCTCTATTTTAGTGTTCAAGTCTTAAACTGTTTGAACTGCTTGTTTCACCTGTTTTATTGTTTTTCTTTGGTTTCTTTGGTTTCTTTGAGAGACTTATTGATTTCCATTTTTTGTTTGTCTTTCCTACATTTCTTTAAGAGAATTTTTATTTCCTCTTTAAAGGTCTCCATCATCCTCATAAAGTTACATTTAAAATCATTTTATTCTGCTTCTTGTGGGTTAGGATGATTAAGTTTTCCTGTTGTTCAACCACTAGGTTCTGGTGTTATCATGTTGCTTTTCAGGTTGTTGGATGAATTCTTGCATTGGCGCCTACCCATCTCTTTCTTCACTTGGTGCCGGCAGTGTCTTTGCATCCTGGTACAATCCCTTCAGTGACTGTCTGTGTTTGGGGGAACTGTTCTAGGTCTGTTCTGTACTGTCACTGTCTGTGTCTCAGGGAGCCACTGAGGTCTCTCTTGGCCCTCTCTCTTGGGCCTGCGCTCTTGGTCTGTTCTTTTGGTTCACTCTCTCGGTCCACTCTGTGCAGACACAACTTGTGCTTCAGAGTTCCTATCTTGGTCCTCTCTGTGTAGTTGTTGCTTGTGTTTGAGAGTTCCACTGAGGTTACTGGGGAGATAGGAAGGTTTGGGGACAGAGTGAGACTTGTAGTTTGCAGTGTGCGATGGATGAGATGGGCGTATTCAGTTGGGAGACTTTTTTTTTTAAGTAATTTTATTAAATTATAAAAGTTTCCATTTCCGCCCCTCCTCCCACCACCCTTCCACTCCCCCCACTCCCTCTCCTCCTGCCTCTCCATCCCTAAGAGCAGTCAGGGTTTCCTGCCCTGTGGGAAGTTCAAGTTCCTCCCCCCCCCTCCAGTTGGGAGACTTTTAATGGCTGATTCTATTTCCTTGGGGGTTATAGGTCAATTTAAATTGTTTATCCTGGTCTTGATTTAATTTTGGTATGTGGACCTTATCCAGAAAATTGTCCATTTCTTTTACATTTTCCAATTTTCTGGAGCACAGGTTTTTGAAGTATGACCAGATGATTCTATGGATTTCCTCAGTGTCCTTCTTTTCATTTTTGATTGTGTTAATTTGAACAGTCTCTCTCTCTCTCTTTCTCTCTCTCTCTCTCTCTGTCTGTCTCTCTCTCTCTCTCTTTTTATTAGTTGGGATAAGGGTTTGTCTATCTTGTTAATTTTCTCAAAGAACCAACTTTTTGTTTCATTGATTCTTTATATTGTTTGTTGTGGGTTTTTTTTATTAATTTCGGTCCTCAGTTTGATTACTTCCTGTTGTCTAATTATCATGGGTGAGTTTCCTTCCTTTTGTTCTAGGGCTTTCAAGTGTTTTGTCAATTTGCTAGCATGGGATTTCTCTAACTTCTTTAAGTAAGCATTTAGTGCTATAAACTTTTCTCTTAGTACTGCTTTCAAAGTGTCCCATAAGTTTGGGTATATTGACTGAATTCTATAAAAAAATCTCTGTCAGCTATACATCACACATAGGGTGGTGTCCTTGTTTGCTCTTTGTTGCTGTGATAAGACACTGGCCTAAACCATCTTCAGGAAGAAAAGTCTTATTTCTACTTACAGATTACAGCCTGTAGATGAAGTAAGCCAAGGAAAAAACTGAAGGTGGGAGATAGGAACTGGAGCAGAAACCAGAGATCAGTGACTGCCTACTGGCTTGCCTCTAGGGATGACTGCACAAGCTGCAGTGGGATGGGCCCTCCATCAATTTACAATTGAGAAAATTCCCCACAGACATTAAAACAGGCCAATTTTATTTATTCATTTATTTACTGGTGTGTGCACCCATGTGTATACACGTATATGTAGAGGCCAGACTGCCACACTACTTTTTGAAACAAAGTCTATCCATTAAGTTAGGCTAGCTGCTCAGTGAACTCCAGGGAGCTTGATGTCTGTCTCTCCAATTCTGCCAGCTCTGTAGGTATCCATTTCTTTTAAAGATGTAGTTATTTATTTGTTTGTTTGTTTATATATTGTATGTGTTTTCTTACATGAGTTGATGTGCATGCAGGAGCCAGGGCAGGAAAGAAGAGAGCACCAGATCCTTTGGAGGTAGAGTTACAGAAAGCTAAAAAAGGCCAATTTTATGGAGACAATTCTGCCATCAGAGTTTCCTTCTTCTTTGTTGTGTCAAACTAACAACCAAGATTACCCATTGTACTTAAAGCCTAAAATATAGAAAAAGCATTTCAAAAAAACGAAAAGAAACAAAAATATTAAACTGAGGCATGGCACTAAACAGAGTTCTGAAGAGAATTGATGTAATAGGTGAATACATTTTTTTTAATGTTCAACATCCTTATGCATCAAGAAATTATAAATTAAAATGCTTTGATATTTCAGCTAACCCAATAGAATAGCTAAGAAAAAAAGGCAATAAATGCTGGCTTAAATGTGGAGACAGGGAAGCATTTATTCATTGTTGCATGAGAATGCAGCAAACTGATGCAACCCCTATGAAAAGCAGAGTTGCAGTTATTTAAAAGGCTATACATAGATCTAACATATCTAGCTATACCACCCAAAGGCCTCTATCATACTACAGAGACACTTGCTTCTTCATGTTCACTGACGATTTATCCACAGGAGCCAGAAAATGGAAACATCCTAAGTATCCACCAACCGATGAAAGCATAATAAAAATATGATATATTTTTATTACATATATATGCATACACACACACACACAGCAATACTACCTAGTTACGGGTACATATACACAAATGAATACTACCTGGGTATGAAGAAAAAAGAAATTCTCAATTAAATGGACAGAGCTGGAAACTATCATTCTGAGAAAGTCACCTAGACCCAGAAGGAGAAATGTAGAATGTTCTCTCTCATATGTGGATGCTAGTTTTAAATATTTAGACAGGAGTATGTTTAAATTGGACTACTTTAGAAGTTAGAAAATAAGGGGACATGAAAAGGAATTTAAAGGGAAGGGGGTAGAAGATAGTTGGTGTGAAAGGGGAATGATGGAACAGGAAAAATTAAATGGGGTTGAGGACAGAAGGGCAGGATAGAGGAGCAAGCATACAGAGAGACAGCTAATACTAGGTACCTTTGAAAAAGCCATATGAAAGCCAACTACTATGGAAACTTTCTAAAACATATATACATACATAAAAGAATTTAAATGAAGTTACCCTATAACTAAGGTACAAAGCTTCTCCTAGATACAACAGACATTAGTTACCTCTTTATGAGCTGATGATAAGTGGGATAGACATCCCCCTCAAAAAATTACAGGTTATTATCATTGCTCTTAGTTCTCCAGCACTTAACAGTCAGATCCTAATGCTGAGGACATGACACTTAAGTCCTAAAACATAAAGAAATATTACAACTCACACTATCGTGTGTATGCATGCTCATGCACACATGCATAAGAGAAATTAAGAGGCATCACAAATCAGAATAAAAGTAAATAGATGGCTACTTATATTAATAAATTGATAGTACTAGCTACTTTTCAAAATTTAGGATCTAAAGATATGGTTCAGTGATTAAGACTATTTGCTGCCCTTGCAGAGAATCTGGATTTGGTTTCCAGCACCTACATGCAGGAGTTCAAAACTGGCTGTAGTTCCAGGGTATCCAGCACCTTCTTCTGTGTATGGTGCAGATATAGACGTGTAGTTATGTATACAAGTATATACTTAAAATTCAAATTAAATAAAACTTTGAAAATTTTTAAGTTGGAATTTTAGATTACAGTATTTATTAAAATATTTTTATTAAAAAAGAATTAAATATATAGAACAAACTTAAAAGTCTAGGCACAAAAGTATTTTTTTCTGTTTTGGATGGATTTAAGATTTAAACATAGAAATAAATAACTTAATACCTAAAATGAAAAATATACATGATTTTATAGAAGTATTTGAACTCTCCTAGATCAGAATCATGATCATAAATATTTAAAAACAACATAAGAAAGTACTGTCTACAATAATAACTAAGGTTAAATATCCTTAAACCATAAGAACCTCTGAAACAACACTAGAAAAAAAACTCCAACAAAAAATGTGCAACTGACCTGAAAAGGTCGTTCAAAGAAAAACAAATGTTCACAAACATGACTAAAAATATCTAAACTAATGAGAGGACATTTTCATCTACAAGACCAAGGAAGGCCTCTGATAGTGATTGTTCTCAACAAGGATTATTATATTTCATTTTTAGAGTATTTATAGAACCTTAAATTATTGTAAATATTCTGAAAAGTGATTATCAGTAGACTTTAAGAGCTCTGTAAAACAAATACATTAACAAAACAGCTTTCAGATCCTTTGAAACTGTCATTTCAGTTCTAAGTACAATACCCTTGGGAAACAAATATTAAAAGTTATATGTGAAATTTTTAAACTCATAATTATTCATAACAGCATCATTAGCATTAAATTTTCAACAATACAGAAACCACTAAAGAATTGCAATCATTGGTTGGTCACTCCCACAACTTCTGAGCCACTACTGCTCCAGCACATCTTATAGGCAGGACAGATTGTAGGTTAAGGTTAGTATCCAGGTTTCTATAAAGCCTGCAGAGTACTTCTCACAACAAAGAAACTAGACTATAGGGGCGAAGGCTCCGTGCAGGTACCAGCTCGACCTCTCTAAGTTAAAAGAGCTGTGTGGGTGTTGCCTTAGCAATGGGGCCCTTCTGTCAGTTTTCAGAGAGCAACCTTTTGTCCTAGCATCGGTCTGGCTTGTTTAGGGGTCTCCACAAGACCCCAGTGGCCAACAACTCTGAGGCCCAGGCATTGGAGGGATCCCATACCCTACACTGCTTGGATAGCCAGAAATCAGACATTGGATAGCCCAGAAACCTAGGTTAGAACCAAACACGGCTGAAAAAAAAATGAAAGGAAGAAAGGAAGAAGGGAGGGAGGGAGGAAGGGAAGGAGGGAGGGAGGAAGGGAGGGAGGGAGGGAGGAAGGGAGGGAGGGAAGGAGGAAGGGAGGGAGAGCGGGGAGGGTGTGAGGGAGGGAGGGAGGGAGGGAGGGAGGGAGGGAGGGAGGAAGGAAGGAAGGAAGGAAGGAAGGAAGGAAGGAAGGAAGGAAGGAAGGAAGGAGGGAAGGAAGGAAGGAAGGAAGGTCAATGAAATGATTCCTAATAATGTTCTTCTATACACATATATCTGTGCCTTCTACAATTGTCACCAAGAGAGATTTCCTCTGCATCAAATGGGATCAGGAGCAGAGACTCACAGCCAGATATTATGCAGAGAGAGAGAGAGAGAGAGAGAGAGAGAGAGAGAGAGAGAGAGAGAGAGAGAGAGAGAGAGACTGAATTGGAGGTCTCCACTGTGTCCCTCCCCTCAGAGATTGGAGAATCCCATGGAAGAGGGAGAGGGATGACTGCAGGAGATATACGAGCAGAGGTCGCTAGGAGAGCATGGTCTACTGCATCAACTAAACAGGGCTCAGATGGGCTCAAAGAGACTGAAGTAGCACACTGTGTTACTGCAATGAGTCTGTGACAGGTACTCTGGATATACGTTATGACTATTAGCTTGGTGTTCTTCTGAGACTTCTAATAGTGGGAAAGGTTGTATCTCTTTTACCTGCTTTTAGGACTCTTTTCCTCCTATTTGGTTGTCTTGTCCAGTCTCAATATGAGGGATTTTGCCTTGTCTTAATGTATCTTGTTATGTCCTGTTTGACTGTCATCTCTTGGAGGCCTTCTCTTTTCTGAAGAGAAAATGAACAGGGAGTGGTTCTTGGGGAGGGAGGAGATGGGTGGAGTAGGAATGGAGTGAGAAGAAACTGGTTTGGATGTATTCTATGACAGAATTTACTTTCCATTTAAAAAAAATAAAGTGAATTATCACATTGCAAACAAAAAGAATTCCAATATTTCAATTACTGAATAACATTTCCTGACATGTAGACTATTAAATTATATTTTAAAATATTTAAAATTTGTTCATCATCGTGTTTGGTTTCTCAATATTATGATCAAACATATAATGAGAGGAAACTAGGGGAGAGGACAACTATTGGAGCTCCCAGATTGGAGACATAAGTCCAGCATAGCAAAGGAGGCATTGCAGAGTTCATGGTGGCTCCTGGCTGTGGCACTAGCAGTATAAGCCTACCTTCTTAAATCTATGTAGTGGAGAAACACAGACAAAAACCAGTTCCAGAATCAGGCTTGGCTATAACCCTCAAAGCCTGACCCAGTTTCCCTGCTAGACCTCAACTTCTGAAAATTCCACAACCTCCCAAGAAAGAATATTCAAACACATGAACATTTAGTGAATATTTTACATTCAGATCAAAACAACAGTCTAGTAAAAACCCCAAAACAAAGTGTTTCACTAGTTAATCTATAATCTCAAATAAGTAAAGTGGAATTGAAAGTTTCATGTTTTCTATGCATTAAAAGTTAAGGCACAGGTTAATTGCATTCATTTCTTGTTGGAAGAATTGTGGGGTTTTTTAGTTTTTTTAATTTAAAAAAAAATTATGTGCGATATATTTTGATCATTCGTTCCCCTCCCCCAACACTTTCCAGATCTTTCTCCTTCCCTCCATCTTCCATCCTTCTCTCTCTCTTTTCTCTTCATCTCAAACCCATAAAATGATGTCTTTGTCATTTCTAGAGTTTTGGAAGTTGCTTACTTCTTGTTTGCTTAGGTAATATTACATCCTTCTGGAGTCTTTGATGGAGTTGAAGAATAGGTAGATAGTTATTGTTTTCCTTAGTTATGATAAAAGATAAAATAGATATGAATATTTTGACTGTAATTCTTGCTTTATAACTGTTTTGCTACATGTAATTTTACTATGTCAAAGTGAAAGTCTTTCTTTTTGTTTAAACAGAAAAAGAGGAAATGATGTAGGAGGGACTTCTATCTATCTGTTGCTTTCATTGGTTAATTAATAAATAAAACTGCTTGGCCTGATAGGTCAGAACATAGGGAGACAGGGAAGACAGAACAGAATTGTGGGAGAAAGAAAGCAGAGGCAGGCAGTCGCCATGATTCTCCTCTCCGAGATAGATGTGGGTTAGAATCCTCCAGGTAAGCCACCACCTTGTGGTGCTACACAGATTATTAGAAATTGGTTATATCAATATGTAAGAGTTAGCTAATAAGGGGCTGAAGACAATGGGCCAGGCAGTGTTTAAAAGAATACAGTTTCCGTGTAATTATTTTGGGTAAAGCTAGCTGAGAGCCGGGCCGCGGCCCACTGTTCCCACTATTACACAAAACAAATCAAAGGTCAAAACAAAGAAACAAAAAATAATAAGACAAATTACCAAAACAAAACAAAATATGTGTGCACACAATCATGGAGTCTGTTTTGGGTCGACTAACTACTCTAGGTCTTGGTGCCTGCCCCGTGCTGTGGTTGATAAACCTAGTGACAAGCCACTGAAGAAAACTGATTTTTAGTTTCCCAGCAGGTATCAATTTCAAACAGTTTCTTGATTAGGAGTAGAACTTTGTATCCACATCTCACTTTCCTTGCTGGGATTTTGTCCGACGGAATTTGTGCAGATCTTGGGTACATTCACAGTCTCTATGAGTTCACGAAGTACAGATTATTTTTATTTACCTTACTCTGCCTTTTCTCTCACACATTTTCAATAGAATATATTTTCATGTTTTAAAATTTTTAAATTACATTAAAGAATCATTTAATTTTATGGTAATTAGCACGTATTGCATCATACACTAAGACAGTGTTAGAAGTATAGAATTCATATGCACTTAATATGATAAAATTTAAAAATCATATTATTAACTTGACCTTAAGTTATTACCTTTCTAAGCATAAGAAGATGACATTGTTCTTTCCAAAATTAAAACTTAATGTATAGTCTAAATTTGTTACCTAATCTCTAGCAAATATTTCCATCATTTTCCATTTGTAATATGACAACATTATTAAAACATGTAAGTGTCACAAAAATAGGTTAAGGTCATTTGAAAATTAATTAATCCTTGATATTCTAGGCTTTGGGATAGAAAGTTCCTGAATTATCTTACAATTAAAGATGTGAAAAATGTCATAGCGTTGTTACTTCACCATTCATTTTGCTCTCTTGTCTGATATAAAGTTTCTGAATCTCAAAATATTAATATTTGTAGAAGTTAGTTTATTAAATATATCCATATAACAATTACATTCTGAACTTTATCAAATGTAAAATGCTGTGTCTAAATTAAATCATTCATTAAAAGTCTCTACTCTGGAAGGCAATCAATAAAATGCAGAAGTAGACAAGCATACTGTTAGGCCCTATGGGTGTGCCTTTGCTGTCATACCTAGGGCACACAAACAGAAATACTACTCATCTAGCTCTTCCAGTCTTTCCATCACCTCATCAATAATTTCCTTGAGCATAAGAGTTTGGGTTGAGCACCCGAGTAACTTACTCTCTTCATTTAGACCAGCTATAGATCTTGTTTATAGTCTCCACCTTTGAGAAAAGAAGTCTCTATAATAAACTGTGAGAGTTACAGTTATCTGTATAAAGATATGTCAACATAATGAAATATCCAGTATAGACAGGGGAAACCTACATGTTTTCATCCTTAGATATGGAGTTACAGATGGTCTCTAGATGCTAAGAGAGAAAAAAATCAGTTTTCCCCCAGGACGATTTCCCACATACATAATCTGATCTAAAACGGTCAGCCCTGGACATGTGTATATATGAACAAACTCAGTGGACTCGAGCAAAGCATGGCACATCAAGTTGAGGTAGAACTGAGATCTTCCCCTTGCTTCAAGGCTGGACAAGATAATCCAGCATAGGGAACCGGCCCCAAAAGCCAGCTAAGTACTTGACTGTAGTACCAGACCAGTACTTGTCTGTAGATCTCTGCATCTGCTTCCATCAGTTACTGGATAGACTATCTCTGATGACATTTAGGATAGTCACCAATCTGATTACAGTAGATGGCCAGTTTAGGCACCCTCTTCACTTTTGCTAGGAGTTTTAGGTAGGGTTATCTTTGTGGATTACTGAGGGTTTCTCTGATGTCATGCTTCTCCCTAATCCCAAAAAGTTCCCCCATCAAGACATCATTTACCTAACTCTCCACTTCTGTCTAGTCTCCAACCTGCCTCCTGCATACAGCCTGCCAAATCTGCTCCCTAAAGTTCCCACACTTCTATCCCCCGACCTCGTCCCCATTCCCAGTTCACCCAAGAGATCCACTCTATTTCCCCTTCTCAGGGAAGTCATGCATCCCTCTCTGGGCCTCTCTGGGCTGTGGACCATAGGTTGGCTATCCTATACTTTACTCTTAATATTCACTTATGATTGAATACATACCATGTTTGTCTTTCTGAGTCTGGATTACCTCACTCAGAACTTTTTTTTAATCCATCCATTTGCCTGCAGACTTCATGAGATCATTGCTTTTTACCGCTGAGTAATACTCCATTGTGTAAATGCATAAATACATTTACCTTATCTTTTCTTTGGTTGAGAGGCATCTAGGTTATTTCCAGATTCTGACTATTTCAAATAATGCTCTCCATTTTCATTATGTTAATCCTACCTATACTCAGTGGTAATTTAGTTGAGAATTGTTCAGTTTCCATAAGTTTATAGGTTTACTGTAGTCTGTGTTGCTGTTGAATTCTAACTTTATCCCATGGTGATCCAATAAGATACACAGGGTTATTCTGTTTTTTTTATGTATTGATATTTGTTTTATGATCGAGTAAGTGGTCAGTTTTAGAGAAGGTTCCATGAAGTGCTAGGAATGTATATTCTTTTGTGTTTGGGTGAAATGATCTGTAGATAGCTATTAAGTTCATTTGAGTCATAACATTTGTTAGTTCCCCTCTCTGTTAAGTTTCTGTCTTGTAGACCTGTCCATCGGTGAGAGTAGGGTGTTCAAGTTTCCCATCATCAATGTGTGGGGTCTGATGTGATGGTAAGCTTTAGTAATGTTTCTTTACCAAATGTGGGTGCCTTGTATTTAGGGCATAAATGTTCAGAATTGAAACTGTATCTTGATGTATTTGTTCCTGTGATAGAATATAAAATGTCCTTCTCCATCAATTTTGATTAATTTTAGTTTGAAGTCTTCTTTGATTTCAAAATATAGATTTATTTATTAAGGATTATTTAATTTCTGCATAAAAATCATCAATTGCTCCTCATTGTTTTTTTTCTTTAACACACATCAATTTTTTCATGGTTTGTTTACCCCAATACTTTAAAAAATATAGCACTTTTTAGTGCCAGAAGGACAGTTAAGGGAGCAAGGCAGTTTCTTGGCTCCCATGACAGGCAGTTTCTAAGGTTGGAAAAGCCAACCCTAAAGAAAATAATTATGCAGAAGTATGCAAATACAGTCATGTATGGTCACTTGTGTGTGCCTAGTCAGTTATCTGAAAAGGCTTGCTGGTTCATTTCGGCTAAAACAAAACAAAACAAAACAAAACAACCTGTCTGACAAAAGACAGAATGAAAGAGAGAGAGCAGGGCTGGCAAAGGCAGATGTGCCAGCCACGTTGAGGGCTCCCACCAGCTTGCTTTTTAAACAGACACCAGAGTAGGGACCCTACTGAACTTCCAGTCAGACTCCATCATCCTCCAAACATCTAAGACATCCTTGGGCCAGATGGATCAGGTCTCTTTGCTGGGTGAAGTGTACGTCTACCTCAGGCTGGGCTCCTCCTGAGCTGGGTAGGGGAGGAAAAGACAGAAAACCCTAGAAATTGATCATTAGCAATGTTAATTGAGCAACGTTAATTGGTTTTGACCACACTGGAGGGAAGCTTGCTCAACCTGTACTGCTGGGAAAGCAGAAGGTGTTTATTGCTCCATTAGAATAGGCAACGAACAAAACAAATGACCTCTAACAAGCTGAGGCTGTCCCCTGCAGACCTAGGCTGGCCTGGAGGCAAAGCTGGGCACCCCAGCTTGCTTGTTCCCACATGGGGCTGTGTCTGGGCGCCTACACTGTATAGTCAAGCTCTACGTTCATTTTGGTGTACATGTCATAGATGGCATCAATGGTGGCTCTGTAGTTGACCAGGAAGAGGCGGATCTTCTCAAGGCACTCCACCTCCGTCACGTTCTGCCCCTTGGAAAGCCTTCAGGAAGTAAGACTTGTAGGGTGCTGCATATAGTGCTGCCTTGAAGATCTTCTGCACTAGCCAGCCGTGGTACTTCTTTAGGGTCATCTCATAGGCCTTGTTGGCTTTTACACGGATGAGGTTAGGATGGTTCTCATCCTGTTTCCCGTCACAGATACTCTGTAGGAACACCTGGATGAAGTGCAGGCCCCTTTTCAGCCACAGCAGTGCCAGTGTGGCTCCTACTTTGGGCCACTCCGCTCCATACATGCCCTTCTCCACTTCCAGGATGTTCTGGAGGGTCCTGAACTTGGCTGGATCAGTGTCGTAGACGGCTTTATTTTAGTGATGTTCCCACTTATGTCTGCCTTGATGGGCGTAAACACTGGGGACCCAAGGCAATCGAAGAAGGCAGATGGACCACCGCCTCCAGGAAGGGCCCAGTATCGATCTGCTGGTCCGCGGGCAGCGGCTTGAGCAGGTGCTTGGCCAGCAGCGCCATTTTGGGGTCGAGGCCCTTGGTGATGCCCCAACCCGCACCACGGGAGTCCGTGTCCAGGCTGTTACCACCCGCCCATGTCTTTTTTTTTTTTTTTTCAGATATTAGAATAGCTATACCAGCTTGCGTCTTAGATCCCTCTGATTGGAAAATTTGATCCCAACCCTTTAGAGGTGATGTCTGTTTTTGAGATTGAGGTGTGTTTCTTGTATGCAGCAGAGAGATGGATCCCAACCCAGACAGATGATGTCTGTCTTTGAGGTTGAGGTGTGTTTCATGTATGCAGCGGAGGGATGGTTCCTGTTTTTGCATCCATTCTGTTAGCCTGTGTCTCTTTATAGACAAATTGAGTCCATTGATACTAAGGGATATTAATGACCAGTGACTGTTAACTTCGGTTATATTTTTGGTTTAGGTGGTGGCAGTGGTAGTGTGTCTGTGTTTCCTTTCTTTGGGTATTGCTGATGTGAGATGATTATCTATTGCCTGTGTTTTTGTGGGTGCAGCTAACTTCCCTGAGTTGGAGTTTTCCTTCGAGTTCTTTCTTTAGGACTAGACTAGTAGGTAGGTATTGTTTAAATCTGGTTTTGTCATGGAATATCTGGTTTTCTCTGACTATGGTGACTGAAAGTTTTGCTACTTTATAGTAGTCTGGGCTTGCATCCTTCATCTCTTAGTGTCTGCAAAACATCTGTCCGGGACTTTCTGGCTTTTACAGTTTCCATTGAGAAGTCAGGTGTAATTCTGATGGGTCTGCCTTTATATGTTATATGGCCTTTTTCCTTTGCAGCTCTTAATATTCTTTCTTTATTCTGTATATTCAATGTTTTAATTATTATGTGACAATGTGATTTTTTTTGGTCCAATCTATTTGATGTTCTGTAAACTTCTTAAACCTTCATAGGCATGTCTTTTTTATATTGGGAAAGTATTTTTCTATGATTTTGTTGAATATATTTTCTGTGCCTTTGAACTGGAATTCCTCTACTTCTATCTCTATTATTCTTAGGTTTGGTCTTTTCATGGTGTCCCATGATATTTTGTGTTAAGAATTTTTTTAGAGTTAATATTTTCTCTGATCAATGAATTTATTTCCTCTATAGTACTTTCAACACCTGAGATTCTCTCTTCCATCTGTTGTATTCTGATGTTTATGCTTGCATCTGTAGTTCCTCTTCAGTTACCCAAAATTTCCGAAATTCCCTCAGTTTTTTTTTCTTTATTACCTCTTTTTCAATTTTCAAGTCTTGAACTGGTTCTTTCACCTGTTTGATTATTTTTTTCTTGGATTTATTGACTGTCTTCAAGGGATTTATTGATTTCTTCCAATTTTTTGTCTTTTCTTTGATTTCTCTAAGAGAATTTTTCATTTCCTCTTTCAAGGCCTATGTATCATCTTCATAAAGTTATTTTTAAGATTATTTTCTTCTGTTTCATCTGTGTTGGCATGTTCATGTCTTGCCAGTGGAGGACCACTGGGTTCTGGTTGTGCCAAATTATTCTTTATGTTGTTGCATGTATTCTTATACTGTTATTTTCCCATCTGTTCTTCCAACTTGAGTAGGTGGTGCTTGTATAGATGCTGCGGATGTCTCAGTGAACAGCTGGCCTGGGGGGGGATGATGGTGTCAGTGGAGTTGGGTGGCAGAGTGGGATGTAGACGTTACAGAATCCATTGGGTGTCTGAGGTGTTGGTGCAAATTGCCCACAGGTCTTTCATCTTTTGCTGGCTGCTGTGGACTGCTCCAGAGCAGTGAGGATCCACTAGAGTCAAAAGTTTGGTTGTATTTAAATAATACTTTGAAGAAAAATGCTATTTAACTTTTTGTTAGAAAGAAAAATAAGAAATAATGCCTCACAGGACTATGTTAAGGGCATAAAAACTTAAAACAGTACCTTGACACAGTGTTTAAAAAGTATAGGTAGCAAGAATAGGACTGATTACTTAATATGCTTCAGAAATTACTGAATGTTAAAATATTTAAATTATACTGAGTGCCATTAAATTTCTAATTGTACATATCTTTAGTGTAATTTAAAATCTTCAGCTTACAGATTTATTGTAATAGATAAAATATGTAATTTTTATCATGCCATTGGCTGTTGAAGAATGCAAATGTTTTTATATGAAGAACCTATTCCTCTAGTGACTGACATTTTTGATGGCTAAGCTCTTTCTTTAGAAGTTATGATTACTACCTTTACAAAGTTGAAACTGCTAATTCAATACTGACATTTGAATGCATCTAAAGAACTTCTTACATAACAATTACAATATTGTTTACAAAAGTCCATCTTTATCATAAGTTAAATTTCATTAATAAAAATATGAACATTTAAATTGAATATAAAATGATAATTTATATTAATTCTTCACAATTTCTTTTCCATTATATCCAAAAACATTCTTTTATATCCAAAAAAAAACAAACTGTAATTTTGAAAATAGATGATTCTTTAGTGTCCACTCTATTTATCCTAAGATTCAACAGGAGCAATGATGCTATGAAACAGTAACTTCAGATAGTCAAGAAGAACATAAAGCAAATTACTGTATGAGTTGTGAACTATAGACATTGCCAATTATCATCAATGCTGATTTCACTAAAAATAAAACAAAAAAGAGAGCTTTAAACTATGTTTCTTCATTTGATATTCTAATAATTAGCCCTTTATCACTATGAGGAAGTACGAGATCAGAAGTCTTAGAAATCAAGGTCATAAATCAAATATGAAAATCTGCACATTCTACTTTGGGAAGTTTTCTAAAAACATGCAGATCTCAGAACTGAAGATTTGAGCGAAGAATTGTGTGTCTAGAATGAACAATTGCTGATAGATGCACTTAATTCACAGTTCCATGATTATATTTTTTTAATTGAGCAACTCTATTATTAAGGCAAGATATAGACCAAAAAGTCTACAATGTAAAACAATCTTAATTCATCAATTTTAACATCTTATATTATGGAAAGTGATATGTGACAATAATAAGTTAAATATAATGGTAAAAACCTATTCCATTTTAAAAACTACCTCTTGTTTTCAATAAGACATTGGGGTAGTAAAACTTTACTTTCAATAAGACATTGAGTAAAACTTAGCAAAGAAATGACATTTAGCAAGAACTCAATACATGAATTTCCTTACATACATTATCTAACCAATTTCATAAATCTGTGCTTAAAATTATTCTTAAAACTGAAAAAACAGTGGCTCGGGAAAGGTAAGTAAGACAGCTAAGAGCGTACAATTAAATGTCAACACTAACACTTAAGCCAAGGATGGTCTGATCCTCTAAAAGTAAGCCTGAGCTGATACTAGGCCCAGTAAATATTTGCAAAGGAAATACACAGACAAATTATAAAGAACATAGCCTATGTCTCCAAAAAGAACGCCATAACATGTTTCATTCTTTTGCAATAAGAATTATGAAGATCAATTATATGCATAACACTGCACCAGGGGGTAGAGCAGCAGAGGCTGTCATGAGGCACGAACATTACTTTTAAAGATGCCATATCCAAGCAAGGCAACATGTATGTAAAACAATAACAAAAAGGGGCAGGATGAAGTGATACATATGAAAAAGGCAGACAGGTCATCATTTGTAATACAAATAGCACGTCAGACTGATAGATTCCATCTTAGTTCTGCCACAGTAAGCTTTAAACATGAATCTCCTCAATCTACAAAAAAAAATCGGTAATTTTAAGATTATATGATACATGGAGATCAGCCAGCACATGACAGACTCAGAACTGCTAGTTGTTGCTCTCAGGCCAAGAACAAGCTGTGAGAAGAGTTTTCCTACCAGAAGAATTGATTAATACGCTGATGGACTTGAGAAAACTTAATTCTAGAAGGAATTAATGAATGGGTCAGACAAATGGTTACATATTATATGCCATTACAAAGAATCTGAACCCTAGGTCATTCTTAATCTCTCTAAAGAGAGCAATAGTGATCTCGACGCATTTCCTCATTGGGTTTATAGCACATCCACTAGTCTCCACAGACTTAGTAAATGGTTTAGATAATGACTTAGAGGCACAAACAGACACAAAACTAAAGTGACATATTCCAATACTGCTTTAAAAGTATTTTTATTTATGTACAAAGTTGTGAGACTTTGATAGAAAATGGGTGGAAAGTGGGAGCAGAGAAGGAGTAAGCAGAAGGGAGAGTAAGAAAGAGTATGTCTGTGAGAGCTTCCCTAAGTGGAATGTGACAGTTTTACTTCCATAGTAACCTCCATTAACAACATCAATGCCCTTGACTTTGCCAGTATCAGTTTAGTTAGGATGTATGGTTTGGACTCATGGTGACCTCCATGATTCTCAACCTTTAGAATTTACAATTTTGTGTCATACTCTCTCCTTGACAACTGGGTGATATCTGTGGGTTTTTTTTTCCTAACAAAAAATAAATATTCAAAGGTGACAAAATATGCATGGTTGTAAATAATTCATTATATTGTTCTGCTTCCTGAAATTCTCTCTCCCTCCCCTCCTCTCTTCTCCTCCCTTAGTCCCTCCACCCACCAGCTCTAAGTTTCTTTTTCCCCCCTTTCTCCGCCTCTCCCACAACCTACCCCTACCTCTCCCCCTCACCTTGTCCCTAAGAATCAGTCAGCTATGCATGGGAAGATTGTACAACAAGAAACCATGGTTGGTCTCCAGGAGATACCTGTAAACAGCCAGGATAAAATCAAAGCTATCAATTTCATAACCACATGGGACTGCCTCAAGCCTTCCCCCAAAGGATTTACCAGTTAGCGCTCCCCCACTGTGAATTATTGTATTATCAAACTGGGACCCAGAATAAACCCTGTCTTCCTTTCGTCAGGTACAAAACAAGTGACTAACACAGGACCCTTATAAAAGACTCCTCAGGTCTCCGTCTACAATAAGAGGACACAGGGAGAAGGCTACAGAAACAGAATCTTCTCCAGATGTCAGTTTCCTGGTGTGTTGACCTCAAACTTCTGAAAGTCTAGAACTAGGGAAATAAGATTTTTTTGATTTAAGGCTACCTAGTCTATGGTATTATGGTGACCCAACAGACTAAAACAAAAACTGGCACTTTCAGTACGGTGCTGATATTAACAGATTCCCAAAATGTCAAAAGGATTATGAAACTGAGTAATTGATAGATGCTAGGAGAGTCTGGAGGTGTGTGCTAGTTACATTGCTGTGAACAAGCTGTTACAGTTGATTGTGGGGAAAGCTCAGAAGAAGGTTAGAGACAGAAAGCCTCAGCTTTCTTCTAAGTATCCATGACATGAACAGGCGTATAAATGTGGTAAAGGTCATTCTAATGAGGTCTCAACTAGAAATGAGCAATGTATTATTGAAAAGTCACATGAAAAGAAATCCTTGCCTCAACACTGTATGTGCTAATGTTCTTTTACAAAGAACTTTAAATCAATCTGATAGGATATTAATACAGTGATGTTTCTAAGGTACAATGTAGCCATCATTGATTACTTAGTAAATTATGAGAGAAATAATTTGAAGATTAATTTTTCCATCAGAAAATGGAAATGGAACTTAAAATTTGAAGAAGCCTTCGGCTTGTCAATATGGTAACTTATTTTGAAAGTATTTTGACAGAGTGATTTTTAGTAGGGCAAATCCCTCACAAATGGAATAAGTATCCACGTAGAAGAGGTTCCAGAGAACTGTCTTTCACTCTCCACAAGAAAGAACAGAAAAAAGCATCATGCAAGAACCAGAAAGTTACACTTCTCCAAAAAATCAAATCTTCTAATGGATCGCTATTTGTTATTTTACTTTTGTTTGTTGTATACCTATTAAACACAATTGTTCAAAATACAAAGTTTGACTATTATACACTAATCTTGAGATTGACAGAGTAGACTCACAAGTGACGGAAAACATGATACTCGTATTTCTTAGTCTGACTTAATTTTCTTAATAATTCTTTCCAACTGAACCCATTTTCTGCAAGTTACCTGACTTAATTCATCTTCTATAGCATGCATACATAATGTATAATTAATAAATATGACATTTTCGATATACTTACTCTGTTCATGGAAACCTGAGTTGATTCCCTAACTTCGCTATTGTGAATAGTGATGAAATAAACAGTAATGTGCAAGTATCTTTGTAATAAATTGACTCTGAGTGCTTTGGGTAAAGAACCAAGAGTGGTATAGGTGGACCATATGGTAGATTTACTCTTAGGTTTTTGAGGAACCTCCATCCAATTTTCCATAGAGACTAGACAAGTTTACATTCCGACCAGCAGAATAGATTTTCCTTTTGTTCACATTCCTCTAGCACAAGTTGTTATCTGTTTTCTCAGTTGTTTTCTTTTGTTATTTTTGAAGGGGGCTTGGTCTGTTGTGGTGCTGACGGTTATTATGGAAGTTCAAATGGACTAAGTGCATATGATTTACAAGTGGAGAGCTCAATCTCAGAAACAAAGAGAAACAGTCCTACAGTGATGTAAAAAGGAAATGGCACAGATGCAAGTAATTCTCAAAGGATATGAAGATAGATATTTTTTGAAAGTTTGCTTTTAATCTCTCTACTTGGTTGTGATTGCCCATGAGCCATTATGCCAAAGTGTTGAAACATAAAAATACTTGATTCAAGCCTTGAAAGGAATATAGTCCTAATTCTTTGTTTTAGTGACAGGATAGATCAAGATGTGCATAGACTCAGAAAGAAAGAAAAAAAGATAGGAGGATCCAGACTACAAAATTTACCAGCCTCAGGTTACAACAAATCATGGTGCTTCTCAAACAACTTCATAATTTTGCACAGTTGAATTAGGATACCATCATGTAAGGTCAGTCAATGAGCAGAGCGCCCATGTATATACTGGGTCTTTCTCTACAAACTGTTTAAAATAAATGTATATGTGTATAGTAACTTCTGTTTTACTCAATGGTAACTTAGAGTTTAATCAATAAAAATTAGCTTAAGACTCACAATCTGGGGAGACAGTGTATCTTGTAAAGTACTTGCATGCTTGTAACATGGAGACAAGCAGTTCCACAGGTTTGCTGGCCGGCCAGCCTAGCCTAATTAGCTAACTCCAGACTAATGAGGGATCTATTTCAAAAAATTGTTGGTCAGCACCTGAGGAAAAAAAAAGATTTTTCTCTGGCCTACACACACACTCGCACATGTGCACGAGTGTGCATGCACATACATACACATACACACACACATTAGATAAGAGAAAGATATTTGCACACACAAATATACATATAAACATATGTATGCATACTTACACAAACACATAAAGAATCTCATTTAACTTGTAAAAGTAACAACTTACTATCCCTAAATGCACACAATAAATATCAGGGAAAAGCATGTCCAGGTTATCAGGAAAAAAAAATAATCTTATTATGGAAGGAGCAAATTTGTATTTCTAACATCATAGCATGCAGATAATTTGCACATGAGTATGATCCAAGTTAGCAAATATTGAAGATTTCTAGGATATGAAAACCTATGTTATATTATGGCAATTTACCTCCATATTATTTCATTGTTATAGATTCTGAAGCTCCCACTAGTATCTAAAAAAAACATGCAGTGCTAATATATAGTTTGTTCCCTGTTTGTATTCAGAAATAAAAATTCCAAAGCAAAATTAACAGGGAAAACTCTGAATCTCATAGGTGGTTAGGCAATTGAAGAGAATCAATCAGCATAAATATGACATTATATGCTACCAACAGAATAGTGCTATTGAACACTGTATTTTATCACAATAAAGTTTAAATTACCCAAGGAGGATACTAAAAGTAATTTCTTAATAGTAGTCAATGAAACTTCTAGAATAATAAAAATGATCGTCAGACAAGACAGTACTATGGTTTCAAAACTTATTAGTAGAATTGTTACAATAGCACAATAAAAATGACAGGTATGTAAACCTAATACAAATGAAACTTCACTACATAGTACCTAACAACTAGGGTATGCATTTTCCCTAAAAATATTACTCCTACCATTCCTAGGAGAAAAATTTCACAGCAAACTCCCTAGTTTCACTAACATGACTGTCTAAACACGAGCTAAACAAAGACAGCAACAATAGACATGTTGAAATGAATGAAAAAAACCACAAAGCCTCAACCATACACAAAAAAATTAAAGCAAATAAGGATTGGGGGAGGGTGGAGAAAACAGTCTTTCCCTGGGAGGAGCACACGAACAGGTTATCTAATTCCAAATGGTCAGCTGGAAGACATCTATTCAGACAACATTATACAGACTGAACAGACTATACTTCTGGATTTAGGGATGGATAGACAGACAGACAGATGGACAGATACATACATATAACAACAATGAGGCTATGAACTTAAAAGCAAGGAAGGATATATGAGAGGGTTTAAAGGAAGTAAAAGGAATGAGAAAAGTTTGTAATTATATCATAAGCTCAAAAAGAAAAGGTAAAAATTAAAAAAGAAAAAGCAATTATTTTATAAAAATATAAAATATATTGATAAAATTAATAATATTCTTCTATATAGCCTGTCTATAACCAACATGATTAAAAATTGTTGACTTAAAATTTGTTAAGAAGGTAGAATTTCATATTAAGTATTTATGTTTGTTATCAGCTTTCTTTTTCTGTGTGACAAGTTAACTGAACAAGTAACTTAAAGGATTCAAGGTTTACATTGGTTCAGTATTTCAGAAGGTTCAGTCCATCATGACTAGGGGGCAGAACACAGCAGCTCACCTATGGTGGTCAGAAAATTGAGAGAGAATGCATGTATTCTAATATTGTCTCCATTTTTTTCCTTTTAATCCACCTGCCCCTCTCTCAGTCAATGGAATGGTGCTGTCTATGTTAAGGCAGATCTCCTGCCCTTAGCTAATCCTCATTTTGAAATGTGTATTATATGGTTCTACCTAGTAGTCACCCTGCTATACGAATGAAGACGAAAGGATGCCAAAGAGTGGTTCCTCTTTTCAGTTGTTTAGTATTTTATTTAAAATATATTTAAAACATTATTTCTCATATTTTAAAATATTTTAAAATTTATTTGATTTAGCTTAAATAGTTAAATATATTTTACATAAAAAGCACAAGTTATACAACTTTACACACAAAAGATTAAAATGTGTGTATCTGTTTGTTTCTGCATATAAACAAGACTAAGAGAGCCTGAGACAGCCTGAGAAAACTCACAAGTATGGCAGAACATAGAAATTGTGTCGTTTGGAAAGGGATGTAAAGGAGTCTTCTTATTGAGTAATTTTTTTTCTACTTTGAGCCAAGTATATCAACAATTTTGTTAAAAGTAGAGATAACTAGATGTACTCAGGTGAACTGATAAAAGTTATAAAGAACCAAAAAATCTGTTTTCTATGGTGAATTTATGTTAGGCTGAAGATTACTGGGTAGCCTAGAAATTTAGAGCAAATTATTGCAAAAAATTCAAGTGATTTGTGATTTTGAGACAGCTACATAATTTATGTACTCATTTCATCAAAACTAATGAAAACATGTAGTATTTCCCCATACTTACTGAAATAGTATTTATAATAGCCAAAACATAAAGTTAACCAAGGATTCCTTAGATCAGTGTTTCTCAACCTTCCTAATGCTCCAACCCTTCCAGTTCCTCATATTGTAGTGACTACCAGTCATAAAATGATTTCACTGCTACTTCATAACTGTAAATTTTCTACTGAACATACTAGTGCCTCCAACAGGAAAAGAAAAATAATCTCCATAGGAATTTGTTTGAACCTAGCTGCCTTTAGTTTGTAGGCTCTGGGCTGTTAAGAGTGGGAGCCACTTGCAGTTGTATGTATGAACGCGCATATTTGGACACAGCAGACTGGATGCTCTATGGAACATTCAGATAAATACATATATACACAAATACGCATCACAAAAGACGAAGATCTAGTCCTCTACATACTTCCTACCTGAAGAACACTGACATCAAAGTACATGTTCACTTAGGCTTTTCAGTGTCATATAATCTATGAATATGAATTTTAAGACAAGATACGACCTGATCATTTTAAGACTTTTAATCTCTATTGACCAGCACAGTATTATGTAAATGACCTGTTACAAACCACTTTTCTTGCCTCTCCTGGTCTTCATGGCAATAATTTTAAGCTTATTAATTACACAAACATTTACGGCGGAGCCACTAAGTCAGATACTATACAGAAGTACACCAAAGGAAAGATAGTTTAGAAGAAATTCCTTAACTTCCAGTGACTTGAAGTCTACTGGACGGGACCTGCATGTATATAAATGTCTAGGCTACAGTAAGAAAAACAGACATATGAATCTCTGAGATGAAAGGTGTGGGAAATAGGCCAGAGCTATAAGGTTTAATGGAATAAAAAGTGCATCATCTGCAAGAAACATAAAAAATGATGCAGAACTGCCAGGCCCAGAGAGAAATTATAATTCTAGCATGCCCTAGCTCTAAGGAAATTCTAATTAATTTGCTTTTTATTTTTTAAAAAAATAATGTTGAAAAGGTAATTCTTTACCAATGTACTAATCTTTGAGGATCCAAAATAAATCCTGGATTCAATTCAGAAAATTAAAACTCCCAACTCATAAAACTCATAGCAAAGTAAACAGCTCATGATTATCCACTAGTCGAGACTATTTATTAGGTAGAGGCCGCACCAACTTGAGAATGAAGAGGCATGGAAAGGCTCAGAAGGGGTGTGTCTGGGAAGATATAAAGGAAGGAAAGGGAAGGCAAAGTGATATATTTTATTTCAATTAATAAAAGTCTTTAAAATTATGATACAGAAATGTAAAATTATAAAATAAAATAAAAATAATATAAAATTTTGCTATAAAGGAATACCAAAACACTAAGATGAATTCAAAAGAAACCTTTGCTTAAACATAATCTCTGGACATAATCAAAAAACTATATCATATGCCTCTACCTAGGCATAGGGAAATAGACACATGACAAAATATTCTGTTTCCAATGTTTCTATTTTTAGTCTATATCGCCTGATAATGCTTCTTACCCACAAATGCTGTAGGAGCTCCTTCAGCCAACAGCTGCTGATATCCAGGTGAGGTGGCCATGCCTTTTATCCCAACACTCGAGAAGCAGAGGCAAGTGGATTTCTGTGACTTTGAGGCCAGCCCGGTCTACATAGCAAACTTCAGGCCAACCAGAGTTACACAATGTCTAAGAAAAAAAGGGGGGGACACTATATTGGAGATATAAAGTACTTATTAAAACAGACATAACACTGCTTCCATGATACTACATGCTAGAAAAGTTGATACATTATAATCAAATAATAAGAAATTATATGGAACACCAGATGGGGCTGGTGGATGCCTACAATGAACATGGACACAACATGGCAGTTGCACATAGGAATTCACAAAGTTGTGACATCATGAAAGATCAATCCAGACAAAATTCTGGCATGGAAGAGGAAGGCAGTAATGAAGTTGCAGCCCTAGCTGAAGCACTATTGGTCACTGACAGCTACAGAAAAAAGAGTGGGTTGTCTTTCTGGCATGCCCTGCGGTCAGTCTACCACATGCCAGTGGATGGTCACAAAAACACAAATGGTCACAAAAACACAAATATATAGGACAGACTAATTGGACTTGATGTGTTTGCAAAAACAAAAAACAAAAAACAAAAAACAAGGACACAAAGAGTGAAAGAGTGGATATGAAATGGAGTTTGAGAGGAGTTGGTAGACAGGTCTGCATGTTCAAATCATGATGTGCATTAGTGCTTGAGCTGGCTTTTGGGAACCTATTCCCCATATTAGGTTGCCTCGCCCAGCCTTAATACAAAGATAATAGCCTAGTCCTACCTCAATTTGATATGCCATGTTTTGTTGACACCAATGAAAGGTCTGCCCCTTTTTGAACAGAAACAGAGGAAGAGTGGATGTGGGGAGGACAGAAGGGAGGCAGGTGGAGAAAAAAGGAGGGGAGGAGGAAGAGAAAATTGCAATTGGAATATAAAATAAATGGAAAAAAATTAATGAAAAAGAAAAAAGCACAATGTGCAAAATTCTCAAATAATTAATAAAATTAATTTTTTACTGAACAATATGAAAGAGGTGGCATAAAGCCAGAGGACCAGGTTGTCAGCTGAGAAATATTGTCTTCTCTATGTGGCAGGGAAATCTCAAAAATATGTGAGGTTACGGATCTTAAAAGAGAACTGTCGATACAAGCATAATTCCTAACTGTATTCTACATATTTATCCTCATATCCACAGACACAAGAATAACTCTCGCCCCACATCAAAGAAGCTCCTCTTTTCAGCAGATGGAGACCATTAAAGAAAGCCACAATGGTCAAAGTGCAGAGAGTTGTTGACTATAGGGTTCCTAACCCAAACAGATAGATCAACGACATGAGTCCTGCACCAAAGACTCGGGGAACAGCTGGGAAGAGTTGGCAGAAAGACTATAGAAGACTGAGGACCACAAAGTCCTAGAAAGGAGAGGAAAGCTACACCCATAACTCAGCAATACATTTCCTAAACAAGACCTGAATAATAACACCAGTAGACATGACAATGCAGAAAGCTCAAAGGACCACCACCTTAGACAAAGAACTATACAGGAACTCATGACTGCTGAGAGAGAATCAGTCTTCCCCAGGGACAAGCCCCCTAACTGGTTATGCAACAGAAAGCGATCAGCCATGGAAGCATATACATGCAAGCAACACTAAACAGACTCAGAAAGTTGTGTTTATATGTATATGTAGCAATAATAATCAAAGAAAATGAGACCATTAATTTGAGAAAGAAAGAGTAAGGGGAGAATATGGGAGCAATTAAAGAAATAAAAAGGAGAAAATGATGTAATAATGTTTTAAATAAAAATTTATTAATAAAAAATTGTAAATTATCTAACAACCACTCTCTCTCTCCCTCCTTCTCTTAGTCACTTTTCTAGTTTCTGAAGAAAAGACCTGAGATAGATTGCCTTAACAAGAGGAAAGATCTGTTTGGCCTCACAACTTTTTAAGTACTATCTCATGATCCTCAGGGCCTCAGTTTCATCTTGTAAGTTAGAAGACCATATGTAGTTGCATATCTGAAAGTGTGAGCTGTGAAGAACCCAGCAACAGTAAGAGAGTTCTAAACATAGACAACCTAGGGTTAAAACTGCATTCAAATGCGTAATGAATTGTCTCTGTCCTCTGTTGTATCACACAACTTCACTGCAGCCTTGCTGGTGAACAAACAGTTTGCTCACTTTGCAGTGCATGTGCAGTCACTGTGCAATGCCCATAAACCACACATGAAACACCTCAGTTCAGATTATCAATTATTCCATGTTATGGATTACAGTGTTTATACTATACATACAAAATTGTCTGTTCTTATGAAAACACCATGATTTCTCTGCCTTCATTCTTCAGCCCAAATAAAATTTGTATAGTTTTGGTGTGTCTTCTGTTATAATATTTGATTTTTAAATCTGATTTGTTGACTTAAATTTCATAAAAATCATTCAATAATTTTGACTTGAGATTAAGAAAGATTTCTAATGATTTCTATACATTGTCCTACTATTTTGTGTTATGTGTTTATGCAAAGCAGCAATCTCAGCATTGATAATTATACAATTAAAATACTGATCAACATTGATGCTCTATGCCAATCTATATCAATCTTACAGACCAGAGTTTGGTTCCCAGCATCCATGTCAGACACCTCATGCTGCCTGAACTCTAGCTCTAAGGGATTTGATGCTCTTCTCTAGTCTCCCTGTGCACCTCCACTCACATGCTCATATCCACAGAGACACACAGATGAACACACAGATAAACAAAATAAAAAGATGAAACTTTCATTAAAGAATGAATACATTTGAACAAACCTGAATAAAAACAATGGTGTTCTAGACCAAAGTGCAAAGGTCTTTCTTGGGGTCATAAGCATGTACAGAGTATTTAACAGTTGAAAGATGATGTCAGTAACTTAAACTTGATCAGTTTCTGTAGCTTTTTGTGTTTATTTACTATGTGCTATCAGACTGTGAGCTCCTTCACAACAAGGGCCCAAAATGTTACTTTTGAGACCCCATTATCTAGCCTAGAGCATGGAACACAACAAGAAATAAGAAGTTAATGAGAATTTAGCTGTTAAACTTTGTCTTGTATGGTTTTCTGACTGTGGTGAACCTTACTTAACTAGGCTGTCAGCATTTTTAAAAGCAGACACTAGGCCCTGCTGAGCAGTTCTTCCCAGAGAGGTGAGTGGGTGCTAGCCTGGGCAGCCTGCCTGCCTGTCCGGGAAGGGAGCACAGCCCTCCCCTCCTCAGCTTCCGCGACAGGGTCTTCGGTGTTCCAAGGGACCCCTCCCCTCCCCCCACTGCTGCGGGCCCTTTGTCTCCTGAGTCCTGGGAAGACCAGCTAGCCCCGTTGCCCTGCTGAGCAGTTCTTCCCAGAGAGGTGAGTGGGTGCTAGCCTGGGCAGCCTGCCTGCCTGTCCGGGAAGGGAGCACAGCCCTCCCCCCCTCAGCTTCTGCGGCAGGGTCTTCGGTGTTCCAAGGGACCCCTCCCCTCCCCCCACTGCTGCGGGCCCTTTGTCTCCTGAGTCCTGGGAAGACCAGCTAGCCCTGTTGCCCTGCTGAGCAGTTCTTCCCAGAGAGGTGAGTGGGTGCTCACCACTGCCCAGGAAGAGAGCACAGCCCCCCCCCCAGCATCTGCAGCAGGGTCTTTGGTGTTCCAAGGGACCCCTCCCCTCCCCCCACTGCTGCAGGCCCTTTGTCTCCTGAGTCCTGGGAAGACCAGCTAGCCCTGTTGCCCTGCTGAGGAGTTCTTCCCAGAGAGGGCTGAGGAGCTCTATCCAGAGAGTGCTGTGAAGTCCTACCCAGAGAGTGCTGAGGAGTTCTATCCAGAAAGTGCTGAGGAGTTTCATCCAGAGTGGAAGAGATGGGCAGGCGCCAATGCAAGAATTCCTCCAACAACCTGAAAGGCAACATGACATCGCCAGAATCCAGGGAGCTCGAAACTAGAAGAATTGAACACCCTACGCCAGAAGAAATAGAAGAAATTGACTCTAAGCGCTTCTTTATGAAAATAATAGAGGAACTTAAACAGGAGGTGAAAATCTGCCGTAAAGAAATGGAAGATAAGTATAACAAAAAAATTGAGGAAATGAGTAAAGAAATGGAAGAGAAATATACCAAAAAGTTTGAAGAAATGAGTAAATCCGTAAATGAAATTCTGGGAAACCAAGAAAAAACAATCAAACAGGTAATAGAAACAGTTCAAGATTTGAAAACTGAAATGGAGTCAATGAAGAAATCACAAACCGAGGGCCGGCTGGCTATGGAAAATCTGGGTAAACGAACAGAGACTTCAGAAACAAGCTTAACCAATAGAATACAAGAGATAGAAGAAAGAATCTCAGACTCTGAGGACACCATAGAGAAATTAAACACTCTGTCCAAAGAAAACAGCAAATCCAACAAATTCTCATCACAAAACATTCAGGAACTATGGGACACAATAAAAAAAACAAATCTAAGAATAATAGGAGTAGAAGAAGGAGAAGAATTGCATTTCAAAGGTCCAGAAAATATACTCAACAAAATTATAGAAGAAAACTTTCCCATCCTAAAGAACGATATTCCTATGAAGGTTCAAGAAGCATACAGAACACCGAATAGACTGGATCAGAAAAAAACATCCCCTCGTCATATAGTAATCAAAACACAAAGCATTCAGACTAAAGAAAGGATATTGAAAGCTGCAAAGGAAAAAGGTCAAGTAACTTATAAAGGTAAACCTATCAGACTTACACCAGATTTCTCTATGGAAACCATGAAAGCCAGAAGGTCCTGGATAGAGGTACTGCAGAAACTAAGAGACAATGGATGCAAACCCAGACTACTTTACCCAGCCAAGCTATTGTTCACTATCAACGGAGAAAACAAAATATTCCAGGATAGAAACAAATTTAAACAATACGTAGCTACTAATCCAGCCTTACAGAGAATACTAGAAGGAAAATCACAACCCAAGGAATCCAACATTCCCAACACTGCCTACATTAACTCAGACATTTAGCGACCCTCCACAAGCACAACTCAAAGAAGGAAAACACATACACGCTACTACCCAAAAAAATGACCGGATTCATCGATCACTGGTCATTAATATCACTTAATATCAATGGTCTCAACTCACCTATAAAGAGGCACAGACTTAGAGATTGTATACGAAAACAGGATCCAACATTCTGCTGTCTACAAGAAACACACCTCAACCACAAAGACAGACACCTACTCAGAGTAAAGGGTTGGGAAAAGGTTTTCCAAGCAAATGGACCTAAGAAACAAGCGGGTGTGGCCATTCTAATATCTAACAAAATCGACTTCAAACTAAAATCAATCAGAAGAGATGGAGATGGACATTTCATACTCATAACAGGAACAATTCATCAGGAAGAAGTCTCAATCTTGAATATCTATGCCCCTAATATAAAGGAACCCACATATGTAAAAGAAACTCTTCTAGAACTCAAGGCAGTCATCAAACCACACACACTAATAGTAGGAGACTTCAACACTCCTCTCTCACCAATGGACAGGTCAATCAGACAGAAACCAAACAGAGAAATAAGAGATTTACTGGAGGTACTGAATCAAATGGACTTAACAGACATCTATAGAACACTCCACCCAAATAGGAAAGAGTATACCTTCTTCTCTGCAGCTCATGGATCCTTCTCGAAAATTGACCACATACTTGGTAACAAAGCAAACTTCCACAGATACAAAAAAATATTAGTGACCACCTGTGTCTTGTCAGATCACCATGGATTAAAATTAGAATTCAACAACAATGGTACCCCCATGAAGCCAACAAACTCATGGAAGTTGAACAGTCAACTACTAAATCACCCCTGGGTCAAGGAAGAAATAAAGAAAGAAATTAAAGTCTTCCTTGAATATAATGAAAACAAAGACACAACGTATTCAAACCTATGGGACACAATGAAAGCAGTGCTAAGAGGAAAGTTCATAGCACTAAGTGCCCACCTAAAGAAAACAGAGAAAGCACACATTGGAGACTTAACAACACACTTGAAAGCTCTAGAAAAAAAAGAAGCTGATTTACCCAGGAGGAGTAGAAGACTGGAAATAATCAAACTGAGGGCTGAAATCAACAAAATAGAAACACAGAAAACAATTCAAAGAATCAATGAAGCAAAAAGCTGGTTCTTGGAGAAAATTAACAAGATTGACAAACCCCTATCCAAACTAATCAAACGGCAGAGAGAGAACTTGCAAATTAATAGGATCAGAAATGAAAAGGGGGACATAACCACAGACACAGAGGAAATACAGAGAATCATTAGATCTTACTACGAAAGTTTATATGCCACAAAGTTGGAAAATGTAAAAGAAATGGACATTTTTTTAGATAAGTACCATATACCAAAGTTGAACCAAGACCAGGTGAACAATCTAAATAGACCTGTTAGTCGTGAAGAACTAGAAGCTGTTATCAAAAATCTCCCTACCAAAAAAAGCCCAGGACCAGATGGTTTCAATGCAGAATTCTACCAGAACTTCCAGGAAGAGCTAATACCTATACTCCTTAATGTATTCCACAATATAGAAAAAGAAAAGTCACTGCCAAACTCCTTTTATGAAGCTACAGTCACCCTAATACCAAAACCACACAAAGACACAACCAAGAAAGAGAATTACAGGCCAATCTCACTCATGAACATCGATGCGAAAATTCTCAATAAAATACTGGCAAACCGAATCCAAGAACACATTAGAAAAATCATCCATTATGATCAAGTAGGCTTCATCCCAGAGATGCAGGGATGGTTCAACATACGCAAATCTATCAATGTAATCCATCATATAAATAAACGGAAAGAAAAAAATCATATGATCATTTCATTGGATGCTGAAAAAGCGTTTGACAAAATTCAACACCCTTTTATGATAAAGGTGTTGGAGAGACTGGGGATACAAGGATCATACCTAAATATAATAAAAGCAATATACAGCAAGCCGACAGCTAACATCAAATTGAATGGAGAGAAACTCAAAGCCTTTCCACTAAAATCAGGAACACGACAAGGCTGTCCACTCTCTCCATACCTCTTCAATATAGTGCTTGAAGTTCTAGCAATAGCAATAAGACAACATAAGGGGATCAAGGTGATTCGAATTGGAAAGGATGAAGTGAAACTTTCGTTATTTGCAGACGATATGATAGTGTACATAAGCGACCCCAAAAACTCTACCAAAGAACTCCTACAGCTGATAAACACCTTTAGTAACGTGGCAGGATACAAGATCAACTCCAAAAAATTAGTGGCACTCCTATACACAAAGGATAAAGAAACGGAGAGGGAAATCAGAGAAACATCACCTTTCACGATAGCCACAAACACCATAAAATATCTTGGGGTTACTCTAACCAAGGATGTGAAAGACCTATTTGACAAGAACTTTAAGCCTTTGAAAAGAGAAATTGAGGAGGATACCAGAAAATGGAAAGACCTCCCCTGCTCTTGGATTGGGAGAATCAACATAGTAAAAATGGCAATTCTACCAAAAGCAATCTACAGATTCAATGCAATCCCCATCAAAATCCCATCAAACTTCTTCACAGACCTTGACAGAACAATAATCAAGTTTATATGGAAAAACAAAAAACCCAGGATAGCCAAAACAATCTTATACAATAAAGGAACTTCTGGAGGCATTACTATCCCTGACTTCAAACTCTATTACAGAGCTACAGTATTGAAAACAGCTTGGTATTGGCATAAGAACAGAGAAGTCGACCTATGGAATCGAATAGAAGACCCAGATACTAACCCTCAAACCTACGAACACCTAATTTTTGACAAGGGAGCTAAAGGTATACAATGGAAGAAGGAAAGCGTCTTTAACAAATGGTGCTGGCATAACTGGATGTCAACCTGTAGAAGAATGAAAATAGATCCATATCTATCACCATGCACAAAACTCAAGTCCAAATGGATTAAAGACATCAACATCAATCCGTCCACTTTGAACCTGATAGAAGAGAAAGTGGGAAGTAGTCTACAAGATATAGGCACAGGAGGCCACTTCCTAAGTAGGACCCCAGCAGCACAGACAATAAGAGAAACAATGAATAAATGGGACCTGCTGAAACTGAGAAGCTTCTGTAAAGCAAAGGACACTGTCAGTAAGACAAAAAGGCTGCCTTCTGACTGGGAGAAGATCTTCACCAACCCCTCATCAGACAAAGGTCTGATCTCCAGAATATACAAAGAACTCAAGAAACTAGACACTAAAACTCTAATTAACCCAATTAAAAAATGGGGTACTGAACTGAACAGAGAATTCACAACAGATGAACTTCGAATGGCCAGAAGACACTTAAGGTCATGCTCAACCTCCTTAGCGATCAGGGAAATGCAAATCAAAACCACTTTGAGATACCATCTTACACCTGTCAGAATAGCTAAAGTTAAAAACACCAATGATAACCTATGCTGGAGGGGATTTGGAATGAGGGGAACACTCATCCATTGTTTTTGGGAATGCAAACTTGTGCAGCCACTGTGGAAATCAGTGTGGAGGTTTCTCAGGAAACTGGGAGTCAACCTCCCTCAGGACCCAGCAATTCCTCTCTTGGGAATATACCCTAGAGATGCCCAAACATACTACAAAAGCGTTTGTTCAACTATGTTCATAGCAGCACTATTTGTAATAGCCAGAACCTGGAAACAGCCTAGGTGCCCCTCAATAGAAGAATGGTTAAAAAAGGTGTGGAACATATACACATTAGAGTTTTACTCAGCAGTAAAAAAAAAATGACATCTTGAATTTTGCATGCAAATGGATGGACATAGAAAACGCTTTACTGAGTGAGGTAAGCCAGACCCAAAAAGAGGAACACGGTATGTATTCACTCATAAGTGGATTCTAACCATAATTAAAGGTCTTTGAGCCTATTATTCGTGATCCTAGAGAAGCTAAATAAGAAGACGAACCTGATGAAGATTATTTAGCTATCCGCCAGGAGGTAGGAAATAGTCAAGAGTCCCAGATAACCTTGGGTGCATGGGGGGGGGGGGGGTGAGAGGGTTGATGGAAGGGGAGAGGGTTAGAGAGAAGGGAGTAGGGGAGGAATGGAGAAAGCTCGGTTGACCGGGATGGGGGGAAGGGAGGAAGGATGAATGTGGGATCAGGGAAGAATATATTTCAACTAAGGGAGTCATATTAGAGTTTACAGGAAACTTGATTATATATGGGATCCCAGGTCCAAGGAGAGATCCCCAGATTGTTCTCTGGACAGAGGAGGGGGTGCCTGAACCCAAGGCCCGTGACCATACTGATGAATATTTTGCTTATCACCATAGATCCCTCATCTGGCGTTGGATGACGATACAGATGGAGGCCCGCGTTGGAGCACCGAACTGAGCCCCCCAAGATCCAAACGAGGAGCAAAAGGAGGAAGAAAATGACGAAGGACTGCGAGGGATACTATCACCCACTGATACAAGGGGTCGGATCTAATGAGAGTTTACCAAGGCCAGATGGACCGTGACTGAACAAGCATGTGATCCAACCAGATTCTCTGAATGTGGCCGGATTTTCTGAATGTGGCTGGCCTGCAGTCTTTCCGAGAAGCCATTGACAATGACACTGGGACTGGTTTCCTCTGCATATACTGGATTTTTGGGATCCAGTCTGTTTGGATGCTCACCTTCCTGGACCTGGAGTGAGAGGGGAGGAACTTGGACTTCCCACAGGGCAGGAGACCCTGACTTCCCTTGGGGACAAAGAGGGAGGAGGAGAGGGAGGGGGGGAGTGGGAGGGCGTTGGGAGGAGGGGCGTAAATGGAAACTTTTTATAATTTAATAAAATTACTAAAAAAAAAATTCAAAAAAAAAAGCAGACACTATATCAAATAAATATTTTCTTCTTCCAATCCCAGAGATACCCTTAAGGTATATAATAATGTAGAGATATGTGGTTAAAACATTAAACAATGCTACTCAGGTATCTGGAATAGGGAATAACAAAAGCAAGTAGTGTGAAAATACTGAAAAGTATGTTTTCTTAAGCAAAGGGCATATATAATTTGTATCAAATCATGCTTACCTTTCAACCTGAGTCAAATTAAGAATGCTACAAAGTAGGTTGTCATGAGAGAGTGGTCCCCACAACAAGACACAGGTGATCTGACTGACTGTACTTACACAACAGGGCATAGTTTACTCATCATATGGTTTTAGATGTGAAAGGGTCAAAAGATACAATACAAATATTTCTATTAGATGGTCTAGAAGGGTAAATATATTCACATCTAGATCTTACCCAATGAGGAAAATAAAAAATCAATTTGAATAGAGAACTGATGAAAATTAGAACCACCAGTGCAGATTCTTATTTATGGGCTGAAGAGTCTGAAGCAGCATGCACGGGGTTTTCGTGGTCTCATGAGGTCCACTGTGCA
The DNA here is from genome assembly GCF_982192425.1 of Myodes glareolus. NCBI lineage: Eukaryota > Metazoa > Chordata > Mammalia > Rodentia > Cricetidae > Myodes > Myodes glareolus. The sequence continues at coordinate 81,231,984 of NC_142028.1, forward strand.
TATATTATGGCTTCCAGGTTAGTGTTTCTATGGGAGTCCTGAGTGTGTGAATGAGTGAGTCTCGTATGCCTTCTGTTGGGCTCCTTTTCCTCTGTTGGTTATCTTGTACAACTTTAGTGTGGTAGTTTTTGTTTAAATATATTTTCTCTTGTTATTTTTTAAATTAATTAATAAAAAAGGATGAAAATCTAGCCTCTAAGATAAAGGTTTATCAGCTGTAGGAGTTATTTGGTAGAGTTTTTGGGGTCACTTATGTACACTATCATATCGTCAGCAAATAACGAAAGTTTAACTTCATCCTTTCCAATTCGAATCCCCTTGATCTCCTTATGTTGTCTTATTGCTATTGCTAGAACTTCAAGCACTATATTGAAGAGGTATGGAGAGAGTGGACAGCCTTGTCGTGTTCCTGATTTTAGTGGAAAGGCTTTGAGTTTCTCTCCATTCAATTTGATGTTAGCTGTCGGCTTGCTGTATATTGCTTTTATTATATTTAGGTATGATCCTTGTATCCCCAGTCTCTCCAACACCTTTATCATAAATGGGTGTTGAATTTTGTCAAATGCTTTTTCAGCATCCAATGAAATGATCATATGGTTTTTTTCTTTCAGTTTATTTATATGATGGATTACATTGATAGATTTGCGTATGTTGAACCAGTCCTGCATCTCTGGGATGAAGCCTACTTGATCATAATGAATAACTTTTCTAATGTGTTCCTGGATTCGGTTTGCCTGGATTTTATTGAGAATTTTCGCGTCGATGTTCATGAGTGAGATTGGCCTGTAATTCTCTTTCTTGGTTGTGTCTTTATGTGGTTTTGGTATTAAGGTAACTGTAGCTTCATAAAAGGAGTTTGGCAATGACTCTTCTGTTTCTATATTATGGAATACATTAAGGAGTATAGGAATTAGCTCTTCCTGGAAGTTCTGGTAGAATTCTGCATTGAAACCATCTGGTCCTGGGCTTTTTTTGGCAGGGAGATTTCTGATAACAGCTTCTAATTCTTCGCGACTAACAGGTCTATTTAGATTGTTCACCTGTTCTTGGTTCAACTTTGGTATATGGTACTTATCTAAAAAAATGTCCATTTCTTTTACATTTTCCAACTTTGTGGCATATAAACTTTCGTAGTAAGATCTAATGATTCTCTGAATTTCCTCTGTGTCTGTGGTTATATCCCCCTTTTCATTTCTGATCCTATTAATTTGCAAATTCTCTCTCTGCCGTTTGATTAGTTTGGATAGGGGTTTGTCAATCTTGTTGATTTTCTCCAAGAACCAGCTTTTTGATTCATTGATTCTTTGGATTGTTTTCTCTGTTTCTATTTTGTTGATTTCAGCCCTCAGTTTGATTATTTCCAGTCTTCTACTCCTCCTGGGTGAATCAGCTTCTTTTTTTTCTAGAGCTTTCAAGTGTGCTGTTAGGTCTCCAATGTGTGCTTTCTCCGTTTTCTTTAGTTGGGCACCTATTGCTATGAACTTTCCTCTTAGCACTGCTTTCATAGTGTCCCATAGGTTTGAGTATGTTGTGTCTTTGTTTTCATTAAATTCAAGGAAGACTTTAATTTCTTTCTTAATTTCGTCCCTGACCCAGGGGTGATTTAGTAGTTGACTGTTCAACTTCCATGAGTTTGTTGACTTCCTGGGGGTAGCGTTGTTGTTGAATTCTAATTTTAATGCATGGTGGTCTGACAAGACACAGGTGGTTACTAATATTTTTTTGTATCTGTGGGAGTTTGCTTTGTTACCGAGTATGTGGTCAATCTTCGAGAAGGTTCCATGAACTGCAGAGAAGAAGGTATATTCTTTCCTATTTGGGTGGAGTGTTCTATAGATGTGGAAGGATACAAGATCAACTCCAAAAAATCAGTGGCCCTCCTATACACAAAGGATAAAGAAGCTGAGAGGGAAATCAGAGAAACATCACCTTTCACGATAGCCACAAATAGCATAAAATATCTTGGGGTTACTCTAACCAAGGAAGTGAAAGACCTATTTGACAAGAACTTTAAGTCTTTGAAGAAGGAAATTGAGGAGGATACCAGAAAATGGAAAGATCTCCCTTGTTCTTGGATTGGGAGAATCAACATAGTAAAAATGGCAATTCTACCAAAAGCAATCTATAGATTCAATGCAATCCCCATCAAAATCCCATCAAACTTCTTCACAGATCTTGAGAAAACAATAATCAAGTTTATATGGCAAAACAAAAAACCCAGGATAGCCAAAACAATCTTATACAATAAAGGAACTTCAGGAGGCATTACCATCCCTGACTTCAAACTCTATTACAGAGCTACAGTATTGAAAACAGCTTGGTATTGGCATAACAACAGAGAAATCGACCTTTGGAATCGAATAGAAGACCCGGATATTAACCCACAAACCTATGAGCACCTAATTTTTGACAAGGGAGCTAAAGGTATACAATGGAAAAGGAAAGCATCTTTAACAAATGGTGCTGGCATAACTGGATGTCAACCTGTAGAAGGATGAAAGTAGATCCATACCTATCACCATGCACAAAACTCAGGTCCAAATGGATTAAAGACATCAACATTAATCCGTCCACCTTGAACCTGATAGAAGAGAAAGTGGGAAGTAGTCTACAAGATATAGGCACGGGAGGCCTCTTCCTAAGCAGGACCCCAGCTGCACAGACACTAAGAGAAACAATGAATAAATGGGATCTACTGAAACTGAGAAGCTTCTGTAAAGCAAAGGACACTGTCAGTAAGACAAAAAGGCTGCCTTCTGACTGGGAGAAGATCTTCACCAACCCCTCATCAGACAAAGGTCTGATCTCCAGAATATACAAAGAACTCAAGAAACTAGGCACTAAAACTCTAATTAACCCAATTAAAAAATGGGGTACTGAACTGAACAGAGAATTCACAACAGATGAACTTCGAATGGCCAGAAGACACTTAAGGTCATGCTCAACCTCCTTAGCGATCAGGGAAATGCAAATTAAAACCACTTTGAGATACCATCTTACACCTGTCAGAATAGCTAAAGTCAAAAACACCAATGATAGCCTATGCTGGAGAGGATGTGGGGTGAGGGGAACACTCATCCATTGTTGGTGGGAATGCAAACTTGTGCAGCCACTGTGGAAATCAGTGTGGCGGTTTCTCAGGAAACTGGGAGTCAACCTCCCTCAGGACCCAGCAATTCCACTCTTGGGAATATACCCTAGAGATTCCCTAGCATACTACAAAAGCATTTGTTCAACTATGTTCATAGCAGCACTATTTGTAATAGCCAGAACCTGGAAACAGCCTAGGTGCCCCTCAATAGAAGAATGGTTAAAAAAGATGTGGAACATATACACATTAGAGTTTTACTCAGCAGTAAAAAAAAAAATGACATCTTGAATTTTGCATGCAAATGGATGGACATAGAAAACGCTTTACTGAGTGAGGTAAGCCAGACCCAAAAAGAGGAACACGGTATGTATTCACTCATAAGTGGATTCTAACCATAATTTAAAGGTCTTTGAGCCTATTATTCGTGATCCTAGAGAAGCTAAATAAGAAGACGAACCTGATGAAGATTATTTAGCTATCCGCCAGGAGGTAGGAAATAGTCAAGAGTCCCAGGTAACCTTGGGTGCATGGGGGGGGTGGGAGGGAGGGTTGTTGGAAGGGGAGAGGGTTAGAGAGAAGGGAGTAGGGGAGGAATGGAGAAAGCTTGGTTGACTGGGATGGGGGGAAGGGAGGAAGGATGAATATGAGATCAGGGAAGAATATATTTCAACTAAGGGAGTCATTTTATGGTTTATAGGAAACTTGATTATATATGGGATCCCAGGTCCAAGGAGAGATCCCCCAGATTGTTCTCTGGACAGAGGAGAGGGTGCCTGAACCGGCCGTGGCCCATAACCATACTGATGTATATTTTGCTTATCACCATAGATCCTTCATCTGGCGAAGGACGGCGATACAGTCGGAGACCCACATTGGAGCACCGGACTGAGCCCCCCGAGGTCCAAATGAGGAACATAAGGAGGAAGAACATGAAAAACAAAATCAGTACTGCGAGGGATGCTATCACCTACTGATACAAGGGAACGGATCTAATGAGAGTTTACCAAGGCCAGTTGGACTGGGACTGAACGAGGAAGTGATCTAACCAGATTCTCGGAATTTGACCGGATTCTCTGAATATGGCTGGCCTGAAGTCTTTCTGAAAAGCCATTGACTATGATACTGGGACCTGTTTCCTCTGCATATACTGGATTTTGGGGATCCAGTCTGTTTGGACACTCACCTTCCTGGACCTGGAGGGAGGGGGGAGGAACTTGAACTTCCCACAGGGCAGGAAACCCTGACTGCCCTAAGGGACGAAGAGGGAGGAGGAGAGAGAGTGGGGGAAGTGGGAGGGTATTGGGAAGAGGGGCGGAAATGGAAACTTTTATAATTTAATAAAATTTACTTTAAAAAAAAAAGATAAAGGTTTAACAACTGAACTGTCGTCACTTATACCTGCTAGGAAAATAAAATCAGTTTTCTCCAAAGGAGTGACAGTGGGTATATCAACCACTCCAGTTCAAGCCTCATGTTCAGAAGTAGTTGATCGACATATAATGGACTCCACAATTTTTTCTGTACTTTTATTTGATAACAGTTTTGTTGCAGGAGCTTCTTCTTGTTGCTTGTTTTGCTTTTTTTTTCTTTTTCAGTAGTGTTTTACTTTTTTGTTACTGTTGTTGCTGTTTGGGTGTATGTTGCTGTTATATTGGGGTTTTGTTTTTTGAGAAAAAGAAATAAAAATTGGTTTGATAGGAGGTGGAGATGATTTAGAATGGCTTGGGGGAGAGAAATAATATGGTCAAAATATAATTAAATTTAAATTTGTTTTAAATACTAAAAATAGTTTGTTAGTAGCTAGGAATTTTTATAATTTTTCTTGAAAGTCTTGTTCTCTATAATTTTGAAGGACTTTCATAACATACAAGTCTCATTTGCAATGCAGTTATTTATAATCCTGTGTTAAATATTCAGATTCAATTATAATTATTCTATTTATAGATGATATTAAGATAGATTTAAATATAACCTAATATTCGTGGATCTACCAATCTCAGAAAAAAAATATACTACAAAGCAAACATACACATTCTTCCATCAGGAGCCAGGGTCCACATTTTATAAAACTGCTCCCATATTTTAGCCTATTTGGATGTATGAAAGGTTAATACCTAATTCCATTTACAATGCTGATCCAGCAAGAAAGAAATTAATTTGGCATTAGAGAAGTAACATCAATTTCCCGTGTAACTGAAGTAATGCATTTACTGGAAAGAGATTAATATCAATTCCATAAATCATTTATATGCTTTTGCCAGAGTTTGAGACATCTGAGTAATGTCATATATGGGAGCTTATATCACTTTCTGCACATTCTATTCATTAATCTATGCCTGGAGCTGTAGAAGAGTTGTGATAAAATAAAAATTTTAAAAAGAATCAATCTTTCTGATTTTAATTTTTTGTGACTTAGGTAAGGTAAACCAAATGTCAACAAAACAGCAATAATAATGATCCACACTAGCAACCAGCATTTTCAGAAAAGAAATTAAACATTTAGCCAATTAGCTTCCCAGTGGTAACAGCTACTCAATGTCCACATGATAAGACAATGTGTAAATGTCAGTGTAAAGACTCCATGAAGCATAAATACTGCCACAAAGAAGAATTATCTGTGCTACTCTTTCACTATACTGTTGAATTTCGTTATATTATAATCGGAGTTGTATGTACCTTCAACAGAGAAGACTATTGAACCTTCAACATGGAGTAAGCTGTGTGCAGAGACTGAAGTGTATCTCAAGACTTATTAAAAAAATAACATGTGCAACTATAGAAATCTGCACTTGGTAATCATAAGACACAAGAAATCCTGTGGCATAGATTCAATAGTCATACTCTCAAATGATTGAACTAGTAATACTCACATTTAAGTAATATGCTCATTTAAATGTTTATCTGAAGATATCCTCAGAGAGATACCCATAATAGTGATTGAACAAATATCCGAGTATTCAATTTTATTTAATTATATTTTATTTTGTGATTTTATTAATAAAATCATTAATTTAATTAATTAATTCACACATAAAATTTAGCAACCATGGTATCTTAATGACCACCTAGGGAGTCCCAATATCATTTCCAAATTTCTTCATGATAAAGAATGAGATAAAAACAGGACCTATAATTTGAGCTGGAGCTCTTAATATCCAGGAGATAGTAGATATTTTTGAACAATTGACAAGTATTAGTCTGAACTGAAGTCCATTCCAAGTCATCCATATCTAATAATACCAGGCAGAGGAAAATGAATAATGATATGGATAAAAGAGCCCGTGCCTTTGAGTCAGACAGTCTAACTTTAAATCTGGCTCTAATATTTACTAACAAGAACATGAGTATTAATGCTAAGATTACTCACTCAAATGTAGTAAAACAGGTGCTTATTTCATGGAATTAACAGGAGAATTTATTTTTGCATAGTACCTGGCATGCAATAGATGTTCATTACTGTTATTATCCTTACTTGGTTCACTTTCAAGACATATGGAAGAATTTCAATTTCTTTACCTTTAAAATGGGCCTAGCTATATAAAATATTTTGCCAAATGCAATATGAATTGAACTTATTTTTTACACATTTATGAAGTTGATTGGTACTTTAAAATAACTTTGCTTCTTTGGCTTAATAGCATACAAACAGATTTCTCTTCTGCACTAAATCCTAACACTGAAAGTTCTTAGATTTGACTTTTATATTAACAATTTACAAAATATTCGTCCAATCTTCTGTTTTTTACATGTACTACTAAGGAATGAAGCTTGTTATTTCATTTAAGTGATGAGATCACACAGCCAAAGAACTAAAAACTCATGGCCCAATCCATATATGTCCTAAGTGCACATAGATAAAGTGCCAGGTCTTCTGATTTTCATCCTAACAGCAGGGAGAAAGACACAACACTGAGAGTAAATTGTTTTGTGAGATAATTGCCCTTCCTTCTGTAAGTCTCCTTGGTCATGGTGCTTTATCATAGAAACAGAAAAGCACTAATAAAAGGAGTAAAGTGGAAAAAGAAAGAGTGAGCAGGAAAATACCAATGCATGTTAATGTTATCACTGTCACTTAGGGCATATTATCATGTTTTGAGTATTTCCAATATTATTATATATAACTTTCTGCAACATTAAACATATTTACTATTCCCCATATTTTATTTTATTTTGGTTATTACCATGCAAAATAATGATCATTTTAATATTTCACTATTTTTGTAGTTTATTAATAAAAAATCTTTTTATTAGCATAAAAAGTTATAGATTATTAAATATTCAGATTTACATATGAATATTTATATATTTAAATTTTGGATTTTTTTTTTTGAGATAGCAATTCTGGAACTAGCTCTTGTAGACCAGGCTGACTTTGAACTCACAGAGATTGCCTGCCTCTGCCTCCCAAGTGCTGGGATTAAAGGCGTGCCCCATAACCCAACCTGGCTAATTAATATTTTAAAATTTTATATATATATATATAATTATACTATGTTCCTACCCACCACAAACTTTGCCCTCCTCAATACTCCTGCAAACTGCTTGCTGATCCCTTCTACCAAGTAGTTCCTCTTTCTGCTTTCACAACACATGTATTTAAACACTCTCTGGTTTTCCCACTCCTTCCTTTAGTCTCTTCTTTTATTTCCCATAGGCAGATAGAAAGATAGATAGATAGATAGATAGATAGATAGATAGATAGATAGATAGATAGATAGATAGATAGATAGAGGTTATATGTATATAATTTTAATTTTCAATTCCTGCATATTATATATGTATATTACATATATATACAATTTAATCTATATTCTGTATATGAGAGAAAATGTGTGGCATGTATCTTTCTGAATCTGCCTAATTTCTATTAACATGATGACTTTCATTTTATCCGTTTTCATGGAATTGTCATAATTTCATTATTCCTTTGTGTACAGGGAGCACAGTATTCATCCATCTGTTGTTGGAGCACTAGGCTGGTTCCATATTTTGGTTGTTGTGAATATTATACCACTAAATATAGACATATAAGTACTATTCTGAATCTAGAATCCTTCAAAGCCAGATGTGGCATATTTGATAACATGATATCCTATTTTCAGTTTTAGTGAGACACATCTATAATGATTTTCATAGTAGCTGAAACATCGTACATTCCAAAAGGCAGTGTATAAGGGTTCCTGTTTTCTACATTCGCACCAATATGTGTTTATAATTTGTCTTCCTTTTTGTTTTATTTAATTTTTGCATTTTATTATTATATATTAGTTATACATAATAGTGAGTTTCTACTGTGGAACAATATTTTTGTACACTGTGACTATGTATTACTCTCATTGGTTAATAAAGAGCTGACTTGCCAATAGCTGGGCAGGCAAAGGTTAGACAAGACTTGTGAACCGAAACAGAGCACAGAGAAGGAGGGCAAAGTTGTCAGGAAATGCAGAAAGAACCAAGATGAACATGTCATGCTGAAAAAAGGTACCACACATGGTATAGCATAGTTAAGAAATATGGGTTAATTTAAATTGTAAGAGCTAGTTAGCAATGAGCCTATGCTACAGGTCGAGCACTTATAATTAATATTAAGTCTCTGTGCATTTAATGGGGAGCTGGAGATCCTGACAAAAACTTCCACCTATAAACTTCATCGTAAAATTTTATACATATATATAATAAATTTTATCATATTTAGTCCTGTTGCTTTCTCTTGTCTCTCTCCCACTGCTGATGATCCCCTCGTCCTCCTCCTCCTCCTCCTTCTCCTCATCCTTCTTCTTGTCCTCCTCCTCCTCTTTCTTCTCCTTCTTCTATCTCTTCCTCTTCTTCTTCTTCCCAACTAGTCTACCATCTGTGCGTGTGTGTGTGTGTGTGTGTGTGTGTGTGTGTGTGTTCGTGTGTACATTTCAATGACCTTTTTAGGACTGCTTATGTGAACATGTGTGAGTTGTTTACAAAGTCATGGGTAACTTAACAGTAGCTATATCAATAAAGAAAATACACACATACATCCAGAAACTCCCAATGTTTCTCTTGATTATAGCCATTTTGACTGGAATATGATAAGATATCAATGTACTCTTAATTTATATTTTACAGATAGCTAAAGATGTTGAACATTATGAAATACTTATTGGACACTTGTATTTCTTCCTTTGGGAATTTTTTGGTCAGTTAGCCCATTTACTGATTGGATGATTTGGTCTGGAAGTATTTAAATTCTGCAGCTTTTTCTATGATTCCAGATACTAATCTCCTGCTAGATGTGTAATTAATAAAGACACTGTCCTATTCTGCAGGTATCTCTTCATTTTGCTGATTATTTCCTTTGATGTGCAAGTTATTAATTTTATGTAATTTTATTTATAAGTTCTTGGGATTGTTTCCTGTGATATTGGAGTCATTTCCAAAATGTCTATTCCTATGCCAATATCTCAAAGTTCTTTGATTCTTCATGCAGCAGTTTCAGAGATTCTAATAATACATTTGGGTATTTGTTATATTTTGAATGGATTTTTATACAGGGTGATAGAAATGAGTCTATTTTCAATTTTTTACATATTTATATAAAACTTTCCTAGCACCATTTATTGAAGACTCTAACATCTTTCCAACATGTTTTGACACCTTTGTCAAGGATTAGTTAGTATAGCAAAATGGAATTATTTTTGTATTTCCTATTCTCTTCCATTGGTCAACATACGTTTCTATGCTTGTGTTGATGTGATTGTTTACTATGGCTCTGTAGTAAAATTTGAGATCAGGTGTTGTGATGCCAAGCAACTCTCTTTGCTTAGAATTGCTTTGCTCTTACAGAGTCTTTTGTGCTTCCACATGACTGCTAGAATTTTTTCTAGTTCTTTTGCAAACATCACTGGAATTTTCATTCAGATTCTACTTTAATCTGTAGATAAACTTTGGTAATATAGCCATTCTGAAAACATTAATTCTACCAGCCATGGTCATAAGGTGTCTTTTAATATTCAAGAGTCCTGGAAATTTTTCTTCAATATTTTAAAACTTTAATTTTAGAACTGTTTCATGTCCTCGCTTAAGTTTATTTCTACATATTTTTTAGTTATTGTGAGTGGCCTTTTTTCCTCATTTCTTATTTGACTAAGGTCATTATTGCTGTCTACAACAGCATGTCAAGCTTTGTATACTGATATCTTACTGAAAGTGCTTATTAAGTTGAGTTTTTTGGTAGAGCTTTTAGAGGTTTAAAAGTACAGAATTATATCATACACAAATAAGGATAATTCTTCTTCTTCCATTCCTATTTGTATCTCCCTTATTTTTAAAATTTTGTAATTTATATTTATGTACAGAAAACATGGCAATGTACATTTAACCCAGTTCCATTGTGAGCTCTCTGGCCTTTGCTTTTTCCAGTTTGAAAATGTGTGAGCCACAGATTAGGACCCAGGACATTGCCTTCCCAGTGGCAGTAGATAGCATATCTGTCACTGTATCTGGTCCTAATAGCTTCTACCAGTTTAGCCAGAGCACCCTTGTCTTCCAAGTTAATCTGTGTGAATGAAACAGTGATGCATGCCTTCCTATGGACCAGCCTAGCCTTTCCCTTGATGATATAGTAAACGAGCCCTATCTAACGACACAGGGAAGGCAGGAAGACCACCAGCTCAATGGGGTCTACATCATAGGCAAACACCACCAGCTGAGCCTTCTTGTTCTTCACTAAGCTGGGTAGGCACTTGCTGGTCCAGGGCCTGGGTGAACTGGCCAATGGCAGAAGGTACTTTGAGCTGCTTATAGAGGATGGCCCTTGTCTGTTGCATCCTGATGTAATGAGTCATTTGAGAACGTGAGTGAAATCTATTTTGGGCTGGATCTCCTGCCCAATCCCAAAGTTCTTCGGCCTATTCTCAAAGGATTCACCACTCTTTTGGCCTCCTGTTTCTTCATGACAGCAGGGCCAGGGCCACCTTCTTTCCCTTGGCTATCTTTCCTTTGGGTATCTTGCTAGGCTGGAGGAAAGAGCTCTTTTATTTCTTGTTCTTCTTGCTCTAGATAAAATTTCAAGAACTATATTAAATAAGTGAGAAACTCTTCAAGACTTTAAAGAAAACAGATTAGTTTTTCTTCATGGGTTTGATTTATATAGCATTTATTATGTTCCTTCCATTCATAATTTCTTTCTTTAGAGCTTTTATTATGAAGGAATGTTGAACTTTGCCAAGGGCATTTTCTGCATCCTGTGTGTGATTTTTGTTTTTATACTTACTAATGGGCCAAATTGCATTTATTGATCTGCATATATTAAACAATCTTTGCATCCCTTAAATGAAACCAACTTGGTCATGGTATATGATTTTCTTATTATGATCATGGATTTTAATTTTGCATCTATGTGTCATCAGGGATTGGTATATAGTTTCTTTGTATTATGTGCTTCTCAAGTTTGGATATCAGAGTAGTGTTGGCTTCTCTCTTTATGGAAGAGTTTGAGAAATATTGGTTTGTTGTGTTAGCTCTGTTTTATTTTAATTTTCGTACAACTGAGAAGTAAATCTTACCAAACCTGGATGTCTTTAATGGGAGATTATCTATTGCAATTTCAATCATTCTACTTTCTAGAAATATATTTAATTTTTATACCTCCTAGTTTAATTTTCATAGAACATATGCTTCTGGGAATTCAATCTATACTTTTGATGAAATAAGTGTTTTTAAAGTTCTATGATTTTCCTTTGGATCTCTTTTGGTATCTCTGACAATGTTCCTCCTTTCACCTCTAGCTTTATTAATTTAGGTATTATCTCTTTCTTCCTATTGGTCACATTGGCTAGGAGTTTATCAATCTTATGATTTAAAAGAACTTACTCTTTACATTTTATTCTACATATTGTTCAGTCTCAGTTTTGTCAACTGACACTTTGATATTTAATAGTTCTTGCCATCTACTGATGGGGTTTGGCTTGTTCTTATGTCTTTGAGAACTTGCATTGTATAAGTAAGTTATTTATTTTACATATCTTTGTAAATTAAGCACTCATAGCTGTAAGCTTTCCTATTTTTCTGACTCTAGGAACTCTTTTTAAATTTTCTTCCTGATTTTTTCAATGACCCTCTTCTAGTTCTGTTTTTGTTCTATCCAGAGTTATCTGATCTTTTATGACCATTGGTCTTTTTTTATGGAGTTAAGATACAAAATATTTGGTTCAGCTATTAAGGATATTATTGTGGACTCCAAATAATAAAAGAGAAATACCCAATTATTATAGAGTTTATATTCTACTTGAGAAAAACAAAAGACCAAGATATAAATAAATAAGAAACTTTATGTTACGATTTAGACATGAAAGGGCTCTCACAGACTCATGTGTCTAACCATTTTTCTCTGTTTGCTGGTACTATTTTGGGAGGTTGTAGAAAGTTTAGGTCATGAGGCCCAGTAGGAGATAGCAGGCCACCAATGGCAAATTTTGATGGCTACACTTGAGAGAGTTCCTGTTGAGAGAGGCCGCTTGCTTGTTCTCAGCTGCTCAGCCCTGAAATAACCACACAGAAACTATATTATCTGCAATACAGTTTGGCCAATAGCTTAAGCATATTTCTGGCTGACTCATATTTTAAATTAACCCATCTCTATTACTCTGTACATCACCACAAGGCTATGGATTACCAGGTAAAATTTCAGAGTCTGTCTCCAGCAGGGACAGTGTCAGTCTCACTGAATCTGTCTTCTTTATCCCAGCACTCAGTTTAGTTTTCCCCACCTAGCTAAGATCTACCTCGCTATAGGTCAAAGCAGTTTCTTTATTCATTAACCAATAAAAGCAACACATAGACTGAAGGATCTCCCACACCATTTCCCCTTTTTTGTTTAAATATAAAAGGAAGGTTTTAACTTTAACACTGTAAAATTACACATAACAAAACACATATCAAGCAACAGTTACAGAAATAATATGTATATCTACTTTATCTTTTATCTGTAATGTTGCAGACACCCATCTTCAGTCTAGTGGCCCATAGTATCCAGCAGACTTTTACACAAAGCAGGAAATTTCGAAGACAGTTCCACTTATATTGGCAGTTTGTCAGTCACTTTCTTCTGTAATCTGCAGAACATCTGACAGGCTCGTCCATGAATCTGGAACCCTAAAGGCCCATCTCACCTTTAGGAAAGTTCAGCAATCGTTTCTCTGTGGGTCCTGCATGTCCAGCACATTCAGCATAGCATCAAGCACGCTAGGCAAGATCAATTTCTTACCCAAATGGCTAGTAAACCCCAAGAGGAGCTTCTTTGATGCCCATCATCCTTTTAAAGTAGAGTGGTGCTGCCAGAAGCAGATGTGTCTCATTGTCATGAAAAATTTTAATTTATTAAAACATTTTAAATGCCATATTCTGAAGGTCTCTGAAAGATTTGAAGAAAACCTATTTAACTGAAGTACATCTCTATATATCTAGAAAACCTAACTAACATGACTACAAGCTTGACTATTGTAGATAATTATCTATTAACTATATTTCTTAATTATACATTACATTATTAAATGAGCTGTACAAAACACAATACCTTAATCAAGAGTAGAAATATACATATAACAAAATTGACCTTAAATTTGTATCAATAGACCAAGAACCACACCAATGTAAAATATCTAAATATCTCTAAAGCATATTCCCATTTAAATGTAAACAAACATTTATAAACAATATTTGGGAATTTGGACGTAGTTCTCTACAAACTGCTTCCTGCTTTTTGTTGGGTAAAGTGAGTTTTGGGAGTGTTCATGGCAACCTATAGGGGGTCTTGGTCCATCAAATCACATTAGTCTGGAATTAATACACAGTAATTCACCTTCTGTGGAAACAAAAGCAAGAATCTCTTTTCCAAAGCAAAAATTTTTAGACCCAAATTTTTGAATCAAGATACCTTTAAAATATAGAGGTTGGTTTAGCTTAGTAGTCCATACAATGAAATGTCTTTCTGTATCTAACTCCTTCACAGTCAAAAAATTCAAAGAAAACACAATAATATACATAATCCAAACTTTCTGTGTATATTCCATCTTTATGTGGCTCATTTGTTTTTACTCTATTAATTTTCAATATTTATTGTATTATCTTTACTCCTTAATCTATGACTGCACTCTCTCTTTATTTTTTTATAAACTATCCTTTTATAATTCTCTATACTCTTTTCTTCTCTCTCCCAAGCCTAAGTACATTTTTAAAACATACTGTGTCTTGTTTAAAGGTCTTTTATGTCTAAATCTGTCCTATTGTGTATTTGTAATTCTTTTCTGACTAGGATAGCTTCTTAAAATCCTAAGTGGTGGCTTTGCTAGGGCAAACATTGCCCTGCCTGCTTGCTCCAACCAGTCCAACATGGTCAAAGTCTCTTCACTACCTCTGAGACTGCTGGGTGTCAGCCGTACTTACCACCTCAACTCTGATAACCAGTTGGCCCATGCTGTCACCAAGTAACTTGTAGCATGCTGCCCACAAACTCCATTCAGTTCTTGGCCTTCTGAAAGAGCCAGATTTCATGCTGCCAACATGGCCCAGGAAGCCACAATTTTGAACCTGCACTTTTTGTTTATTTGTTTGTTTGTTTGCTTTTGCTACCACTGAATCACATAAACCTCTTTTAAAGGAGGTGCAGCATGCTGCCAGCAAGCAGAGCCCATCTGGGAAAAAATGCAGCTAAACTTTGTTTTTTAGTGTCTAGGATTACTTTAAGGCCCTCTTAGCTTTTAATGTGGATTTAGCTAGCACACTTTGGAGCCCCAATTTGTTGTAATACAGAAAAGGGGAAATGATGTGGGAAATCCTTTTTTTATGTATTGCTTTTATTGGTTAATGAATAAAGAAACTACCTTGGCCTGTTGATAGGGCAGAGTAGTACTGGGTAGGGAAAATTAAACTGAATTCTGGGAAAAATAAGACAGAGTCCATGAGACACCATGTAGCCACTGAGAACAGACATGCTGAAACCTTGCTGGTAAACCACAGCCACATGGCAATACACAGATTAACAGAAATGGGTTAAATTAAGGTGTAAGAGTTAGTCAATGAGAAGCTAGAGTTAATGGGCCAAGCAATGATTTAATTAATACGGTTTCTGTGTGGTTATTTCTGGAGGCTGAGCAGCTGGGAACAAACAAATAGGCTCCTACAAGTCCCTTCCTTGGTCTTTGCCTCATGCCTGCCTAGACATAAGCAACCTATTCCTACATGTGCTTCCACAGTCATCATGTATGTTTCACAATAGGCCCCCAAACAAAGAGTCAAGACATCTTGCCCTAAAACCTCTGTAACCACGGGCTAAATAAATCTTTCATCTTTCAGGTTTCATAGTTCAGAGATTATGTCACAGCTATGACATAGAATAACAAAAGTAACTGACATGAGTAAAACAAGTATGTGTTGAGAAGAAGAAATACAGCAGAAAGGGTTAAGTGCTGGGAACAAAGAGCTGAAGTTTTATTCAAGATGTACACAAGGACCTCTGGGAGATGACACTGGAGCAAAACTCTGAAGAAAATAAAGGGAAAGAATGCTTCCGTGTAGAACATTTGAGTAGTTACCATCAATTCTCATATTTTCTCTATTGCAATGTATTCATAGGTTACCCCCTACCACCACCCTGTATCTGTACACAAAACGATTTACTTTCCTCTCTAGGCTTCTTCATGCTTTTGTACTAACCACTAGTAACTAATAGGTTTTGGTTACTACAATTTAACCTGTAAGGCATAAATAAACAGATAGGTAGACAGACAGAGAGATAGATAGATGTGTGTGTGAACATACAAATATATATATATATATATATATATGGAACTTCAGGACATCATATATATATATACATAACTTCAGACAGATATAGATATATAGATATATATATAACTTCAGACAGATAAATAAATGTCTGAAGTTCCATATTCAGACACCTGTCTGAGCTACAGCAATGATAAGATGGGGTTAAGGCTGCTCTACTTTGCAGCACCACATCTAATCACACTGCTTCCATTCTTACTTTTGTGGCAGAAAAAAAAAATGTCCCAGAGAGGGGAGCTTTCCACTTATTCAAAGAGCACAAGCTTCTATGAAAAAAAATATTTTAAAGTAAACAATAATTTCCCAAAATAAACTATAAAACTAGAGAGTAAAGTGAAATTGCACAGGTATATTTTCAAAGCCTAATAATGCCTAATACTTTAGCCTAAGCTGTGGAACATAAAATCAGCAGGGAATCAAATACTCTGTTACAAATGTTACAACACTTTTAAGTAATTATGGTTATTTTTAAACTCTCAGACCTCTTCCCTTCTCTCCCAACCCCCCCCAAAAAAATTCTGAGCAGCCTTTTAGTAAGCGCATAAGCTTTATTTTGAAATGTTAAAAGCTGATCAAATACACAATTCACTTACCATAGTGCCATACAATAACAAAGCATTACCTAGGTCTGTAAATTGCTAGGCTGGCAACACAAGATATACTGATATTAACTAAGACCATTAAAACAGAGCTTCTCTTAAGACTTAGCAAATACTGTCAATTACTTGGTGTCTGAGTTATGAGAAACAGTATGTACTGAACGACTTGAAAACTGATGTCCACCATCATAGGAAACTCAATAAATTACTGATAAAAGTTTCTTCCAATCAGCATTCAGGAATGAGTCAAATAGAATTACAGATAATGCCAGGTAGTTGAACAACAACAAAGAGATCTGTTACAAATGTCTTTGTTGCGAGCATCAAAGGGTTAAATTGGAGTGATAAGGGGGAAAATAGGTGTTAGAAAGGCACCAAAAGAACAATACAAACTAGGAGCTTAGGCAAACCAACCAGGTTAAGAAAAGTGTGTCCATGGCCCATGTTACCCCTGAAGGTCAGGCAGATATCCACAATCTGTGCTCCTGCCTGAAGTCATGTGCATGTCCATGGGCTGAACTACTGCCAGGATCCATGTTGGTATCCATGCTGTCCCAAGGTCCTTGACCTGTGCTGCCGTGGAGGCCTATGATGGTATCCATGGTCCATGCTGCAGCAAAGGGTCATGTTGATGCCCACTATGGTCTGTTCTCCCACCAGAGACCAGATTAAGGTCTGTGGCAGTTGCTGATGCCTAAAACCATGGGAATGTCTGGTGCGGGAGAATTGTCTGTATTCTGTCAATCATGTTTTAAATAAACGCAGATTGGCCAGGCAGGAGGTGTAGGTGGGAAAACCAGACAGGAAGTGAAAATGACGCAAGGCAAGCAGGAAAATTCTGGGGAGGAGGAAGCTGATTCCTCCCGCTCCTGCCCAGATCACCAAAGCAGCAGGATGTGAGCTGCCCCACTGAAAAAGGTACTGAGCCACATGGCTAATAGATCAGAAAAATGGGTTAATCAAGATGTGAGAGATAGCGAGTAAGAAGCCTGACCTAACGGGCCAATCAGCATTATAACTTACAGAGATCTCTTGTGTGATTTTACTTTGGGACTAAACAGCTGGGGGAACTGGGCAGGACAAAAACCACAACAAGCAGGCCCGGCCTTTTCATGTTACAGATGTCCATGGATACCTTGCTCCCACTGACTATAAAGGGTAAAGAAGCCACTTTTCCAGTGGTATTGATGTCTGCAGACTCACAGTTAAGAAAGAGGAACTTAGAAGGCTTCTGTGACAACTCCTATATCCACCCCCCAAAAGGTAACAGCCTAGACAGAAAGCCATCAAAGAGAACTCTTAAAAATTGAGCCACTAGGCATGATAGTCCATGCCTTTAATCCCAGGACTTGGAAGGCAGCAGGATGTTTGTGAGTTTGAGATGATCCTGGTCTATGAATCTAGGTCCAGGAGGGCTACACAAAGAAACCCTTTCTCAAAAAACTAAAAAAGAAATAATAAAGGTACCGAAGTTCTCTTCGCAATTGGCCATGCTCCAGTGAGTATACAGGCACCTCAAAATGTACTTGTGATTTGGGTGTGGGTTGTTTATTTGTTTTTTTTCTTCTTTTTGTGGGGATGGGGGCAGACCTAGGTGGATTAGAAAGACAATGTGATCAGGAGCATGATGTGAAATTCCAAAATAATCATTAAAAATATTATGTTGGAAAGAAAGAAAAAAACATTGATAGCAACCACAAAGGTTTCTCTAGCAAATTCATGAAAATACTTATTGCCATTACTAGAGAAGAAGTAGTAGAATTATTACTGTGGAAATGGCCATCTTACCAAAAGCAACCTACAGAGTCAATGCACATCCCATTAAATTTCAAACACAAATCTTCACAGAAATTGAAAACATCTTCAATTTCATATGGAAAACAAAGAAAAGCAGCTAAAACCAATCCTGAACAATCATAATAGGAAGCTAGAGGTACCAAGACCAGATTTCAAGTCATATTACAGAACTGTCATAATAAAAGCAATATAGTATTGGCATAAAAACAGAAACATTGATCAATGGAATAGAATAGAGGGCACAGACATAATTCCACACACATATGGACACCTGACATTTTACAGAGAAGCCAAAAATATAGACTAGAAAAAAAGAGCATCTTCACCAAACGGTGGTGAGCAACTGGATAGTTGATGCAGAAGAATGAAAACAGATCCATAACTTCAACTTAAAAAAAAAAGCAGGCTAGCGCCCCCACCAGCCATCCCAGCTGCCATCCAGAGGGCCATCGGAGGAGTGAGTTTGCTTCGGGCCCGCGGCAGGGGCCCAGCGAGGAGGAGCTAGGATTTTCACCAACCCCATAGACTCCCAGGTCAGCCTGCACTGCTGGCTCCAACCTGCTAGTGCCCCCGCCAGCCATCCCAGCCTCCAGCCAGAGGGCCATCAGAGGGGTGAGTTTGCTTCAGGCCAGCGACAGGGGCCCGGCGAGGAGGAGCTCGGACTTTCCCCAACTCCATACACTCCCAGGTCAACCTGCAGAGCTGGTTCCACCCTGCTAAGCTCTCCCGCCTGCCATCCCAGCTTCCATCCAGGTACAAATTTCTATATTTCTCCCTTCCCACTGGGGCCATAAAATTTCCCCAGCTCAGCTGCCTTGCACACTGAGCCTGCTCTGTAGGCGCATCCCGGAAAGAGGGAGTGCCTGTGCTTCAATAGCCTGCCTGAGGAAAGGTAGGCATTCTATCAGTGAACTCCCTGCCCAACAAGGGAACCTGACCCACTACCAGAAGTTCCAATAGAGAGCATTTGAACAAAGAGATGGGCAGACGCCAAGGCAAGACCTCCTCCAAAAATCTGAAAAACAACACGAAAACACCAGATCCCAACGACCCTACAACAGAAGGACTTGAACACTCTAACCCAGATGAAGTGGGAAAAAGTGCCATTATGAAAGCAATAGAGTCCCTTAAACAGAATATGAATAACTCCCTTAAAGAATTGGACGAGAAGTATAACAAAAAGTTTGAAGAAATGAGAATAGAAATGGATGAGAAATATTAAAAAAAGTTTGAAGAAATAAGTAAATCCGTGAATGATACCCTGAGAAACCAAGAAAAAACAATCAAACAAGTAAAGGAAACAGTCCAAGAATTGAAAACTGAAATGAAGGCAATGAAGAAAAGACAAAACGAGAACCGGCTGGATATGGAAAACCTAGGTAAACGAACGGAGACTACAGAATCAAGCATAACCAATAGAATACAAGAGATAGAAGAACGAATCTCAGATTCTGAAGATACCATATAGAAAATAAATGCTCTGGTCAAAGAAAACGGCAAATCCAACAAATTCTCTTCACAAAACATTCAGGAAATCTGGGACACAATAAAAAAACCAAATCTAAGAATAATAGGGATTGAAGAAGGAGAAGAACTGCAGATCAAAGGCACAGAAAATATATTCAACAAAATTATAGAAGAAAACTTTCCCAATCTAAAGAACGATATTCCTATGAAGGTTCAAGAAGCAAACAGAACGCCGAATAGACTGGATCAAAAAAAACCGTCCCCTCTCCATATAATAATCAAAACACAAAACATCCAGATTAAAGAAAGAATATTAAGAGCTGCAAAGGAAAAAGGTCAAGTGACTTATAAAGGTAAACCTATCAGGCTTACACCAGACTTCTCTATGGAAACCATGAAAGCCAGAAGATCCTGGATAGAGGTACTGCAGAAACTAAGAGACCATGGATGCAAACCGAGACTACTATACCCAGCCAAGCTATCGTTCACTATCAACGGAGAAAACAAAATGTTTCAGGATAAAAATAAATTTAAACAATTCGTAGCCACAAATCCAGCCCTACAGAAAGTAATAGAAGGAAAATCGCAACCCAAAAAATCCAACATTGCCATCACTGCCTACAATAACCCAGACATCTAGCAACCCTTCACAAGCACAACTCAAAGAAGAGAAACACACAAACTCTACTACACACACACAAAAAAAAATGTAATAACCGGAATCAACAACCACTGGTCATTAATATCACTTAATATTAATGGACTCAACTCACCTATAAAAAGGCACAGACTTAGAGACTGGATAATAAAACAGGATCCAACATTCTGCTGTTTACAAGAAACACACCTCAACCACAGAGATAGACATCTACTCAGAGTAAAGGGTTGGGAAAAGGTTTTCCAAGCAAACGGACCTAAGAAACAGGCTGGTGTGGCCATTCTAATATCTAACAAAATTGACTTCAAACTAAAATCAATCAGAAGAGATGGAGATGGACATTTCATACTCATAACAGGAACAATTAATCAGGAGAAGGTCTCAATCCTGAATATCTACGCCCCTAATATAAAAGCACCCACTTATGTAAAAGAAAAACTTTTAGAACTCAAGGCAGTCATCAAACCACACACACTAATAGTAGGAGACTTCAACACACCTTTCTCACCAATGGACAGATCAATCAAACAGAAACTCAACAGAGAAATAAGAGAATTGCTAGAGGTAATGAATCATATGGACTTAACAGATATCTATAGAACATTCTACCGAAAAAGGAAAGAATATACATTCTTCTCTGCAGCTCATGGAACCTGCTCGAAAATTGACCACATACTCGGTAACAAAGCAAACTTACACATATACAAAAAAATATTAGTAATCACCTGTGTCTTGTCGGATCACCATGGAATAAAATTATGATTCAATAACAATTCGAACACCAGAAAGCCTACAAACGCGTGGAAGTTGAACAGTCAACTACTGAATCATCCTTGGGTCAAGGAAGAAATAAAGAAAGAAATTAAAGTCTTCCTTGAATTTAATGAAAATAAAGACACAACATACTCAAACCTATGGGACAAATGAAAGCAGTTCTAAGAGGAAAGTTCATAGCACTAAGTGCCCAATTAAAGAAAACGGAGAAAGCATATATTGGAGACTTAACAGCACACCTAAAAGCTCTGGAAAAAAAAGAAGCAGACTCACCCAGGAGGAGTAGAAGATTGGAAATAATCAAACTGAGGGCTGAAATCAACAAAATAGAAACACAGAAAACAATCCAAAAAATCAACTAAACAAAAATTTGGTTCTTGGAGAAAATCAACAAGATTGACAAACCCCTAGCCAAACTAATCAAATGGCAGAGAGAGAACACTCAAATTAATAAGATCAGAAATGAAAAGGGGGACATAACAACAGACACAGTGGAAATTCAGAGAATCATTACATCTTACTACGAGAGTTTATATGCCACAAAGTTGGAAAATGTACAAGAAATGGATTGGTTTTTAGATAAATACCAGTTACCAAAGTTAAATCAAGAGCAAGTGAACAATCTAAATAGACCTGTTAGTTGCGAAGAATTAGAAGCTATTATCAAAAACCTCCCGACCAAAAAAAGCCCAGGACCAGATGGTTTCAATGCAGAATTCTACCAGAACTTCCAGAAAGAGCTAATACCTATACTCCTTAATGTATTTCAAAATATAGAAACAGAAGAATCATTGCCAATCTCTTTTTATGAAGCTACAGTTACCCTGATACCAAAACCACACAAAGACACAACCAAGAAAGAGAATTACAGACCAATCTCACTCATGAACATTGACGCTAAAATACTCAATATAATACTGGCAAACAGAATCCAAGAATACATTAGAAAAATTATCCATTATGATCAAGTGGGCTTCATCCCAGAGATGCAGGACTGGTTCAACATACGCAAATCTATCAATGCAATCCATCAGATAAATAAACTGAAAGAAAAAAACCATATGATCATTTCATTGGATGCTGAAAAAGCATTTGACAAAATTCAACACCCCTTTATGATAAAGGTGTTGGAGAGATTGGGTATACGAGGATCATACCTAAATATAATAAAAGCAATATATAGTAAGCCGACAGCTAACATCAAATTAAATGGAGAGAAACTCAAAGCCATTCCACTAAAATCAAGAACACGACAAGGCTGTCCACTCTCTCCATACCTCTTCAATATAGTGCTTGAAGTTCTAGCAATAGCAATAAGACAACATAAGGGGTTCAAGGGGATTCGAATTGGAAAGGATGAAGTTAAGGACACTGTCAGTAAGACAAAAAGGCTACCTTCTGACTGGGAGAAGATCTTCACCAACCCCTCATCAGATAAAGGTCTGATCTCCAAAATATACAAACAACTCAAGAAACTAGACACTAAAACTCTAATTAACCCAATTAAAAAATGGGGTACTGAACTGAACAGAGAATTCACAACAGATGAATTTCGAATGGCTAAAAAGCACTTAAGGTCATGCTCAACCTCCTTAGCGATCAGGGAAATGCAAATCAAAACAACTTTGAGGTATCATCTTACACCTGTCAAAATAGCCAAACTCAAAAACACCAATGATAGCCTATGCTGGAGAGGATGTGGAATGTGAGGAACACTCATCCATTGTTGGTGGGAATGCAAACTTGTGCAGCCACTGTGGAAATCAGTGTGGCGGTTTCTCAGGAAACTGGGAGTCAGCCTCCCTCAGGACCCAGCAATTCCACTCTTGGGAATATACCCAAAAGATGCCCTATCATACCACAAAAGCATTTGTTCAACTATGTTCATAGCAGCACTATTTGTAATAGCCAGAACCTGGAAACAACCTAGGTGCCAGTCAATAGAAGAATGGTTAATAAAGGTGTGGAACATATATACATTAGAGTTTTACTCAGCGGTAAAAAACAATGACATCTTTAATTTTGCATGCAAATGGATGGAAATAGAAAACGCTTTACTGAGTGAGGTAAGCCAGACCCAAAAAGAGGAATATGGTATGTATTCACTCATAAGTGGATTCTAACCGTAATTAAAGGTCTTTGAGCCTATTATTCGTGATCCTAGAGAAGCTAAATAAGAAGGTGAACCTGATGAAAATCATGTAGCTATCTTCCTGGAGATTGGAAATAGACAAGAGTCCCAGGTAACCTCGGGTGCATGGGGGGGGTGGGGAGGCTGTTGGAAGGGGAGAGGGTTAGAGAGAAGGGAGTAGGGGAGGAATGGGGAAAGATCGGGGGACTGGGATGGGGGGAGGGAGAATGGATAGATATGGGATTAGGGAAGTATATACCTCAACTAAGGGAGTCATTTTATGGTTTACAAGAGACTTGAGTATAAAGGGGATCCCAGGTCCAAGGAGAGATCCCCAGGTTGTTCTCTGGACAGAGGAGAGGGTGCCTGAACCGGCCTTGGCCCACAACCATACTGATGAACATTTTGCATATCACCATAGAACCCTCATCTGGCGATGGAGGGAGATGGAGGGAGAGACCCACATCGAAACACTGGACCTAGCTCCATGGTCCAAACGAGAGGCAGAAGGAAGGAGAACGTGAACAAAGAGGGCAAGAGCAGAGGAAACCTTCATCCAACGTTGGATGGCGATACAGAAGGAGACCCATATTGGAGCACCGGACGGAACCCTCCACGGTCCAAATGAGGAGCAGAAGGATGAAGAAAATGAAAAAAGAAATCAGGACTGCGACAGGCGCCATCACCCACTGATACAAGGAGACTGATCTAATGAGAGTTCACCAAGGCCAGCTGGACTGGAACTGAATGAACACGTGATCTAACCAGATTCTTTGAATGTGGCCGGATTCCCTGGATGTGGCTGGCCCGGAGTCTTTCTGAAAAGCCATTGACAATGACACTGGGACTTGTTTCCTCTGCATATACTGGATTTTTGGGATCCAGTCTGTTTGGATATTCACCTTCCTGGACCTGGAGGGAGGGGGGAGGAACTTGAACTTCCCACAGGGCAGGAAACCCTGACTACTCTTAGGGATGGAGAGGGAGGAGGAGAAGGAGAGTGGGAAGTGGGAGGGTGTTGGGAGGAGGGGCAGAAATGGAAACTTTTATAATTTAATAAACTTTAAAAAAAAGAAAGAAAAAAAAACTTTCGTTATTTGCAGACGATATGATAGTGTACTTAAGCGACCCCAAAAACTCTACCAAAGAACTTCTACAATTGATAAACACCTTTAGTAATGTGGCAGGATACAAGATCAACTCCAAAAAATCGGTTGCCCTCCTATACACAAAGGATAAAGAAGCAGAGAGGGAAATCAGAGAAACACCACCTTTCATGATAGCCACAAATAGCATAAAATATCTTGGGGTAACTCTAACCAAGGAAGTGAAAGACCTATTTGACAAGAACTTTAAGTCCTTGAAGAAAGAAATTGAGGAGGATACCAGAAAATGGAAAGACCTCCCCTGCTCTTGGATTGGGAGAATCAACATAGTAAAAATGGCAATTCTACCAAAAGCAATCTATAGATTCAACCAATTCCCTTCAAAATTCCATCAAACTTCTTCACAGACATTGAGAGAATAATAATCAAGTTTATATGGCAAAACAAAAAACCCAGGATAGCCAAAACAATCTTATACAATAAAGGAACTTCTGGAGGCATTACCATCCCTGACTTCAAACTCTATTACAGAGCTACAGTATTGAAAACAGCTTGGTATTGGCATAACAACAGAGAAGTCGACCTATGGAATCGAATAGAAGACCCGGGTATTAACCCACAAACGTATGAACACCTGATATTTGACAAGGGAGCTAAAGGCATACAATGGAAGAAGGAAAGCATCTTCAACAAATGGTGCTGGCATAACTGAATGTCAACCTGTAGAAGAATGAAAGTAGATCCATATCTATCACCATGCTCAAAAATCAAGTCCAAATGGATTAAAGACCTCAACATTAATCTGTCCACTTTGAACCTGATAGAAGAGAAAGTGGGATGTAGTCTACAAGATATAGGCACAGGAGACCAGTTCCTAAGCAGATCCCCAGGAGCTCAGACAATAAGAGAAGCAATGAATAAATGGGACCTCCTGAAACTGAGAAGCTTCTGTAAAGCAAAGGACACTGTCAGTAAGACCAAAAGGCTACCTTCCGACTGGGAGAAGATCTTCACCAACCCCTCAACAGACAAAGGTCTGATCTCCAAAATATACAAAAAACTCAAGAAACTAGACACTAAACTCTAATTAACCCAATTAAAAAATGGGGTACTGAACTGAACAGAGAATTCACAACAGATGAACTTCGAATGGCTAAAAAGCACTTAAGGTCATGCTCAACCTCCTTAGCGATCAGGGAAATGCAAATCAAAACAACTTTGAGGTATCATCTTACACCTGTCAGAATAGCCAAACTCAAAA
The DNA here is from genome assembly GCF_982192425.1 of Myodes glareolus. NCBI lineage: Eukaryota > Metazoa > Chordata > Mammalia > Rodentia > Cricetidae > Myodes > Myodes glareolus. Next base: position 81,257,684 of record NC_142028.1, read on the forward strand.
ACACCAATGATAGCCTATGCTGGAGAGGATGTGGAATGAGGGGAACACTCATCCATTGTTGGTGGGAATGCAAACTTGTGCAGCCACTGTGGAAATCAGTGTGGTGGTTTCTCAGGAAACTGGGAGTCAACCTCCCTCAGGACCCAGCAATTCCACTCTTGGGAATATACCCAAGAGATGCCCTATCATACCACAAAAGCATTTGTTCAACTATGTTCATAGCAGCACTATTTGTAATAGCCAGAACCTGGAAACAACCTAGGTGCCAGTCAATAGAAGAATGGTTAATAAAGGTGTGGAACATATATACATTAGAGTTCTACTCAGCGGTAAAAAACAATGACATCTTGAATTTTGCATGCAAATGGATGGAAATAGAAAACGCTTTACTGAGTGAGGTAAGCCAGACCCAAAAAGAGGAATATGGTATGTATTCACTCATATGTGGATTCTAACCATAATTAAAGGTCTTTGAGCCTATTATTTGTGATCCTAGAGAAGCTAAATAAGAAGGTGAACCTGATGAAAATCATTTAGCTATCTGCCTGGAGATTGGAAATAGACAAGAGTCATAGGTAAGCTCGGGTGCATGGGGGGGGCTGGGATGGTTGTTGGAAGGGGAGAGGGTTAGAGAGAAGGGAGTAGGGGAGGAATTTGGAAAGCTAGGTGGACTGGGATGGGGGGAGGGAGGAAGGATGGATATGAGATCAGGGAAGAATATATTTCAACTAAGGGAGTCATCTTAGTGTTTACAGGAGACTTGATTATAAATGGGATCACAGGTCCAAGGAGATCCCCAAATTGTTCTCTGGACATAAGAGAGGGTGCCTGAAACGGCCTAGGCCCATAACCATACTGATGAATATTTTGCTTATCACCATAGAACCTTCATCTGGCGATGGATGGAGATAGAGACAGAGACCCACATCGTAACACTGAACTTAACTCTTAACTCCCTAGGTCCAAACGAGAAGCAGAAGGAAAGAGAACGTGAGCAAAGATGGCAAGATCAGAGAGAACCTTCATCCCATGATGGATGGCGATACAGATGGAGACCCACATTGGAGCACCGGACTGAGCCCCCCAAGGTCCAAATGAGGAGCAGAAGGAGGAAGAAAATGAAAAAGGAAATAAGGACTGCGAGGGATGTGATCACCCACTGATACAAGGGGACGGATCTAATGAGAGTTTACCAAGGCCAGTTGGACTGGGACTGAACGAGGATGCAATCCAACGAGATTCTCTGAATGTGACCGGATTCTCTGAATGTGGCTGGCCGGAGTCTTTCTGAAAAGCCATTGACAATGGCATTGGGACTTGTTTCCTCTGCATATACTGGATTTTGCGGATCCAGTCCGTCTGGACACTCACCTTCCTGGACCTGGAGGGAGGCGGGAGGAACTTGAACTTCCCACTGGGCAGGAAACCCTGACTGCTCTTAGGGATGGAGAGGGAGGAGGAGAGAAAGTGGGGGGAGTAGGAGGGTGGTGGGAGGAGGGGCGGAAATGGAAACTTGTATAATTTAATAAAATTACAAAAAAAAAATTCTCAAAAAAAAAAAGAAAAGAAAAAAGAAAACAAACCTCAACTACAAATGAATCGGGACGCTCGAAAATAAAACTAGATACCTGAAATCTGATAGAAGATAAAGTAAGACATAGGTTTAAACTCTTTGGCATAGAACAGAATTTTGAACAGTACGCTAGTAGCACAGACATTAATATACAGAATTAATAAATAGATCATCATGAAGGTAAAAAGCTATGTACAATGAAGGACACCATTATTTAAGTTGAGTGGAAGCCTACAGAATTTGGAAAATATCTTTACCAACTATACATCTGATAGAGGGTTAACATCTAGATTAAAAAATGAAATTGCGAAATCTGCAGGTAAATGAAACTATAAGCAATCATCATAAGTGAAGTATTCCAGAACCAAAAAGACAAATATTGTACGTTTCCTCTTACATGCGAACATAAGCTTTTAAACTGCCCATACTTGTGCTTCTATCAAGGAGAAAAGAATAATTTTATAAAAAGATAAAAAAGAAACTAGAAGATGAAGATTAAATGTGGTCAGGGATGGGAAAATAGGTAAAGGAGAAAATATGGGGAGAGACACTAAAGGCCTTTTGAAAATCCAAATTGAAACCTTCTGTTCCAGAAGTGTGCTAAAATATATACATATATGAAAGGAAGTTTAAATGAAGTCACCTTATAATGGAGGAGATAACACCCCAACTAGAATGCCACCAAATAAAACTTCTAGTGCCAAGAATGGGTTTTATCTTTGTTGAGTTATTTGTCAATCCCCCCCCCACACACACACACACAAAAATCATGGTCTATTGACAAGATTATTGGCTATTCTCCACAACATGTCACTCAACATGAAGAAATTAAGCTGATGTCAACTAGATGCTTTACCCACCACTGCATTCATGGTGCTGGAAGGTACATCACATGCCATCATGGAGAAAAACCAAGGCATAGAGTATTTAGCCTCCATGGATTATGAATTTGGGTGGGTAAGGAGGTAAAGAAGATCTGACAAGAGCTAGGGAGTGGAAAGAATATGATCAAAATAGATTTTATGAAATAAATAAAAAAGAAATAGCCAACATTCCTCTTTTATTATGACCTTCAGTCTTTGTGAAAGCCTCTCATTAGCTGAAACTAGTCAGAAGTGAGCTAACATAGGAAACCTGGAAAATGTAATTATCAAATGATGAGCATAATATATTACCATATCTTCAGATCTCTAGTCAACTGAAAATTGTACCCACCCATCTTTTATAAGGATTTGTTAATTAAAAGTCTTAAAAATTAAAACTATAGTTTATTATCAAAGTGTGACTATTTATGGAACATGAAGAATAAAAGCAAAGGCAACATACTGGTTTTACTAATTAATGTAATTTTTAAAACCTTATTTGAAAGTGGGAAGAAGCAGAAGAAGTTAATAAAAAGTCAATTATAATTGAAAATTATAATTATAAAATTATCATCTTTCTGGTTACCATCTTGAATAGCTGTGACTAGACTATATCACATATACTGTAATCATCCATAAACTACTTAAATACTCATTGGAAAGAAATGGGCTACAAACAAACTCAACAAATCATATTTAGTCAAATGACGTGTTCCCTTCATTGCTGTAGTCTTAATACTAGTGCATAGGAAGGGGGTTTTGAGCACTGAAAGTCTCTTTCAAAGCAGTGTCTCAGATTATTTAAAAACAGTGTTTGAACATGTGTATGTGGAGTTAAATTAAATGTAATTCACATTTATCTGTTTGTCCCCTCTTTGGTCTTTAGGTTCAAAAATGATACAATAGAAAATGAAAGCATTCTTAGAGGAAAGTTGTTTGGGAATAATATGCATTATTTGCTCCTCAAAGAGGTGGTAGAACAAACAGAAAATAAAACATACAAATAAACCCCATAACTGTATTTATCTACTCAAAATTCAGTAAGGAAGTCTTATTCTAACAATCCAATGAACTATCGCTATTAGAAGTCTCTGGTGTTCTGGTCATGAGTCAACAAACAAAAGAACAGAATCAAACAACTGGTCTATGATTTCATAATTAACAAAATTACTCAAAGTTCTAAAAATTTCTCAAATAAGGTATGTAGGAAAGGTGAAAACACCTCTATATACTATTACCATGCTTCTTTGTCTACTAAATTTCTATTTTCTTCCCTGTAAGAGCTGTGGCTTTATAATATGGAATGCCTTGGCATGAAGTAGACTAACACCCTGACTTCTCTTAGGACTGGAGAGGGAGAGGGAGGGGGAGGGGTGGGGTGGGGTGGAAGGAAAATGAGAGGAGGGGAGGAGATGGAAATTTTTAATAAATAAATAAATTTAAAAAAATAAAAGAGAAACAGAGTTCATAAAAAAATATGTATCATGTCCCATCCCTACTTGATGAGTTATTGGCATTTGATGGAAGGTCAGTTTTTTTTTTCAATGGATTGTGGCTTGGTATATAAACTACACTCCAGGGCATACTCCATGTCCTGGCATAGTCAGTCAACCCAAACTAGAATTGATGGGGGAGAGGAGATAGTAAGAGTCAGAGTGAAAGAGAGAGAGCAGGAGAGAGAGAGAAAAAGAGTGTTAAGGTGTGTGGTTAAGGAGGTGAACAGATACTGGAGGAGTTGGAGATGAATATAATCAAAATAAATAGTAGTATGAAAATTTCAAAGAATAAATTAAAATATTATTTAAATTTTAAAAAAAATTGCTTTGTATGAAAGATACCCGTTTCTGTGAGGACAAGGAGTAGAATGAATAGAACCTTCCAACACTATGAAAACTCGCCAGTAGGATTAAGCTTCTCAGTCTATACCAGCTTAATATTTCATGTTTTACGATTCAAGTAGATGATATCCTCAGTAATGGGGTCTTACCATCAAATTCTAGAGCGTATGCAAGACTAATGGCAATATTCTAGAATGTTTGGGAGCCTCTGAGTCCCACTGATCAACAAGATAACCAATTTCTAGAGACGGACTTTTTACTTGAAAGCATTTGGTGTCTATGAGAGGCATTGTCCCACTATAATAAGGTAACTCCACTTAAATTCCTCTTATGTAAGTATCCGAATATATTTTAAGGGCTTCTACATAAGTAGGGATTTATTACAAATTTCTCAAAGGTCTTATATTAGCTATCATTCCCCTGCCCTACCTATTCTCCATCCATTACTCCTTCTTGCTCCATCACTCCCCATTCCTTCCTCTGTTACCTACATTTACTCTCCCCTCTCTTGAAAGAATCCCTTTTGGCCCCTCATGAGTTTCCTGATTTTCGTAACTATTTCAATTTAAGCACATAAGTAAAAATGCATGTGACATTTGTCTTTCTAGGTCTGGGCTTCCTCACTCATTATGATTATTTACAGCTTCAGTCAATTACCCAAAAAAATTATAGTTTCTGTATTCTGAACGACTCAATAACATTCTACCATGTAAATGTATCATGCTTTCATTATCTACTCATCAGTTTATGAACATCCATTTCCTACCTATTTTGAGTAGAAAACCAATGAATATGGATGAGCACATATGAATTCAGTGTCCATTGGATATATATCCAAAAGTTGTACAGCTGGATGATATGGTAGATCCATTTGAAGCTTTTTGAAGAATGTTCACACCGATTTCATAGTGGCTGCACCAGTTTGCAACCCCATCAACAGAGATTAAGTGTTCTCCTTTCCTCGGGCCCATGCCAACATTCCTTGTCAGTCGTTTATATTAGACATGATGACCAAGGTAAGATGGAACCTCAAAGTAGAATGGAAGAATATCCTTGGCTTTTACCTTGCACAAAGCTCATCTCCATATGGATCTCAACATAAGACATGAGATACTCTGACTCTGTACACTTCAATTTATAAACACCAAAAAAGACTCTGAACAAAATTCTTTAAGTACAGGCATAAGACCAATAATTGATAAATGGGACCTTGTAAAGCAAAGGACACCATTTGAGGGGGCAGTCTGCAGAATAGAAAAAAGAACTTAAGTAGCTATACATATGACAGGGTTAGTACAATGAAGTGAGGTAATTATATTTTAATTAAAAGGAAAAAAATTAAATTTAATTTAAAGGAAAAAAGAACACAAAGTATTAAATACCTATACATTTTTAAATGGTAAGTATACCTACTAATTTTTTAAGTCTTTGGAAGGAAACTTTTTCATTTTTATATGGATAGATCAAGTAATCCCTAAGATAAAGTTCTTAAGATAGAACTCAAATCTAGGTCACCTATTCCCAAACTTAATTCTTTCCATGTCAAAGCCATATGGAACATTAACTAATACTTGTACAATATTATTTTTAGGTGTGTTACTTTTTTGTTTATTCTCTGGAACATTTGTTTAATGATGCAAAGACATGTTTGAATAAATAAAATTCACCTGCTGTTAGGAGGCTGAGTCAGCAACTAGCTGACAGGAAGAGACAAGGAGGAGTCAAGTGGAGAAGGGTTTTAAAGAGGGGGCAGGGTGCAGCATCAGGTAAAGGAAAGGAGGTGACTACTGACTATTCAGCCACATTGAGAAGCAGAATTCCACCTTAATCTTTGAATCCTGAGTTCTTTAGAGGGACAGAGATTTAGTTAAATTCCTTTGTAGCTTTGAAAGAGTTGGTGCCTGAGGGAATTCCCTCAGGCTGCTGCTTTTGCAGCCTAACCATTGCTGGCAGTGGCGGAGTTGCAGTTGCTGATTCGGACAGCCATGGATTAAAAGGCAGCCACGATTTAAAAAAATAGGACAAGTACCCCAAATATTACTCTAAGTTTGATAGGTCTTGGTAGCCTAAAGGACATGACATAGAAAGGTCAGGAACACCACACTACATGCTCAGAATAGTGGGAGTTGCCTAGGACAGTGATTCTCTTCTACCTTAGAATCTATATTATTAACTTAATATTTGTGTTTTTCCCCTACAAAAAGTCATTAACTGGAAGTGACAGTCTTAGGGTACAGAGTATTTAAGAAACTGTTAGACCATAAATATGAAGCCCTGATGACAGAATTAGGATCCTCTCAGCGCTCTCTACCCTTCTGTTTATAATACTGGAAACACACAGAAGAACTAAAACGGAGACCATTAGTAAACACTGAATTTGTCAGTGCCTCAATCTTAGATTTTCTAATCTCCAGATCTGAAAGAGACCAATGTTTATTATTTAATATACACGATCTATGGTATTTTTATTACAACAGTCCAAACATTAATAATGTGCTTATGTATTTTCCCATATGTCTTACCTGCTGAAGTGAGAGAATTATCTTTGCCCGTATCTTGTTTAATATTAATACATACTGTGCAGTTATCATGAGCTTGCGACTATTGACTTATATATGTGATTTCTAAGATAAGTCATACACAAAATATTCTGTTTCAACCTTGTTCACTGTAACACTCCCATTTGTATTCCAGTGGTGTTGTGTATAAAGTCCAATTACCCCATCTCAACACACTGTGAAGAATCCAAGTCATAGGGATAAACTACATGCACAGTGCTCCAGTACTGATATTTAATATCAAGTACTAGATATTTGAGAGAATATGTCTTCTAATATTCCTAGATCTGAGACTTTTAATCATCTTCAGCTAAATGTTTTCTGTCCTAAGGTCCTAAACACTGTGAAGCAAAGACAAAATTGTAGTAGGCCACCAACTAGTTCCCAATCATGTCACGAAGACCTATTATTAGTTATGAATGCTCAGCCTCATTTTATGCCTGTCCCACCATCTCTTAAAACTTAAATTAACCTGCCTCTCTTCATCTACGTTTTGCCTCAGGGTTTTTTAGCTTTTAGCTAGTTTGATTGTTTGTTTTCAAATAGGAAAAAAAAATCAAGTGTATTTATTCTTCTTTGTTTTATCAAAATTTTCAGTTTGCATACAAAAGTAGGTTTCATTATATTTTGTATATCATTGTACTTTGCCCATACTCATTCTTCAAGAACCTCCCTCATACCTGACTCCCAGTGGTTTCTTAAGATCCCCAGAAATCGTCTCCTTCCTGCTTTCATAGAAAATAGTTTAATCAAGATTCTTCATAAAAGAAAAAGCATGCAATATTTGTCTCTCCCCTATTTTCTTCTCTTGTTCACCACATGCTTATTCAATTGTCTTAAACATAGAAGCCCCCAGGAGTCACGTAAAGGGGGGATTGATATTAGAAATAAAAGCCTTTGTTCAAATACAACTTTTAAACTTCCCTTCTTTTTTAAACTTATTATGAGTAATACAAAGAGATCAAATAATGTTGAATAACAGTGTTAAAAGCTACACTGACTGCTTAGTGGTATGTACTACTCTAATCTGCCTGTCTGGCAACTGACTGGTGGGCCCCAGGTATCTCTCTCTTTTTCTTGTTCTTTCTCTCTTCTTGTTCTCTCCAGCCTAGATTCCTCTTTCTGATTAATCTCCCTGTTCTCCAGCCTCACCAATCCCTCACTGCCTACCTAGTGGCCATTCAGCTTTTTATTAGACCTATCAGGTGCTTTAGGCAGGCAAGATAAAACAGATGTAATACATCTTTACATAATTAAACAAATGCAGCATAAACAAATGTAACACATCTTTACATAGCTAAAGTAATATTCCACAACCCAGGTTATCTTCTGCTATGCTCCTTCTGAACACTAGACCCACCAAACACAATAGCATAATAAACCTATGATTTTAGGTCACTATTTTATTTTTAAACATGTATTACTTAATTCTATGAGCATGGATGTTTTGCCTTCATGCGTGTCCATTCACCATTTATGTGCATGGTACCTGAGAAGAGCAGAAGAAGGCATAGTCCCTCTGAAATGAAATTAGAAATGTTTGTGGGCCATCATGTGGATTCTGGGAAATTGAATCCTGGTTCTTTAGAAAAACAACCAGTGCTCTTAATAGAAGAGCCATCTCTATAGCCCCATAAGTATTCAGAAATAGTAAGTGGAATACTTTTATACCATTAATTTGAGTCAGGTTTTGTAATACATTAGGCAAGATACTAATACATAAAAAAATAGCTCAAAACCCTCAAATATTTCAAAATTCGACCAAAATAGTCTATAGGATCTGAGCAATTTGCAACACCAAAAGCAAAAGAAATGTATAATAGTAAATAGATTCCAAAGATACTAGACTGGGATAGAAACATAATATAATAAAGGATCACTGATATGAGCTAAACATTTAATGTACTAGCTAAGGTATCTGAGTATATTTGAACTCTCTACTATGATGATTCATTGGAGAGTTAATAACACATCACTATTAGGAGGAAAGGGTAAATAATATCATAAAAATAGGAATGTTCATATGGAATCCCATTTTATTTTTTGATATTTCGAATCCAGAACTAGATTTCATGGAGAACTTGTATTACCAGGTTTGGTCTACAAAAATAGATATCCATGAATTTCTCAATTATATTAGTGTCCACTCTGTTGGTTTATTTTTACTTTGCTGTTGTAAAAGAAAACTCCTCTGGGCCTTTTTGGAGAATATAGCCAGATAATGGATTTTCTTATCTCCTGTAATAAATCCACTCTAACTGCAATATAGCTGTCAAGAGTCCTTATAATCCCTGGGCTTATATCTGCATTGTTCAATTTTCTGTATCCACCTTCACTGGGTCACTTAATTCATATGCATGTGTCTCTCTAGCCTCTTTTTCAACATTATGACAAGAATCATTGAAAGATAGCCCCACTCAACTACTCAGAATACATCTGAAAAGGTTCTATTTTCAAATAACAAAACAGTCACTGAAGACCATATATATTTTGTGAGAAAAGAACATCTATGCTACTGTAAGAGACAAGTTATTCTACACTGCATTAACTTTAATAAAAAATACTTAATTGTATACTTAAACTTTGGTAAATAAATAGATTTTAAATGTTCTAAGATAAAGGTTACTTCTGTGAAGAAATGGGTATATTAGTTTGAATGTGTCAATCATTTCACAATGTATATTTTTATAAAAACATCAAGGTAAAGTGAACAAAGAGAGGTACCCAGAACTCATCTATTCCTTCACAAAGAAGAGCCAAAGTAATAAGTATGTAATTGCATATTGAAGTAAATGACTGCAAGAAGAACACAACAGTTCTAGAAATCAACAGTACACAAAACGCAGACCTGATACCCTAAATCTGTTAGAGAAAAAAAATGAAGTAGTATACTTTAACTTATAGGCACAGGAAACTGAATAGATCTTCAGTACCTGCAAATTTCATTTTTCTAACATCTGAATGATATACCATAGTGGACATATACCACATTTTCTTTATCTATTTATCAACTAATGGTGATCCAGGATGTTTCCATTTCTTATATATTGTCAACTGAACAGTAATGAACATGGATGAACAAACATCTTTGTAACTGGATATACCATATGTACTGGTATATTTGGGCATATACCCAGGAGCTGTATAGCTGGATCATATGGTAGTTCCATTTCTATCTTTTTCGAGGAAACTCCAAACTGACTTCCATACTGTTAGCCTTGAGACCACCAGACAACCAGCTTCTGAGAACCAGAGAATAGTGGGCAACCAGGACTCTGGGTTGTGTAGGAACAAAGAGAACCCTGCAACCAGCACTACAGTCTAATGATCTCAGAGGTCAATGAAGAGCCCAGGTTTTGGCTAAAGCGATCACAGGGACACTTGAATACTGGAGCTTTGGTTCCAGTGGTCAGTGATGGCATTGGGATTTTGAACTTATTATTTCTTAGGTTCTAGTAGTTATTAGAGGAACTGAAGTCTATAGTGTTAAGATTCCAGAGATTACTTGGGCCTAACTTACTTACTGTAGTTCTAACCACAGCCCACAGAGAGTAGATAAACCTTAGTATGTCAGAACTTTGTGTCCTATCTCTAAGATGTACAGAGCAACCAAATGGTGATAAAGGTTTTGACTCCAACTGGTCATGTTGGTGCTGAATGTCCAGTTCTATACATGATCTGGTAGTCAGACACCCAAGACAAGATCACTTCAGCAACCCATTTAATAATCAAAAGTAAGTTTCAACAGTTCTCCTAGATGAGCTTCTTGATGAACATAGAGACAAAAATTCTCAATAAAATACTTGCAAACAGAATTCAGGACATTAAGAAAATTGTAAGAAGGCAATGCCTAGCACTATAAACCTAGCTAGATACCCAGCGCTAGTGAAGTCACAGCTATTGGAGAAGAATTTACAACCACTAATTTACCAAACCCACATTATCCTTAACAAAATCTATAAACATCTGACCTTATACCCACAAATAAGTGTAGCTTTCAACCCAAAATCAAGAAAAATTTTCTTTGGAACAAAGACCACTACAGAAAACCAAAATCAATAAAATCCCAGTCCCAGTGGATACATCCACAAAATACTTCTGCATCTAAGACTCAGGAAACATTCTGGAAGAGGGACAGAAATGTTGCACAAGCCAAAATATCAGGAAGTTTTCTATGAAATTGTATAAACTAATAATATCAAAAGCTACACCCATAAAGAGTCACCATAATTATTACCCAAATAAGAGCTGAACAAGGACAAAACCAATGCACATGTTGAAATGGTCAGGGAAAAGCCTACAAGGCCTCAACCCTATACAAAAAAACTGAAGTCAACTTAGGAAAGGTGGGTGATGTAGAATATCTCTGTATGCTGTTAATATCACTGATTATTAAAGAAACTGCCTTGGCCTATGATAAGACAAAAGAGTAGAGTTAGGTGGGGAAAACTAAACCAAATGCTGGGAGAAGGGAGGCAAAGTTTAGAGATGCCAAGTAGCTGCCAGAGGGAAAAGATGCAAGCTACCAGCTGGAACCTTACTGGTAGGCCACGGGCCTCAAGGTAAAGTATAAAAGAATGTAAATGGGTTAATTCTAGACATAATAGCTAGCTAGCAATACGATTAAGTGATTGGCCAAGCAGTGATTTAAATAATATGGTTTCTGTATGATTATTTCAGGAGTCTGGGTGGCCATGAAACAAACAAGCAGCCTCCTATAACAGGTAGGAACAGGAAATGTGGTTGTTGTGGTTTGAAAGAAAATGGCCCCTAAAGAAAGAGGCACTACTTGAAGGTGTGACCTTGTTGTAGAAAGTGAGTCACTGTCGGGGTGGGCTTTGTGGTCTCTTATGCTCAAATTCCCCTCAGTATGACAGTCAGTCAACTTCCTGTTACCTGAAAGATGTAGCACTCTCATTCTAGCACCATGTCTGCCTGCATGCTGCCATGCTCCCCACTATGTGATAATGGACTGAACCTCTAAAACTATAGGCTGCCACCTCAAATAAATGTTTTCCTTTGTAAGAATTGCTGGTGTTACAGTGTCTCATCACAGCAACAAAAATTGAACTAAGGCAGAAGTTGGTACCAGGGACTAGGGTATTGCTGTGATAGGTGAGATCATGTATTTGTTTGAAGAAATTTGAAATTCGGAACTTCGGTTTTAGAAAGCAGTAGAATGCTTTAAGTGCTGCTTTTCTGTGTTTTATTGTGTTTTCTTTATCCCCAAATATTGTTTAAAAGGGGATATGATACAGATATGAATAATTTGCATTGGTATGGATTTTGCTTTGTTGATATAAATTTAAGGTAAATTTTGTTTTTATATATATATATATGTATGTATTTCTGATCTTGATTAAGGTATTGTGTTTGTGTACCTCATTTAAAAATGTAATGTATAATTAGGAAATATAGGTTATTAATGGATAATCATCGATAATAGTCAAACTTGTAGTCACATTAGTTAGATTTTCTAGATATATAGAGATGTATTTCAGTTAGATAGGCATTCTTCATATCTTTCAAAGACTACAGAAAATGGCATTTAAAATGTTTAAATTACTTAGAGCTTTTCATGACAATGGTCTGCTCCTGGCAGCACCAATCTACTTCAAGAGGAAGATGGGCATCAAAGAGGCTCCTTATGAAGTTGGTTAGCCATTTGGGCAAGAAACTGCTCTTCCCTGGACTGATGAGTAAGTTAGACATGAAGAACCCACGGAGAGATGACTGCTGAACTTGCCTAAAGGTGAGATGATCCTTCAGGGTTCCTGTTTCATAAAATAGTCTGTGAGACATTCTGCAGGATACAGAAGAAAGTGACTGAACTGTCTTTGAAATTTCCTGCTTCATGGAAAAGTCTGCTGGATACTATGGGCCTGTAGGCTGAAGATGGATGCCCCAACAGTATAAAAGAACTTTGAGTGACTGTCCAGGCAGCAAGATGTCTCTGTCAATTCTAGAGTTTTAGAAGTTGCTTACTTCTCATTTACTTGGGTAATATTATATCCTTCTGGAGTATTTGATAAAGGTAAAGAATAGATAGATAGTTATAGCTTTCCTTTGTTATGTTAAAAGGTAAAATAGATATAAATAATATAACTGTAATTCCTGTTTAATAATTGTTTTGTTATATGTAGTTTTACTATGTTAAAGTTAAAGCCTTCCTTTTTGTTTAAACAGAAAAATGGGAAATGGTGTAGGAGGTTCTGCTGCCTATATATTGCTTTCATTGGTTGAATAAAGAAACTGCCTTGGCCTTTTGATAGGGCAGCATTTAGGTAGGCGGAGTAGACAGAACTGAATGCTGGCAAAGAAAGCCAACATGGAGCCACCAGGTCAGACATGTTAAATCTTTCCCAGTAAGCCATGACCTCATGGTGACATACAGATTATTAGAAATGGGTTAGATTAAGATGTGAGAGTTAGTCAATAAAAGGCTACAGATAATGGGCCAGGCAGTGATTTAAATAAATACAGTTTCTGTGTGATTATTTTGGGTGTAAGCTAGCTGGGCGGCCTGGACAAAAAGAAGGCCCACTCATTCCTGTTACACTGCTTAATGGGCCATACTAGTAGGAGCACGGAAGATAGTGGTGCTGAGAGTTATTTGAACTATGGGAAGCTCACTCAAGAGGTTTCAGAGGAGAAGAATTTTAGTATGTTGCCTATAAATCTTTCTTGTGACATTTTGGTTTTTAAAAAAGTGGCTGCCTTTCAATCTTGTCTGAAGAGTCTGACTGAGACTAAAGCTTTAGATTAATTCTATTGGCAGAGGAAATGTTAAAATATTCTAGTATAGACTCTGTCATGTGTTTATTAGTGGTAACTTCAATGAAGATTTATAGTGCAAAGAAGCAAGTTGAGCAGGGTAAATTACAAAAAGTAAATTTTGAGGATCAAAAAGACCAGAAGTTCTGGAATAAAGCTAAATCTTGTATTCAAGAAAATAAAGTAAGTGGTGACCTCAGTGCAATATTCCATCCAACTTAGTTTCCAACTTGTGGAAAGGAACTAAGGAAAAGCTTAGAGCTTTGTATGGTGGGGAATACCTTTAATCCTAGCACTAGGAAGGTAGAGGCTGGCAGATCTCTGAGACTGAGACCAACCTGGTCTACAGAAAAAGTTTCAGGAGAGCTAAACTTAGGCAGTGAAAGACAGAAAACTGGAGACAATGTAATTAAATGAGAAGGCTATGTTCCAGCAGGAGCAAGCAGCAGAACTTGGCAGCATGGCCACATGATACTGGCTTTAAAGTTAAAGGTAGAAGAAATGAGTTACGGAATTTGCCTCTTTGCCTAAAGTAAGCCACTGAGGTCAGGCAGGTATCAGGGGTATCCCCTGATGGAGGTCTGGTAAAGAGGCTATTCCATGAAGCTGTGATGTTGAAGCCTGGATTTCCTTAGAGAACACAAGAAGTTAGAGATGTCAGAGTCATTGCATACCTGTTGAGGAGAGCTGTTAACCAGTCCAAGACAAAGAATTGTGTTGCACTCAACAAAGCTGAACAAAGTAGGAAATTTGAAGAGCATTTTGACATCAGACATGGAGCTGAAGTCCTTAGAGTTTGCCCAGCTGGTTTTTGGTCTTTGTTTTGTCTGGTATTTCTTCAGTATGTTGCCTTCCCTGTGTTTGGAATGATAATGTATATTCTGTGCCATTATATATTTGAATCTTTTTTGATCTTGCTTTAACAGGGGATTAGAGTTAAGAGATTGCATGGATCTCAGAAGAGACTGAATTTTGGAGGTTTAATATTGTTGAGACTATTATAGACTAAAAGGGCATAAAAAGTTAGACTTAATTTTTTTTGCATTATGATATGGACTTTGGGCAAAAGGGAAGAGAATGTGGTAGTTTGAAAGAAAATAGCCCCTAAAAAAAGAGGCATTATTTGGAGGTGTGGTCTTGTTGGAAGAAGTGTGTCACTGCAGTGATGGGCTTTTTAAAAATTTTTATTGCTTTATAAATAATACCATTCAAAATTTCCACTTCCTCCTCTCCTCACATTTCCCTCCTGCTCCCCCACTCACCCTCTCCCCTCCCACTCTAGTCCTAAGAGAGGGCAGGGTACTCTATCCTGTGGGAAGTCCAAAGCCCTCTCCCTTCCATCTAGGTCTAGGAAAGTGTGCATCCAACCTGACTAGGATCCCAAAAAGTCAGTACATGCAGTAGATACAAATCCTAGTGCCAGTGGTGGGCTTTGAGGTCTCTTTTGCTCAAGTTTCCCTCAATGTGACAGTCAGTCAACTTCCTCTTGCCTGCAAGATGTATGACTTTCAGCTGTTCATCCAGCACCACATATGCCTGTATACTGCCATGCTTCCCACCATGTGATAATGGAATAAACCTCTGAAACTGTAAGCTGTCATGTCAATTAAATGGTTTCCCTTATAAGAGTTGCTGTGGTCATGGTGTCTCTTCACAACAATAAAAACACTAATTAGGTCTCAAAAATAAAATTATAAAAATAAGATTATATGTTAAAACCAGGCAGGCTTCATCCCAGGAAGGCAAGGTTGGTTCTACAGATTCAAATCAAAAATATAATATACCCTATAAATCAATTTAAGAACATAAACCACATATCATTTCAATTGATATTGTGAAGACACTAAAAAAGGCCAACATGCCTACATGATAAAAGTTCTGTAGACTTTATGAACAGATGGAACATACATCAAAATAATAAAGGCTATATACATAAATCTATATATATCATTTCCAATGATGAAGAAGGGTCATCTGTCTATGTGTTATTTATGTGCATATCCAAATAAAGGGCTCGGTCTGCTATTTCTCCTATGACAGTTAACTTTATGTGTCAACCAAATTGGAACAAATGACTCTCAGATAAAACATGTCTGAGAGGGTGTTTCTGGATATTATAACAATATGTAATTGGTATCATCAATTGTCTACATGTTCTAAAACAGGTATTAATAATTCAGCAATTATATTGTCATGTTGGGAAATTTCTTACACTAAACATTTTGATAAGGTATGAAAATCTGTATTGTGCCCAAGGAACAGACATTCTTTAATGTATTTTATTATGTATTTTATTAGGTTGTAACAAAATCAAAACACTCAATAAAATAAGGAAAATCTCTACTTTTGCAAAATTGGTATTATTGTAAAGGGACTTTGGGTTCTTGATTAAGGGAAAAGCAAGAAAAGATACTTTTTAGGAAATAGTACATATCAGAAGAGGCACAATTACAAGCTTGAGAATTGTAGAAAATACTGCTCCTAATTATGTGGTGATTATTCAAGTATAAAAAAAAAAGAACAGCATTGCAATACTCAGTGATAGTTTGGTTGTGTCCTCTCAAAATGATATATATTGAAACCTTTATCCCTGGTGTACTAGAATATGACTTTACTATAAGTGAAGGTCTTTGTATAAGTACTTAATCTTGAAATCATTTAAGTACACATAATACAGTATGATTGGCATCAAGTGGAAATTAAGGACACACAAACATAGAGAATATCATATTAAGATTAAAGCTAAAATCAGGATGTTTCCACAGGCCAATGAATAAGAAGATTAATAACAAATCACCAAAACAAGGGGAAAATCATTGAACATATGATTTCACATAACATATGAAGGAAACAACTCTTGATCTCAGGATTCTGTCCTGCAAAACCTCATTTAATCTATTGTACTTATGATGTCTTGTACATCAGCCATATTAAGCAAAGGAAATATGGAGTTATAAAACAAAAAATACTTCATAAAAGAAAATTTCCATTTTTCGTTATAAAAAATCTTCAGGGTACAAAGAATGGTCATATAATTGACACTGAGTTATCTTTCCAGAAGGATAGATCAGTACACACACACACACACACACACACACACACACGCACACACACTCACACAACTAAAGGAAATTAACAATTACTTGCAAATACAATTATGTTTACATTTCTTGTTAATATTTCAGAATATTCTGATCATCTACTTTGCACTATTCAGAAGATAAAGACATAGAAAGCTAGGAAGAGCCAGTTCCTGTTAAATGGGAACATGCACTCAAATCTTGATCACCCATTTAGAATAGATGATCAAAGAAAAAATATAACACTGCCAAATAGTGCCAGTTTTATTCCAAAACAGCAATATTAATATTATATATTTAATTATAAAGGCCAGTGAAAATCTAGTATTTCTAAGCTTATTCACACAACTTTGAATTATGAGAAATTATTACTTCTGTTCTTTGTGTTCAAATGTGCTCTAATAGTAATGATTATATTTTACTTTTTTTATATGTAAACATACCTTGGTAATAATTAGACATTTTATATTAACATCAATTAATAACTGTCTAAAAATTACAAAGAAACCTATCTCTGAAAGATTGAATTCTGTTTCTCAAACTCATGAAGCATAGAGTAGGCACTCAAAAAATAAAAATGTATAATACTCCAAAACAATGCCATTTTCTTTCAAAACAACAATACCATATTACATATTTAATAATACAGAACAGTGAAAATTCAGTACTTCCAAGTTAATGCTAGTTTCTTCATAATTAACTTTTCTCCAAAAACTTGTTCTACTCTGGTGAAAAATTAAGTATACTGATTCACAGTGGTCAGACTGGAATAGATTACAGAAAAGCAGCCTTTTCAGACAAACTCAAAGATAAAAGTTTTTATTACACTTACCGCTTTCAAAACAAGCATCAAAGGTAAGATGTCCTTTCTTGGGTTGTCCGGAGTATCCATTTGGAAACACTATGTATTTGCTCACATTCCCACCAATGGCATCCTCATTTCCTGGATCATTGCCTATTCAAGAAAAAGACTAGTATTAAACAGAAATCAAAGTGTATTTTGAAATAGAATTTCAATAATATTAAAATGCAATTTGAAGTTTAGAAGATAAGGGTTGAAATCTTACCTCTACCACATACTAAAATTAGGCCCTCTAATAATAAAAAAGGATAAATTTGTCTTTCAGTGTTGTTCTATATTTAGATTTAAAGCAATTTAGCATCATTACTGAAATCTAAAATATGTTCATGAAACTGAATCAACTCATTAATAATTGTAATTATAATAAATCATAAAATATGTTGTTTTAATATGAAAGAAGAAATTCTTCTATGAATGTCACCGCAGTGTCTTCATGCTCCACCACCAAAGTAATCTGAGACCTAAAAGGCTGATTCTTCAGAAGTTACTTCTACCTCAAATGTAGAAAAATGAAATGTCCATTGCTTGCAAGAAGAAAATTCTCAACAAAACACAAAACCATACCTTTGTCAAATCTGCCACAGAACTGGTACTATAAGACAAGCAAGTAACTTGATATCAAAGAAAATAAAGCCTAAGAATAAAAGATGAGCTGTAAGAACTGACTCTTCTATGACAAGACAGTAGGAATAAGAAATATTAGGTAACATTCAAGTGAGAAAAAAATAAGACACATTTTTAAAATTAAAGATCACATACAAGAACTATTAGAACATAAAATCAGCAGAATCACAGACACACTAGGAATTCACATCTGCTTAAAGTTCCTTCCTTAGCCTCCACCAGATATTTTGGAGAAAGTTAAGAGTCAGAACACTAGTTCAGAAAAATGCTCTTTTTGCTACATGCCTGCATAAGAAGAAAGTTAGAAAACACAACGCAAAAAGGTTATAAAATCCAAATAAAATCAAATAAACTCACAATTAACCAGAGAGCTCCGTATTTCCGATTCAATAATTGATAAAAGTAGTCAGAAGACCCTGAGAAAATTTAAAAAATGTACCAACCAGGTTGTTCTCAGTGACATTTATAGAACGCTTTTTTTTCCCAACAGAATGTTTTTCTTTTTTTTCAAGTGCAAACAGAACATTTACCCAAGTCAGTCTATAAAACGGCTGGTTACAAAACAAGTCTCCATAAACTGCAAATTTCATGATCATAATGGAATTATATTAAAAACACAAGTCAGTGTTTTCTGATATTTATGGTAGATATCCAGCAATCAATAGAAAACTGTGGAACATACAAAACTATGAAAAGTAGTTTACTAAATGTTGAGAAGAACATAGGACGCTAACAAGAGATAGGATCAGGAGAAATAGGAGGGCAGGGAGTATGGGGCTTGTTCTATTATGTTTTGTCAACTTGACACAAGAGTTGGCCAGAAAGAAGAAAGCACAATTGAGAAAAGGCTTCCATCAGGCTTGCCCACACAAATGAGGAAGGACCGAGTCTACTGTGTGGAATCTTACCACTGGACAAGCAGTGCTGGGTTCTATAAGAAAGAAGCTGGACAAGCCATAGGAAGCAAACCAGTGAGGAATCCTGCTTTAAATTCTGCCTCCATGTTCCTGCTTGAGTCCCACCCTTTACAACACTCCATGGAAGACTGAGATTTGCAGTATAACCAAAATAAACTCTTTCCTCTCCAAGCCTTGTTTTGTCAGTGTCTTATTACAGCAACAAATAGCAAAAATATGTTCAAGTTGTACTGCATCCTTGTATGAAAATATTCTTATGAAAACCAGTACCATGTGCAATGAATGTATTCCAATGAAAATACACTACCTAAAAACAAATTAAACACAGACAGAGGCAAAAATGAGCAGATAATGGAATCACTACATACTTTTTAAATTAAGACTAATATACTGAGTCAAGGAGACAAAATCTGTAGGGATGAGGATTTCTTTCTAAGCAAAAATATGGATTCTTAAGGGAGAATATACTTGCTGTTTAGGTTTTTAATTTTGTTTTTTGAAACAAAGTCTCTCTATGTAACATTGGCTGTCCTGGAAGTCTCTAGGTAGACCAAGCTAGCCTGAAATTCACAGAGATCCATTTGCCTCTGCCCCCAAAGTGTTCATATTAAAGCATTTGCCACCATGTCTGGCACAGAATCCACTCTTGATGGAAAGATTGTGAACATCACTGAAATTAAAACTAAGGATTTAGATTATTTCATAAACAGTTGAAAGCAGGTCTCCAATTTTCAGAGTTTTACTTTGGGTAGCATAGAAGCAGCAGACTGCATTCAACAGAGAAATCTTTTCTGATGATGATGTTTTGTTTCCTTTCATATTTTATTGGTTCCTTTATTTGAGACAGGTACTGACTCTGCACTGGAGGTTGTCACAAATTGCAGCTATCCTCCTGCCTCTGTCTCTCAAGTGCTGAGATTACAAAAGTATGTCACCATACCAAGCAAAAAATCTTACAAGAGTCAATCAATGCAACAGATTTTAATTGCATTATTTAAGAAACTGGCAAAGTCACCCAAACTTTAACCTCTATCACCACTGAGGCAAAACCTCTACAAACACAGGTAACAACCTACTAAGACTCTGATGATTGCAAGCATTTTAGCAATACGCACACATAGTACACATGAATTAGACATTCAATAAAATATAAAGTAAACAAAATTTCTAATGCACTAGAAACAAAAAATAGCATGGAAAATTTTACTAAGATATTCTTTTAATGCAGCAGTCTGAAACAGAACTTACAATACTTCTATGGAATGTCTATATTCTGTGGAATAGGTTATCAATGAAAACAGTATGAACAATGATTACTAATGAAACAGACCAACATGAAGGTGCCTAGCTGGTGGTGCCAGGTATACCTCAAATAGGAGAGTCTTGTATGACCTCTAAATATAATACTAGCTATAAATTTACTTAATAAATCCATTTATAATTATGTGAGCTGAGAATCCACCTCTGTTTTCATATAAATACAAAGCAATTTGCAAATTTTTCTAACCACAAATAAAATAAAAATTCAGAGAAATTATATTTGATTTGTTCATAATTTTATTCAAAAATAAATCATAATTTTGGAAAAATCATGCATATCACCAACAGCATTGTAATTCTTTCAGGTTGCTGCCACAACATCCCTGTCAGTCAGCACTTTTAAGGCCTCTGTTTACAGTAAATATATGTATGAGGTTATACATGAATATCTAAGCACTCTACTTTTTCTGCAAATGACCGGATATACACAAATCCTATTTTCCTTTGGAAGAGTCCCCTGTTCAGGCTGTAGATCTGTATGAAATGCCATCTTCCCCAGGGAGTACTGCCTTAACTTTCCCATGTAAAAATAATGAATTATCCTATGTGTTCACATGGCACATTATTTATCACTTTATTTCAGAATTATTTTTCTAATGAGTTTCTCCTTCTGGTGATCATACAGTTTCACATCAGAAGAGACTAACGTTTTACCTCTTATCGACACATTCAGTGTCTCCATCCCATAATAATGCTTAAGAAAATGTCAACAAATTGTAAATAATTTTTAATTTATTAGAAAATTTAAAGATATTTTATGAGTTCAATTTTATAAACATTGGATTTTTTGTCACCTTGAAAGTATATTCATCAAATAATTGAAAAAGTACTTTATATTTTATTTATTTAATGAATATGGACATTTTGCATGTATGTCTGTACAACACTTGCAGACTGGTTCCAGAAGATGCCAGAAGGCATGAGATCCTCTGCAAAAGAAGCCAGTGCTCTTAATCTCTGAGCCATTTCTATGGCTCCCAATGCATTATATATTTGTATTTTAACATACATAAACAATAAGGAATATTATGTAATATTAATTACATATTATGATTGATTATCAATTATTTTTAATAAACATAATCAAAATACTCAAGAGAGCAAACTGATAAGTGACCGGTTTATTTTGCTCATAATTTCAAAAGGTTTAGTAATTGGTTAACGGCCAGAAAGGTACAGGAGTAAAAGGGCTGGGGTGGAGGTCAGCAAGTGTTTCATCACCTGGTGGAAAACAAGAAGCTGGGAAGAATGCAGAGATGAGACCAGGACAGACGTAGCCATCAGGATATGCCCTGTGACCTACTTTCTCCACCTAACCTCTTAGCATCAAGATTCTCCCAAAATAGCACCGCCAACTGGCAATCGATCTTTCCATGCATTAAACTGTGACAGACATTCAGATCTCAACCACAACAGTCATTTAAGGAAACAAGGCAAGGAACACAGAACTGAGAAATCATACCTCAATCACTTTATGTGCATATGAAATTACAAACAAAGACAAACACGGGAATATAAAATAATTCCAAAAGACAGCTTTAATTGCTATAGAATAACTCCAGAGTTTCTGACTTCTGTACATTTTCATGATTAGCCTAAACCTTGTTTTCTGCAGAGTTTAAGATTCTAAAACTGGTTTTAAAATCAGCAAGGCATTAATAATTTGAAGTATGGCTTTGGATTTTAATATGTTAAATTTTTGAGAAATTGAAATCATTTAATTCAGATATGTGCTGTTAGAATAACTTAACCTCTCTGGGTCTGTTTTCTTAACATACAGTGCTTTCCTGAAACTTACAGAAAGTACATGTGAATAACCTAGAATGCATACTTCTGCAGTAAGTGGTCAGCTATTATTACATCACTGCCATCACTGAGACAGGTATATCACCAAATATGTACATTTACCGAAGAGAATAAGCGATTAAATTCTGTAAAGTATATAGGAGAATTAAGAAAAGGAAAGGAACTTCTTAAAATCTACAAGGAAGGCATTGTGCCTTTTCCTTGAATTAAGCACTGAACAATATAGCATCCTATTCTGTTATACATGAAAATACCCGCATTATCGTTTTATGCATTTTATCTAAACATAAAAACAGAAAGCCAGTGAAGTTTTTTAGTATAAGAAAGTTAGGAATGAAAGATTGAATGAAATAGCTAAAGTTTACCTTTAAAGAAGTAAATATTAATCTTGAATTTTTGTTAGTATATACCTTGACGACATTGGTTTTTACAGATTTATAAAAATAACACAGAAAACAAAATACTTAGAAATAAATTATGAGTTTATTTGGGATGATGAGGAAAGATTTGTATTGTTAAAATGTACATGTACCTAGTGAGATAATGTGGTAATTATATCTTATTTCAGACTGATAAATAGGCCTGTGGAGACACTTAGGAATAGATTTTAGATCAGTAGAGAATTCTGAGCCTTAAATGGGTTACGCTGCTGAAGGATGTGACTTAAGCATACTTTGCTTTATTTCTATGCTGAAAACTACTTCACAAAAGGGTACAAACAACTCCTATTACTCAAAATTAAGAAGTCTGTTAATTAATAAAAATTGATCTTTATAGACATCATGTTTCCATCTCACAACCAAAACAAACCCTTTTGAATAGCTACTACCTATCATTACCTCAATGTATTGGTGTAGCTAAAGGGGTCTGTCAAAAGGTTCATTTTTATGCTATCTTTCCAAGGATTCATAATTATGGTCAAAAATTACATCAAAGATGAGAATGTAGCCTATTAATCACAAATTCTCAAACAAAATAATAATTATATATCTGAAAATTCAGTTTGAGAATGTTTTAGGAAAGAAAGTATATTTATTTGGGTTGGCTTTTAAATTTGTGTTTGTTTATGTTTTAGTCATTTTGTTGTTTCTTGGGATTTTTTTTTCTCTGTTTTTAAGATAGGATATCAACCTGTACCCTGCTGGGACTCACTATGTAAATCAGGGTTGCCTTTAACTCACAGGGATTTACCTGCCTCTTGTCTCTCCAGTTCTGGGATCAAAGATGTGAGCCATTTCTTGACTTTCTAAGACAGGTTCACATTATATAGCTTAGGCTAGCCCTAATTCTTGATTCTCACACCGCAGCCTCTCAAGTACTATAATTATATGCAGGTGTACCAGTCTTTTTCTTTTGAGCCACCAACAAGCTACCAAATCATGACACAGAGACTTTTTATTAGCTATGAATGCTAGACCTAGCTTTAGCTCATTTCTAACTAGCTCTTTAAACTTACATTAACCCGTTTCTCTTTATCTACTTTTTGCCTTGGAGCTTTTTACCTTTCTTCCTGTATTTCTTACTTTCATTACCTCTCTTGTCTGGCTGGCAGATGCCTGGTTTCTGACCCTAGGCATGTCCCTCTCCTCCCTGTTCTCTTCTTTTGTTCCTCCTTTTCCACACCTAGATTTCTTCTCCCATTTATTCTCTCTGGCTGCAAGCCCTTCCTATCCTTTCTCTGCCTAGCTATTGGCCACCCAGCTTTTTATTAAACCAATCAGGTGCTATCAGGCAGGCAAAGTGAAACAAATGCAACACATACTTACCTAATCAAACAAATGCCAGCGAAAACAAACACAACACAGCACTACACGGTTAACAAAGGCAGCAGAAACAAGCGTAACACAAGTTCACATAGTTGAAGTGATATTTCACAGCCTAAACAAATGTAACACATCTTTGCATAGTAAAAATAATATTAAAACATGCATGTGCCTCTGTGCCTAGTTGTGTGGGAGTTTTAATCTCAGAGAACTAACATCCATACACAACTTCTCCCAAGCATTCTAAAAGTTATGTATCCATTTGTTGACACTGTAAATAGGTTTACAAAGTGTACAGTAGCAATTCACTTCTGAAATGAATTTGTCAATACATCTACAACACAAGCAAGGGATCTAGATTTTTTTTAAGCTACAGCTAATCACAACATGCTTCAATACTGAATACATAGTATAGATCTAATTTTGTGCACACCCTATTTTGTGCCTAGAACTAATGGTAATATACAAAAAGTATAAGCCATAAACCAGTTCCTTCCTCAATAAAAGAATATTAACACTTTTAAAATACTGATAATATAGTAAATAGTTATAATAAGTAATAAAATATGAAAGAAAAAATATTCTGTTTCTCCAAGTACAGATGGTATAGGAAGTGCTATAGGAGTTGAAGAAATAGAGACGTAAGGCTGAATTCTTGCTTGGTTATTTTTCAGTTGTTATGATCATTGATGAACCCAAATTCATCAAAGCTAAGCTTTTAAGGCTTCTATTTTGCGACATTTCACAGTTGTTCAAAACAAATGGTTGACCTTTTTTTTCCTGAAAGAGAAATATGCATCCATTTTTCCAGTAATTGTTAATAAAGGATTTTCATACTTTGATCTTGTAAGGAATGTATTATACCTTTTTAATTTTAAATTATTTCATATGACAATTAATTTTGTATTCCTAAATGCTTACTCCCCAGTAAAGAACTTATATATTTTCTACTTATAAGCTAGTCATAATGAAAAGAAATATACTTTTCTTTAATAACTATTAATAGAGACACCTATATTCATTACAGAAAAAAAACGGGAAAGCTGCTCCATGGAATCATGTGGTAGGAACCAGATGAGGCAGTGAGAGAGCTAGAGAGCAAAGAGTCTGCGCTGCTTCAGCTGTCACACAGGCTCAGAAACTGCTCTTTCACACAGATTGAACTGTTTCGGGAAAGCAATGAAGATGGATCAGCCCTTGGAGAATTTACATATGTAATCTTGTCAAACTCTACAACTGCATTCTGGTTCCCAAATTAGACTTGTACTTCTAAATGAAATTTTAATTTACAGCCTAAAAATGGAACCCTTAAAAACAACATCTGGCTAGTATTCCTAATCTATTTCTGCCAGACTCAATATTCAAAAAGTTCCAGCAGTGTTCTACAAATTGTGGACTATCCAAGGTTGCTGATAGGTCTCATTAATCTCCCTTAGCAACCACAAAGAACTAACTCAGTTCTAGGCACTCTGCTGGGTACTGGACATACAAAATGAATAAAATTAGTATAGGCAGTGATGTGATGTAAATAAGTATTTAACAGTTTTCTATATTCTCTATATATTATGATTGCATGCTGAAAAAAAAGGTGATGTTGTAAAGAGACAATGAACATCTAATGTATAAAAGAGGGAGTATAAGCCAAGCTTTTTGTAGAGAAAGGTAAAATTGGAGAGCTGAGGAGGTTTTAAACAGTACATATGTCTTACAAATGTATCAGTAATGATAAGTTAATATAAAAATGATAAAAATTAAGAAATGACAAACTTCACAGATGTTAAAATTAAATTCTCTACATTTACTTAAAAATATCTTTACTCAAATAGGTTAATTTTAACTTCAGAAGGCTGAGGAAATATAATTCCTTATCATAATTCTTGTGGGTGTTTCCCAGATAGACAATTAGTCACAAGAATATAAACATCAAACTCAAGATTCAAACAATTTCATAATCATAATCAATGATGTTAGGCCAAATTAACAAAGATAAATGGTATGGCCTGATCTTAACTAGTGCATCTATATATTACATATATATCATACATACATGTACATTATTTATATAATAAATCACACATTGATTCAACTCATAAAGTGTAGTTTTAAAAAAACTCAAAGTTTCTGATCAATTAGTATTACTAAAATTTAATACAAACTACCATAATACCATGAGAAGAAATTTTTCTTGATCATATAAAATAAATTTCAAAGGATCATATAATGATCTGATTAGAGCTGAAAATTTTGGGAAATTTTAAATTCACATTTTAAGAAAACAAACTACATATAAAACTAGTAAGATTCTACAGTACTCTAAATTTAAGTTTTACAAAAGAAATAATGTTATTCCATCCATATTATCTAACAAAGCATTTTAAACAGAAGAACTATAAACAATTGCCTAATTGGATGAAATGATTAAGTAAAAGAAAAATATGAAATATTTTATTATTTTGGGTAAGTTAAACCAAAAGGTTCGAAGTATATATAAACAGAACTATTGCAGAACTTTTTTAAAGGCTATAAAAATAGTTACTAAGTTTTGAGAAATAAGAATGCATGAGACATTGCACTAAACACTTATATGTATGAAGTTACATATATCCACATATACATATACATACATATATATATATATATATATATATATATATATTTGAAGAAAGAGAATAAGACTTGGTGTGTAATCCAAGTGGACCTTGAGTCAATTATATATCCCAAGCCAACCTGCCAACCTTGACTGTGCAAGCTTCCAGGTCAGCCTTCCAAGTGCTGTATATTATTTAATACAATAATCCTGTGGAATGGTTCTTAGTTCTTTCCCTTTATAAATAATAAAACTTGACTCTTAGAATTGTAAAGTAACTTTCCCATGTTACATAGCTAATGAATAGAAAAGTCACAAATTATATCCAGTTCTGATTCCCACAGCATTAACCATTTGTTTGGTGCAGTTAGTCATTCAATAAATGAGTTCCTGCTGTCTACCAGGAATAGCTGTAATCGTGGAGACAGCATCACAGAGCACAGATGATATTCATTCAATGATACTGGAGTGTCAGTAACATGTGATACATGTTGTTAACACTTGGCACATCAAAGCAAGCAAAATGGCCAAATAGTTCTTCTCATCTATCTTAATCTAAAAAATCAAGAATGGTGGTTTGAAGTTAAAACCTAATGAAATTCCAGGAAGGTAAGTAAAAGTTTCTTGGAGAATATGATAAAATGGCTCAGGATAATGTAACTGCAACCAAAAGTCTGCAGAAAAACATATCAGGTTATATAGAAACCACAAATGATTAAGACTAGGCCATATTTATTGAATATAGATCCTTTTCTCATATAATATATCCTTATTGAAGAGGATATAATATATCTTCTCACTCTACTCCTCCCAGACTAAGAACCAGAGACTAGACAATTCAGAAACAGAAGAGAAAACCAAATCTTTCAAAGATTCTTCAGTTTTGAAAAAGAATGTTGAACTCAATTCATTTTAATAACTATAAAAATAAAAGTGAAGGGGTACAAGCTTCATGATATCATATATTTATAAAATATAATAAATTTTACTTAAAATATAGCTTTTTAGAAATCCTTCAAATTTTTCTCTCATAGTTCATATGAAATTTTACTAGTAGTATTCATTGTACATGATAGAAATAAAAACATTTTAATACAAGTATATCATGCACTTTGACCATATGTACTTCCCCACCCTCCAATTCCTCTATATTTCCAACTGTTACTATTATGCATTGTCCCTTCATTGTGCATATGTACATTTTCTTTATCCACTCACATTTACTGACACCAAGACTGGTTATCTAACTTGATTATCAAGAATAATGCCACGGTACACAGAGATATGCAAGTATTTCTGAGACATACTCAGGAATGGTGAAGCTAGCTCTACTGATAGATCTCTATGTAGTTTTCTCATGAACTTCCATATATATATTCCCATAGTGTTTGGACTAGCAGACATACCCATCAGTAGTTTATAATAGCTTCTCCCCAGCTTTTATTGTGGGATTTTTTGTTGTTGTTGTTGTTCTTTTAAAGATAGCCGTTCTCTCTTGGGTAAAATGCAATGTTAATGGTTTACTTCATAATTTCATGATGACTATAAATGATGAGCACTTTTCAATGTTTTTATTCACTATTTATAACTCACCTTTTGAGACACATCTATTCATTTCACTGGACAATTAACTGATAGTATTGTTTGATTTCTATGCATTGGGTTGTTGAAATCTCTATATATTCTAAAGAATAAACTACTCTCTAAAGCATAGGTAGAAAAGGCTTTCTTCCATTCTATAAGACAAGAATTTCTTCGGTTATTGACAATGACTCTGGGACTTGTTTCTTGTGCATATTCTGGATTTTTGGGGATTCAGTCTGATTGGATATTCACCTTCCTGGTCCTGGAGGGAGCGGGGAGGAACTTGAACTACCCACAGGGCAGGAAACCCTGACTGCTCTTAGGGATGGAGAGGGAAGAGGAGAGGGAGTGTGGGGAGTGGGAGGGTGTTGGGAGGAGGGGAAAATGGAAACTTTTATATTTTAATAAACTTTAAAAAAAGAAAAAGAATTTCTTTGGTTCCTGGAGAATTGTCTGTATTCTGTCAATCATGTTTTAAATAAACGCTGATTGGCCAGGCAGGAGGTGTAGGTGGGAAAACCAGACAGGAAGTGGAAATGATGCAAGGAGAACAGGAGGAATTCTAGGGAGGAGGAAGTTGATTCCTCCCACTCCTGCCCAGAACACCAAAGCAGCAGGATGTGAGCTGCCCCACTGAAAAAGGTACTGAGCCACATGGCTAACATAGATCAGAAAAATGGGTTAATCAAGATGTGAGAGTTAGCCAGTAAGAAGCCTGACCTAACGGGCCAATCAGCCTTATAACTTACGAAGTCCTCTGTGTAGTTGATTTTATTTGGGGCTTGCAGACTGTGGGGGTTGGGCAGGACAGAAAACCCCATCAGCCAGCCTTCTCATGTTACAGGTTCCAGTTCTTTCATTCATTTACTTCTTTTATTGTGCCAAAGCTTTTTAAATTAATGTAACCACATTTCTCAATTTTTAATTTTATTTTAAGAGCTATTAGAATCCTTTCAGAGTGCTCTTTCTGACACGTACATCTCGCAATGCGCTTTTTTTTTCTTCTAACTTAAAGTGTCTGGAGCTGTCCTTGATCCATTTTTATTTACTATTTGTATAGAGTGAGAGATATGGATCTAGTCAATCAAAATTATTAGATGTGAAAAAATAGTAAAGATCTGAAAGGAAATGAACTAAATGAAGAGAAAAAAGAACAACCCAAAGAATCAATGAGACGAAGAGTTGGTTCTTGAAATAATAAACAAGACAGACAGACCATTAGCTATTAACTAAAATACTAATAGCCAGGGGTGTTGAGAAAGATGAGAATTTACAACAGACAATTTATAGAGGAATGGTGAGTCCATGTCATTAAAAATTTGTCCAACCAAAAGCGTGTCTTCTTGTGAGGCTCCTAAAAGTAGGACAGGGGCTGTCTGTCTCTGTTACCTGCTCTTGGGATCCTCTCCTCCTACTGGGCTGCCTAGTCCAGCCTCAAAAAGAGAGAAGGTGCCTAGTCTTACTGCAACTTAATATATCATGACTGGCTAATATACATGGGAGGTCTACCCTTTTCTGAAAAGAAAGGAGGAGTGGATGGGAGGAGAAAGAGGGAAGCTTTGGGAGAGGGACTAGGAAAGAAGGAGGGAGGGAGGTGAAACTGTGAAACAGTAATTGGACCAAAAATTTTTAATTAATTATCACTAAAGAGTAAATGAATCAAACAAACTAAAATTTATAATGCCCTTTTAAGACTAAGATTCACTATAAGTATTTGTGGGATATAAGAATACTTAGTATGAATACTTAATAAAATGCCTAAGAATAACAGTCTCATTTTATAGTTACACACACATATCAGAGACAATACTAAGAAATTTTCAATTTCCAAAGAATACTGCTTTGCTTTGATGATTAAAATATTTAAATATTTCTAAATAAGAACGTGATACAGAGGTATAAATGGCCTCAGCAATCAAACCTAAATATATTTAGAAAGCTTATAAATCATTTGGGAATAGCTTTTAGATATCCTTACTTTAGTTTAACCCCACTCTCCATTCACATATAATATTAAAATGTAACTCAATCACAAATAACTATTGTAAAGCTGCATTTCCTACCAAAGATCTTCCACTGTACAACTCTATATAGTCAACATGATCATAAAAAGAAAGAAGAGACTATCTATGTGCTATGACCAAAGCTTGCTCTATCGAATCAGAAAAAAATATTGATTCCAAAGAAATTGGACCTGAAAGCCATACAATTCAACAGTGCCCTGCCTGTTTCCAGAATATTTTATTGCCCCCTTCCTTGATATGAAAATATTTTATAATGCCCCAAAAACTATATGTACCCATTAAATACTATCTTTTAGGATTCTCATGAGAGTCACAACCAAGTATAGGGTAGTAAGTCACACTCTAGGCTTAAAAATTAAAATATATTTGCATATAATTTACTACATAATCAGATATTGCTATAATATTCAAGATCAAATGTCATTAATGCCTAATCTATTTTCCTGTTCAAAATATTGTCATTGATCATAAACATGTACCAGAATATAAATATACTTATTCTATATACTAAGAATTATGTGCTGAACATTAGAATACACAGATAAAACGCCATAGACTGCAACTTCAATTAGATCATAATCTAATAGAACATATCAGAATTGAGGGGATGGTTGTAAAAGATAAGGAGTTTTAGATCAACATCATCAATAATACAGGATACCCAACTATACCAGGAAGTACTGGGAATAAAATGAAGTATAAACAACATAAATAATGTTTTATTTAAAACAATTATGGTTTGTGGATATAATTCAATGTTCAATTGCTTGAGTAACATTAATTAATCAATCAATCATACTTGTCATTATACCATATACAACATAATATACTTTTAAGGTATATTTAGTATCTGACTCCTATTGGATTAGGAGAGATTACAAGGTGACTTCATGTGATTAACAAAGGACATCCTACTTTTCTTTTTTTATTGTTTTTCTGGAACTATATATTTTTCTCCAATCTCCTCCTTTCCTCTCTCCTCTCCTTCTACCCATTCCCAAGATCTCCACACTCCCAAATTACATGTGAGATCTTGCTTTTTCTACTTCCCATGTAGATTAGATCCATGTATGTATCTCTTAGGATTCTCTTTGTTGTCTAGGTTCTCTGGGGTTGTGAATTGTAGGCTGATTTATATTTGCTTTATGTCTAAAACCCACTTGTGAGTGAGTACACATTATATTTGTTATTCTGGGTCTGGGTTACCTCAATCAGTATGAACTTCCCTCATGGTACTACTTTTATTGTATCCCATTGACTCTGGTTTGTAGCTTAGATTAATATTTCTTCCTATTAATATTTTCACTAAATACAAATATATAATTTCTAGATTTCCTCAAAGACCTATTAATACAATCAATGTTTTGGTTAAGATCTGTGTGTTTGTGTACCATGCTGTTGAATTTAAGGTTTTTTTCATTGCTATCAGACAAAAAATAAGAAATTAGTTAATATTTTTCTATATTTGCTCAGACTTGCTTTCAGTTATATTGATATGATTTATTTTAGAGAAAGTTCTACAAGGATGTTGAGAATATTGTATACTCTGCATTGTTTGAATAGAACATACTGTAGATGTTTGTTAAGTACATTTGATCTATGTCATTTGATTCAAGATTTTTTTATACTACATTTTTTGCCGGGATGACTTGTCAATTCTTGAGAGTGGGACACTGATTTCACCCACTGCCCACTGTTGGGTTAATCTGTGAATTTATATCTAGTAGTGTTTGTTTTATGATATTGAATGATTTTGTGTTCGGTGTGCATGTTTAGAATTACAATATACAATTGAACGACTTTCCCACAATTGATATGAAGCGACCTTCTTTATTTCTTCTGACTAGTTTTTTTTCTGAACTGTGTTTCATCACACTTATTTTTGGTAGTACAAAAGCTTCAGTGGTAACATCTGGGACCCACTCATGATCCTCTGGGCTCCAAAGAACCTATGTAGTTTAATTTTGTTTTGATTAATTGTGAATGTAAAATACTTACTCTAAAATACCATTTTTTATAGAATCCAAAAGTTAAATGACTTTGGAATTTTAAAGTAACTTTGGAATTGTATGCAGATTTTGGATATTCTGGAAAGAGTGGATATTTTAGAAAAACTTTGATCTTTGAAATAGACTTTGTATCCTTTTAAAGAAGCTAAACTTTAAAAAGATTTAAATTTTTAAGACTGTGGGATCTTTATATGTTGGAATGTTTAATATTGTAAAATTAACATGCCATCTTGAGGACAAACGGAAAAGGTGAAGTTTTAGTTGAACAGTGATACATTTGTGTGCCACGCTGACAAGGGGTCAGTCGTGCTGGCTAGTTTTATTCAAACTTGACATACATCCACCAGATTGACCACTGGGCAAGTCTTTGTAGCATTTTACTGACTGATGATTGATGTGATAGTGTCCAACTCATTGTGGCTAGTGTCACCTCTGGGCTAGTAGCCCTGGATGCTATAAGAAATCAGGATGAGCAAGTCATGAGAAGCATCCCAGTAAGCAGCACTCCTCCATGACTTCTGCTTCAGTTTCTGACTCTGGGTTCCTTCCTTGCTTGAGTTCCTGTCCTAAATTCCCTCAGTGATGAACGTTACTTGGAAATATAAGATTAAAATAACCCCTTTCTTCCATGGGTTGTTTTTTTCCAGTATCTATCACAGTAATATATACCTAAGACAACATCCTAGTCCACTGCAGTACATTTCTCTACACATGTGCAAAAACTTACCAGTAAGAATCCCATGATATTATAACTGTGTAACATAGTATGTTTAGAACCCCTGTCCATCAATGCTTTGGATTAAAGCTGTAAATGAATCTCTACCAAGCAATAAAAATGTCACTCCTAGAATCACCCAGAAAGAAATACACCTTTAATGTGAAATTGTTCTAGTTTATTATTGAGTTTATTCTCATATTAACTCACTGAATTCATGGAGGACTCTTAGGTATCCTCACTGAAGCTAGCAACTAAAGATAAGAAGACTAAGATAGCCCTTAATATGTAATGAGGAAGACAATGAAGTTTAACAGAAAAGGTTAATAAAATAATATGCCATAAATGATTCTGTGTTAGACTCCAGAAAGTCACAGATAAGAGAGTACCTAATTCAACCCTAAAATGTTGAATAGTGCCAGAGAGGACTATTCACAAAGTTAAAATTCCTTTCATTCCAAATGATCAGAAGCTGACCAAACAGACAAGCTGAGGACAGTAATGTAATAAAAACGAAAAACAAGTACAGTTTCACAGATGTATAAAAACTATATGCACTCAAGAAACAGTAAATGATTGGGTATGCTTACAACTTTGGGGAAGGGAGAGGGGAAGAGTTAAATTAAAAGTCATGTAGCTGCATTCTGACCAGCCAGCAGAGTTGTAAGAGTAACAGGATCTCATCCTGCTTGCAGATTTGTCACAGATGGGATGGTGAATTTTGCCTTATTTTTATGATCCTTTGGGCTCTGTCTGTCCCAGGGTTCTGGGATTCCATCGTTATGTAGCACATATATTTGAGTTTCTTGAGTCCCTTCACACCAGGAGGTGACAGGACTCTCTTATGTGATCAGTGTGACTGGCTCAGCCCAGATGGGAGGTTTATGGAGGATTTCAGAGAACAGGAGTTCTAGGTGGTTACTGGGTACTGACCACAGAGTAATATACTTGCATTTTATAAACAAGACAAAGGAAACAGAAGTGAAGGAAGTTTCTGTTTTTGTTTTCTGTGCTTTTCTTTGTTTTCTTTTGTTTTAATTTTTAAGATTATAAATACAGGATTTCTTCCTTCATTTTCCTCCATCCAGACATTCCCATGGACCCTTATTCACTCTCTTTTAAATTCATGACCTTTTTTCATTAGTATTGAATGTACATTTGAATATGTGCATATAAAGCTTGAAAAAATTTCTCTGAATATAAACCTTTTGTCCATTATACCTTAATAAAGTTGTAAATTCAATGTGAAAAAAGTTATGTAACTGTCATGGAGAGAAGGAAAAAGAAGAATAGCTTTCACTCCCAAGTGACTTCTATAAACTAGGTATTTTAATCCTCAGAGTAGCCTCAATAAATTAGTATCTCTATTTCAGAGACAATGTGCATGAAGCTCTGAAAGGGACAATAACTTTAAATCAAGTATCTACCAAGTAAGTTTATTCTTGCTATACATTGTTTTGCAATATAAAATTCAGGAAGACAACAAGAAGTAGGTGTCTCTTATTTACTATACTATAAAGTTCAAGGAATAAAGGTAATATTGGCACTGAAAATGTGAACGTGAAAGGATCAGGTACTTGCTGGGCCATGTTGAAGAATATGGATGACAAAAACTGGTAATAACAATAAATAACATTGAATTTTAATATTTATTGCCAACATTGCCTGGAATGTAATAATAATTAATAATAAATAAGTAGAATTTCCCAGGTTAGTAAAACACAATTCTGGGTGTTTCTATGAGGGAATAGCTAAGTCAACTAGAGGCAATTAGGTCATGTGGGATCTGACACGATAACATAATTAGGTGGTATTCAAAGATAGGAGAAGGAACAAATAGGTCTCATACATGAAAATTTCAAGGGGAAGGGAGGAGGTCATGAGGATTACATCCAAGTTCCAGAAAGTCACTAAGTTAGGTCATATGTAGCAGGATCAGATTCTTCTGAAATGCTATTGCACTAAACTGCAAAACTGCAGTATAACTTGGAATGAAGATTCAAGGTTGCTGGAGATGCTAGGACTATAGCACAAACATGAAAGAAAAATTTAGTATTAGAATGGAGCCCACAATAGAAAAGAGAAAGGCTACATGTGTTGTGTGAGGCATAGCCACAGGGATGGGGTTGCCCAAAGTCACTGGGTTCCAAATGATTGAATCAAAAGCCATGAATATTAGATATAGAGCTATATAATTTTAGTTGATTTGAGCCCAATCCATCCTTGCTATGCCCACACTCTTGTTGTTTTGAATATTTACTCTATGCCATTGCATACTGGAGTACACAACTTAAAATTTTTATTTAACAAAAAGTCAAAGCAAAGATGTTGCTTTGAATATCAAAAAAGAATTTGGACTTTTGAACATTATTCAGATTGTTCAGACTTTGGTGACTTTCACAGCTGGACTAAATGTATTTTGTATTGTTAAGTAGAAATAAGACTTCAGTGCACAGGAATTGAATAATCAAAGCTTCTCTTCATGTAATAAATGGATTTCAATTTCTGAGACATTTGAAAATAACTGAATTCAGAGTGAGTTTTTAATGCTGGTATTTATTTTTTAATCAACAAAAATGAAAACCAACAAAAGGCTATATTGTATGTGTGTATGTATATATTTTAGGAAGTCTGTAAAATAGTAAGACTCCATATGGGTTTATCAAAAGTCTTTTTATGTTAGTTAGCCATCCCCATCCTCCTGCCTCTACCCTGCCTGCCAATCTTCCACATCATTTAACTCTATTGTTCCATAATCCTCCTTTGCCTCGACATACCATCTGCATTCAAGTAACAGTCCCTATTTTTTCATTATAGAAATGGGATTTTTAAAAACAGCCAAATATCTAATCAAAGACTTATTAGTCTAGACTCTATTATAATTACTATTAAGAATTTGGTGTATTTCCTCTTTGTGTTTTGTTAATATGGAGTTATACTTTTATAGTATTAGAATAATAGTACATAAAGTTATATGATGCATTTACATTTATTACTTTAAGTATTTTTCATTCTAACTTGAACTGTTTGACAATTAAAAACTCGACAGATGTGTAAAATTCTAGAAAGTTCTACAGCTCTCTTAACTCCAGATATTTTAATTCCATTCCATAAAAGTTGTAGGTGAAATTCAAGTTAATCAAGAGAAAGCAAAATGATTAATGAAGATACTATGCCAAATTTCCGAACTCAATCTCTACCATCTCCACTCAATGATAAACCAATGAGAAAATATTTTGATCTCTCTATTCTTCAGCTGAACCTACTATAAAATAAAGGTGAAGAGAGCTACATAGCATTAATAACTGACAGGACCATTGAGAACTTCATAAAAGGCTTTGGAAAGTTCCTGGCACATGGTAGCACTCAGTGAATATTTTTAATATCATAAATACTTATTTTTATTATTATCATTATTATTATTCTCATATATTATAACCTGGCTGAAGTTTCCCCTCCCTCCTCTACCCACAGTGTCTCCTCCCATAAAAAATTCTTATTCAGGATATTCTCCTTAGATCACAATTTTAGAAGTAGAAATTACTGAGCCAAAAAGCACAAACAATTTTAAGATGGTCAAACTGTTATCTGAAAGTATGTAAATACTAATAATTTATATTAAAACAGAAGTGTACAAAATTAATATGGTGAGGTAAATTTATATTTGGTGTTTGATCTTTATTACATTTTTCTGGGAAGCAAAGTAAGATCAAAATTTTTCAATGATCTTTCCACAGCAATATAAATTATAGCAGCTATTCAAATGTGAAAGTACAGTCAACAAGAGATAAGGAAATCAGATAGGATGACATAGTATCTAGTTTTAGCACAGTAAAATTAAAGTGGGCAGAAAGGAAAGATGCACGTGTCAGTCCTCCCCAAGCCCAAAAGCAGAAGAGCCTGGAGAGGACTATTAAGGCAGAGAATTTCTCATAATGTTAACAATGCACATTTTACTCAGTTATGAATTGCTAAATATAGACGTTTAAGGGGTTTTTGAATGTATAATGCATATTGTATTTTATTCCTAAAAGTATACCATCTCTTGAAGAACTATATCATGGCCCAAAGATAAACCTATTTTTAAAGAACAAGATATAGAATTAAAAATAGTTTAGAGTCTTGCACATGTATACACATACACCATTACTCTCCAGATTGGATTAATGCAATGTATATAAACAAAAAGAAAGGAATGATTTGGGGCAGTGACATGTTTTTAAATATTTATCTATACAAAGTGAAAGCCAATTCCTTACTACTTTTCTCACAGTACATTTGCGATTTATCCAAAAACTATCAACCCTCTCTAGACATTCTAACAATATTTTAGCACAGCTTAAAACTGTTTTTCAATATTGATTTTTTTCATTTTTAATATCAGTATGTTAGAGAGCAAACCAACTAAAATACTATACTTCTCAGCTTCCCTTGCAGCTAAATTCCTCCAGATAACTAAGGTCTTGCCAATGATAGGTAAACAGAACTTTTGCATGGAAAGTAAGAAGATTTCTTCTAGAAGAAGAATTAAGACTCCTAATTTACATTTTATTTTGTCATTCTTTGCTACGATATTAAAATAATAAGAAAGCAATGGCTTAAGTTCTAAAAGCCATCTTTATAATATAAAAAGAAACATAGCAGAGGGTGAAGAAAGGATCATAACACATGGGTGATAGAATAACACTAAGGAACTAATTTTGAGCTGCCTAATTCTAGATTTATTTCACACAACAAAATCTTTTTTAAAATATTGTTCTTTTTAATATTTCCATCATAAATAAAAAACTAATATGCAGAGCCAAAATTCACTTAAATTTGATATTGGACAGCAGGGTTGTCCTTTCTAGCAGCACCCTGATATTCAGAAATGTCATAAGATTAGACCAGTAATAGTATTTCAATTTAATGAGCATGAATATATTAAACAATTAAGAAATATAATAAGAAGTTCTTGGGTGAAATAAAAACCATATATCTTTTAATGTCTTTATTCAGGTATAACTTACATACAAAGCAACATACGAAATATACACAAATTGGCAAACATGAAGATAAGCATACATTATTGGAGCTCTTATCATAATCGACATCACAGACACATCAACCCGCTTCAACAGTCTGTTCCTCACTTTGTTGTGTGTGTTTGAAAGACAGAGGAGAGAGAGAGAGAGAGAGAGAGAGAGAGAGAGAGAGAGAGATAACATAAGATCTACTCTCTTAGAAAATTTAATTAGTTACCTACAGGAATATTTGGGTATACATGTGTGTATATATTTCCCTGTGATCCATTCATCTTGAATAACTAATATTTTCAAACTTTTCACCAATATCATCTCATTTTTCCTCCGTCCAAAACCTGCTAATCCTCATCTTACTGCTGCTACTCTAGATTCTTCATACACATACTTCATGGTTTTGTTTCTTCTGTGTCTGGATATTTTATTTAGCATTATACTTTACAGGTTAACTGATACTATTAAAATTGCATCCTTCCTTCACCTCATTTTTAAGATTCAATCATATTTCATTACATGGATAAACCACATTTTCTTTTGCCTACTTGTACATTAATGGTTATTATTATAATCTTATGGGGACCTCAAGAAAATTTAGAATTATGATCAAGTCCTGACTGGAGTATTCTGTGAGGCTTGATCATCTCAGCCAGAAGTCTTGAGGCTGTTCTGGATATAGAACTCAGACATCTGGGCCATCTGTTCCTATTGGAGATTTTTCAGGGGGTCTTCCTTGATCAAACCTGATTTTTCTTAACCCAGAATGAATCCACAGCCACTGATTTCCTGTGGAAACAAAAGCAAAGCCTCTTCTCCAAAGTAACGTATCTTTTGACCTAAATTTTGAAGTCAAGGCATTTTCAAAATATATATGTTGGATTAATCCAGCAGCATTTATAATCAAATCTTTTTTAGCAGCTTTTGCTCCTTGTTCAGCATTTAAACAATTCCAAGACAGCACAATAACACCCAGTATTCAGACTCTGTGTATTTTCTATCTTATGTGGCTTTTCTAAAAAACTCTCATTTATTTTTATTTTTAATTTTTGGTTTTTGGAGACTAGGTTTCTCTGTGTATCTCTGGCTGTCCTGGCACCAGGATTCCTTGAACTCACAGAGACTCACCTGCCTCTGCCTCCCAAGATTAAAAGTGTGTGCCACCACACCCAACTTCTCCCTTTCTCTCTCTCTCTTTTAAGGACTTACTTTATCCTTTTTATTTACTCTCCCAAGCCTACATATAATTTTAAACACACTCTAAACCATTTAGAGGTTTTCTTCATTTGAATCTATCTTTACTGTTTATCTCTCTTTTTCTGACCACATGAGTCTTTAATTTGCTGAGCAATATGAGTAGGATTAAAGTCTTGGCTTCGATGACTAAATCCACCCCATTCCTTAGCTTTCTGAGAGTCTAGCTTCATGGCAGAAGTACTGTAAAAAGCCATGTTTATTTTCACAACTCTACGGAATTTCAAGGTCTGTGTTGCCACCAAGAATCATGCTGTCAGCCATTCATAAACATATCATTTAAGCATTTGCTGGTGGTCCTCTTAAAACAGCTACAAGGTTTTTGCAGCTAAAGCTGAGTCAGGAAGCCTCTCTTAAAGTGAGATGTACTTGGCTCTAGCAAACAGAGCCCATCCAAGAAAATGCTGCTATCAAGAAGCCTTGCTTAATTCTGTTCTTTTGTGTCTAGAATTACTTCTCTAGAATTTCAGGATTAGGTGGAAATCTAGTGCAACTAAACTCCATGGAATCTACGAGAGTGACCCTAACAAAGATTCCTACTAATGGGAGACAAGGAGCCTGAACCAGACATTTTCTAAAACCAGCAAGGCCTCTATTGGTGAGATCAGGACACCAACTCAGACACAAAACCTTCTACCTACAGTTTGTTTTGCCTGTAGAGTACTCTGGAACCAGAGTCTAGCTGAATCTCCATCAAAGAGACCAGAGAGACTTCAACTAGCATTGGATGGGACCAGATGCACAGTCCCACATTTGAACATTAGGCAGAGCTCT
This sequence comes from Myodes glareolus, assembly GCF_982192425.1. Classification (NCBI taxonomy): domain Eukaryota; kingdom Metazoa; phylum Chordata; class Mammalia; order Rodentia; family Cricetidae; genus Myodes; species Myodes glareolus. The sequence goes on from NC_142028.1 coordinate 81,297,624, forward strand.
GTGGATCCTGCAGAGGAGGGGCATGAAAGGAAGGATCAGAGGAACCAGAGGAATCAGGGACAACAAGAGAACATGGCCCACAGAATCAATAGGCCAGGACTGGGGTGGGGCAGCTCACAGAGATCAGGGAGCCTGTAGGAGATCTGACCTCAACCCCTTGCATATATATGGCTGAGTAACTTGGTGTTCTGGGATTCATAACAGTGGGAATTGGACAATCGCTGACTCTTTTGCCTACTTATGGAACCATTTTCCTCCTACTTGGATGCCTTGTCCAGCCTTGATGCTATGGTATGTTTCTAGTTTAATTGTAGCATAGTATGCAGTGTTTGGTTGATGCACCTGAGAGGCCTGTTTCTTTCTAAGGAGAGACAGAGCCAGTAACTTGTGTGGGTCTTGGGAAGAAAGGAGATGGGAAGGACACTAGGGGAAGTGGGGGGAGGGAAACTGCAGTCAGGATGTAATAAATGAGAGAACAATAATTTTTAAAATTACCTTTAAAAAGTAAAACAAATGTGATAAAGCCTATATTAACCAATTATTGCTATGTTCTAGTACTACATTAGGTATTAAGAAAATAGAGACAACAAGTTCAAAACTTCTGTCTTCAGGAGGAAGATCCTAGCCTAATTAAAATTAAGGAAAAGCGGATAATTGCAGTATATTGTCATAAGCATTGTGACAGAGATAAATATGAAGTACTATATGATCATGAAGGAGTATTACTAATTTACGGAAAATTCCAAGAGAAAGTATCACTTAAGAAGAGCTCTGAAGAACTAATGAACACAGGATCCCTGTCCCTAAAAAAATGCTGAAAGGTTTGAAAATGTAATGCCGTACTATAGACATGACACAGGGTGTATACATCCTTTAATAGATGACTGTGCTTCAGCGGTAAGCAAAAAGGGGCAAATACATATTGAAAGTAGATTTTGTAAAGAGTACTGAAAGTTATATTCTTGTTACTTAAGTAAGCTGGTAAAGTTAGTTAATTTCCAAAAATATGAAATTAGATAGAATAAACACATGTTTAATTATAATTATAATATATGTTGTTCAGTGCCATACCTTGCTCACAGTAAATTTTAATAAACAACTGATAAAAATAAAAACAGGGGCACATCCTGGAAATACATTTTATGAAATGGTAGCATGTTAACCTGAAAAGTCAAAGGGAGCTACTGAGACATATTAAGCAAAATGTGTATATTTTAGAAATAACCTTCTAACTGCAATATGGATACTATATTGAATATGCAATGAGCAGTCATTACTAAAAAAATGATGATTGTATAAACTGGCTCTGGCTACAATGACAGAGGAATTGGGTGTAAAAGATGCTTTGATTAGTATTAAGTTGATATTATGCAAGTTTCAAATGAGTGAATATGTAGAAAATATTACAAGAATCCATTACCTTTTTACTTAAAACATTATTTTTTACCTTACATTATATTTTGATCCTATTCCTATTGATAGCTTGTGAGTCCAGCTCCAAAAGTACCTCCCAAGGTTCAGGTCAGATGCTACAGCTTAACAAAAGGAACATAGAAAATTTCTTAACTAAGTGGTTACAGAATGAGTTCACACATATGCTATTCCAGCTATGCTCCTAATTCTTTGGCCTAATTTTCTTGTCCTAATCATCTATAATTTCTTAGCTCTAATTCTTTAGTTCCAATTCTATAGTATTAAATCTTTTTTCTAATTTTCTGTTTCAATTCTTTGTTGCAATTCTCTCTGTTTCTCTGTTCACCTAGCTTAAATACATTTTTTTAAACAGGAGGCTTGAAGCAAAAAAAAAATCACAAGAGTTACATCTCATTGGTCAAAAGCAAATTCAATTCAGTGAGCAATAAGGACAAAGCCCCTTACCATGGCAATACAAAGTTTCAAGGTTTCTGGAATGAGACTTTGACCAGAGAGTGGGGGCACAGTGCCCAGTGAGATAGGCTATGAGATATAGTTCTTTTATCAGTTAGACTTGGTAAACCAGAATTGGCATGATTTTTCAGGCTTCTTTGTGTTAATAACCTTGGTTAGATACCTGTATGGTGCGGGAGAATTGTCTGTATTCTGTCAATCATGTATTTTAATAAAATGCTCATTGGCCAGGCAGGAAGTATAGGTGGGTCAACCAGACAGGAAGTAGAGGCGGGGCAATGAGAACAGGAATATTCTGGGAAGCAGGAAGCTCCCTCTGCCATTCCTGCCCAGATCACCGAAGAAGCAACATGTAAGCTGACGGCTGAAAAAAGGTACCAAGCCATATGACTAACATAGATAATGATAATGGGTTAATATAAGTTACAAGGATTAATAAGAAGCCTGACCAATGGGCCAATCAGCTTTATAACTTATAAAGATCTCTGTGTGATTGATTTTCCCTGGGACTTGCCAGCTGTGGGGTACTGGGCGGGAACAGATACCCCAACAAGCCGGCCCTCATGTTACACCTGTGACTCTGACCTTGTGCATAACTGTAAAGTTTTAAAATTATGATCCATTTTCAAAAACCTTTAGTCTAGTTTCAACTTGCTCTGAGGTAAAAATGAGCTAACTGTATGCAATCTGCCTTAGACGGAGGAGAAATTGTTATTTTCCTGTGTTAGTCTAGGTGAAAGGAACAAAACAGGCTTTAAATGTCTTACAGCCTTGTGGAACAACAGATATAATTATAAAGCATGTCCTAGTATATTTTTTATTTCAAAATTATACAGATTAATGAGAAGTCATCTTCTTGACCATCCACAGATATATGTGTACTCAGCATATAGAATATTTTCATGAGATAAACACACATACAGTGGGAAAACACCCAAAAGCTACTCTTAAGGAAAAAAAGGAAATGACTCATGAGAGAAATTGCAGAAAGAGGTAAAGAGTTTTACAGCCAGTGGCCCCACGGTTGTACCAAGTGGGGTTCCCAATCAGAGAATCACTCATCTTGTAGGTAGGCCTGCTGAACAATACTAGTTGACACCTGCTGTATACTCTCATGGCCTCTGACATATTTCTTCCCCTGTCACACATTCCATGTCTTCCCCATCTCCCTCCCCACCCAACTTCATTAATTCTATCCATTCATCCATCCATCCATCCATCTATCTATCTTTCTATCTTTTATCTCTATGTCTCAAAAAACAAAAGAAATCAACACAAACAAACTAAAAGAAAATTATTAGACAATAAAGAGCAAAACAAAACAAAATCGAGCAACAAAATAATAATAATGGCATCCCATTTGGGTTAGCCAAATATTTCTAGACATGGGGATTGACCAGTATGTGGTTAATATACCCAGAAACTCACCATTAAAATAAACTAATTTTCTCTTTCTCAGTAAGTATCATCGTAAATCGTTTCTTGGCTAGGGGTGTGATTACCTCCCCTTCTCAGTACAAGCATTTTACCTGGTTATAACCTGTATAAGTCTTCTGAATGCTTTCACACTCTGTGAACTAAAATGTATATAAGTCCTCTCGTGTATGTAAGACACTGTTTCTTGGAGTCATGTAACATCTCTGGTTCATAATCATAGGTCCCTGACCCTTGAGCGGAGGGTTTTGATAAAGATATCTCATGTAGGACTGAGTGCTACTAAGTTTACTCTCTGTACATTGTCCAGTTGCAGATCTCTTTCTTAATTACCATCAACTACAAGAAGAAGTTCCTTTGATGAGAATTGACAAATGTTTTATCTGTGGGTATAGTAACATGTCATTAGGATTCATTTTACTGTTCTGTTCCTTTAACAGAACAATGGGAGTATGCTTTCCCCTAGGGCCCATGACCTATGTAGTTTCAGATTCGTGGTCACTTGAGCAGTATCAGATATGGGTTGTATCTCCTAGAATGCGCCTTAAATCTAAGTTTTAAAAAGTGGTTGGTTACTCCTTTAAAAATTTGTGCCACTATTGCACCAGCGCCATCTTGCAAGCAGGTCTCTGTTGTATATTATAGAGTTTGTAGCTGGGAGATACTAATGAATACTTTCATCCTTTTGTAGTGTACAATGTTCTTTTTTGTTTTTGTTTTTAATTGAGGTTTATATTTTTCTTCACTTTCCTCCCTTCCTGCCCCCACCATTTCCACCCTCTCCCATAATCTCCACACTCCCAATTTACCCAGGAGATCTTGTCTTGCTTTACTTTTCATGTGCATTAGACCCATGTATGCCTCTTGTAGGGTCCTCTTTGTTGACTAGGTTCTCTGGGGTTGTGAACAGTAGGAGGGTTTTTCTTTGCTTTATATCTAAAAGCCACTTATGACTGAGTACATATTATATTTGTCTTTCTGGGTCTGGGTTACCTCACACAATATGGTGTTTTCTAGATCCATCCATTTGCCTACAAATTTCAAGATGTCATTATTTTTTTCCACTGTGTAATACTCCATTGTGTAAATGTACCACATTTTCTTTATCCAGTCTTCAGTCGGGGGTACTTAGTTTGCTTCTAGTTTCTGGCTACTACAAATAATGCTGCTATGAACATAGTTGAGCACATGTCCTTGTGGTATTATTGAGTGCCTTTTGTGTATATTCCCAAAAGTGGTATTGCTCGGCCTTGAGGCAGGTTGTACCCTAATTGTCTGAAAAATCCCCACAATGATTTCCAGAGTAGTTGTACAAGTTTGCACTCCTACCAGCAATGGAGGAGTATTCCCTTTATCTCATATCCTCTCCAGCATAAGCTGTCATCTAGTGTGTTTAATATTGGCCATTCTGACAAGTAGAAGATGGAATATTAGAGTATATATATATATATATATATATATATATATATATATATTCCATATATATATATATATGGAAGCTTTTGTAGTAATAAGTTTCCACATGGCTTTAGAAAAGGTTTAAGTGTTAGTTATATCTATTCATATATCCCCCCTATATTTTACCCTCCCACTCTCTCCCCAAATACTATATTTCCTCTTCTTCTCCCTGTTCCCTTCATATCTACCTAACCTTTCTGATTATTCTGATTGAAACACATATATCTAAACTTTAAAAGTTAAAAATTTTTCCCTGATGGCTAAGGATGTTGAACATTTCCTTAAGTATCTTTCAGTCATTTGAGATTTTTTTTCTGTTGAGAATTCTTTGCTTGGATTTGTACCCCATTTTAAAGTTGGATTATTTGGTATTTTGATATCTAATTTCTTGAGTTCATTATATATTTTGGAGATCATCCCTCTGTCCAATGTGGGGTTGGTGAAGATCTTTTCCCATTTAGTAGGCTGCCATTTGGCCTTATTGACTGTGTCCTTTGCTTTACAGAACCTTCTCGGTTTCAGGAGGTCCTATTTATTTACTGTTGCTCTCAGAGTATGGACTAGTAGTGTTATGCAAATTAAAACAGCTCTGAGATACCATCTTACGCCAGTCAGAATGGCTAAAGTCAAAAACATCAATGATAGCCTATGCTGGAGAGGATGCAGAGTAAGGGGAGCATTCATCCATTGCTGGTAGGAATGCAAACTTGTACAACCAATTTGGAAATCAACATGGTGGTTTTTCTGAAAATTTGGAATCAAACTACAAGATCTAGCAATACTGCTCATGGGCATATACCCAATCATACTACAAGGACATCTGTTCAACTATGTTCATAGCAGCACTATTTGTAATAGCCAGAAGCTGGAAACAACCTAGATGCTCCTCAACCGAAGAATGGAGAAAGAAAATGTGGAACATTTACACAACGGAGTACTACTCAGCAGTAAAAACAACGACATCTTGAAATCTGCATGCAAATGGATGGAACTAGAAGAAAACTTTCTAAGTGAGGTAACCTAGACCCAGAAAGATGAACATAGTGTGTACTCACTCATAAGTGGATATTAGCTGTAAAGCAAAGGATAAAGGACCTATATAGTTCACGGCCCCAGAGAAGCTAAGTCACAAGGAGAGCCCTAAGAGAAACATATATAGATTCCCCCTGGGAATGGGAAATAGACAAGATATCCTAATAAACTGGGAGCATAGGGGTGGGGTGAGAAGGGACGGTGGAAGGGGAGGTGGAGGGGTGAAGGAGAGGGGAGAGGAGAACTTGAGGGAATGGGATAGTCAAGATGGGGGAAAGACAGAAACAAGAGAGAAAGGAAGAGATACCATGCTTGAAGGAGCCATTATTTCTAGCAAGAAACCTGGCTCTAGAGAATTTCACAGGAATCTACAAGGATGCCTCAGATAAGATACTAAGCAATAGTGGAGAGGATGCCCAAACTGGCCTTGCCCTGTAGTCAGATTGATGACTATCTTAAATGTCACCATAGAACCTTCATCCAGCAACTGATGAAAGCAGAGGCAGATATCCACAGCCGAGCACTGAACTGAGCTCCCATAGTACAGACAAAGAGTGGGAGGCATGAGAATATGAGCAAAGAGGTCAAGACAATAATGGGGATGCCCACTGAAGCAGTTTACCTGAGTTAATGAGAGCTCTCCAACTCCGGCCCAACAGTGAAGGAACCAGCATAGGATCAAAGTAGGCCCTAAAATGTGGGTGACAGTTGTATGGCTTGGGCAGACTGTGGAGCCACTGGCAGTGGCACCAGGATTTATTCCTATTGCTTGTTCTGGCTTTTAGGAACCCATTCTCTACAGAGGGATATCTTGCTCAGTCTAGATATAGTGAGGAGGGTCTTGGTACTGCCTTAAAGCAATGTGCTAGACTTTGTTGACTCCCCATAGGAAGTCTAACCCTCTCTAAGGAGTGAATAGGGGGTGGGATAGGGAGAAGGGAAAAGATAAAGGGGAGGGAGTGGGAAGTGGAATTGTTTTGTAAAATGAGAAACAATCATTTTTGAAAAAATAGTTAAAAGCTAACATCTGCACATAAGATAAAACATGTAATGTTTGTCTTTATAGTGTGATTTACCTCACTCAGGACTACTGTTTCTAGTTCCATTCATTTTCTTGAAATTTTCATAATTTCATGGTTTTAACAGCTGAATAATATTCAATAAATGTACCACACTTTCATTATCCATTAAACAATTGATGGACAGATAGGCTATTTCAAATATCTGACCACTATTAACAGAGCAGCAATGAACATGAATAAAAAAGTATTTTTTGTAATATATAGAATCTTTATGGTATACGGCCATACGTGGTACAGATGGGTCTTGTGGCAAATCAATTTTCAGCATTTTGAGGAACCTCTACACTGATTTGCAGAGGAGCTGTACTAGTTTGCACTCCAACCAGCAATGAATTAATGTTTCTCTTTCCCTGCATTCTTGCCAGTATGTGCCATTATTTGTTTTATTTACTTGTGTTTTTAAATCTGAGCAATAATAACTACCTGAAATGATGTTGATTATGTTTTACATTTTTTAAAATACATATGGCAGCATTAGTAGGTACTAAGTGAAAAATATTTCCTCTAAAATGTTATATAAAAGTGGGACAACATGGTCTCTTTATAGAACTAGCTAAGTTTTAAACAGTATAGAGTCAGAAAAAGTAATAGATGCAATTAAGAGCTGTGATGATCACTGACTGAAATGTATTCTCCTAGTCATTTCCTAAGCTATTAAGTGATCGTAAGCTAATTTTGAACTGCATAATTCCATAAACCTATTTATCTCTAATCAAATGCAAGCCCATTTGCAGTAGAGACTGCTATTTTCCTTTTGTGTCCTTCCTCATACAAAATAGACAGAGTTGGATGAATGTGAAAATGCCACAGAAATTTACAAACTTAAGGTGTTGCATTCTTCCAAAAGAATTAATAACGTCTTTGATCATTTGTGTATGTTCCAAGTATTTATATGTATAATGTTACTTAATTCTTGCCTGCACACTCTCCTTTTGGCACCTGAGGCACCACTGTGACCAACAGCTTAGGTATGCCTTTCACCCACCCACTTGGAATAGTGCAGGCTGGTGTTGATGGTCAATACCTGTGGCTACTTAAATGTAAAACTCAATTTTTCAGTCAAAAAGGTCATCATTCAGGATCTCATCAGCACTTGGCTAGCTGCTACTACCATTCTAGACAATACAGATATAGCAGAATATTACCAAATTTACAAAAGATTTCTTTGAGTAATACTGATTTAGAATATACTGGGGTTTTAAAATGTTAGAATACATACATTTTACAAACAGAAACACAAATACAATGCTGTATTTTGAGATATAGTGTTTTAAAGAATTCTAATAATATATTAAAGCATGTCTCAATTATCCATAATTAAATCTCAGATTCCTAAGGGTATAATTGATGTTATAGAAAATACCTGGACAATATGAGAATATTTTATAATACTTTAACATGATCTCATTGAAATTTTAGTAAATGCTGTCTGGGCTGTGAGAATAGAACAAAAGATACAAAAATAATGGAGAGTAAAGAAATAATCACTTGTAGTGATATTCAAAATGAACAGAACAAAATTATTTTATTGAAATAAGACAATTATCTTGTATTATTATATACTAATTTCTTTGGATTATATTCTTTTCAAAAATATGTCTTAGGAAGGCATTAAGAATGTTCTTTTAAAATGTATTTCTGACATTTCGCTAGGCTCTTTAAAAGGATATTAGGTAGAAGAACCGTGGAACATTAAAGAAATTTATTGCTTTCAATTTAGTGTTCCACAGAAGCAGGAATATGTACATAAGTTAGAAGAATGTCAAAGAGAAGAAAGAGAATGAAGTTTGAGGGGCAAAGTGATTAATGATAAAATATTCATATCTATGTATAGCTAAATCAAGTCACTTCTAAAAGGTCAAATAAAAAAGTACAAATATGTGAGGAGTACAAATTTTAAGAGATTTAATGATATTTTGTCATAAGATGGACAACTCCAATGATATACATGAAGCCAAATTTAAGAAAGCTTCAAAGAATATAATTTCAAAAAGCAGAATTTTCATGTATAGAGATACATCTTCTTACTAATCATGGCAGTGCATGCCTTTAAAACCAGGATTTAGGAAGTAGAGGCAGAAGGATCAGAAGCCCAAGGCTACACTCCACAACAAAGTAAATTTGAAGCAAATATATAGCAAATAGCAAATATATATATAGCAAAGAGGTGCTATAACACCTCTGTCTCAAAGCAAACCAAAACTAACTACACAGAAAAGAAGCATGCCTTTTGTAGGAAATAAGTGGCAAACATAATGAACATTATTTTATCATTGTGCTTTTTTTAAATCTAAGTATTAATAAACCATTGGAACAATTTGTTACTAATCAAGCATTCTATTTCAATTTTACTCTGCTCTCATGGTGCTATGATACACCATCTTTTTCTCAAAATGGTTGTTGTGACCTTAATAGACTATCTCCTGAGATAAAGTAACAGGTTTCCTCCTAGAAGGAAGTAACATGTGTGCTGATGGATTTCATTCAGAAAGAAGTTCACACTTACTCCTACTATCCTCTCCAATATCCACCTCCTCATTGAGTTCTTTTGACATTTTTATTTTTAAGTACATATGCTTTAAAGTTTTAAAAGAAAAATATTGGAAGATGAAAAAAGAATAAAATTCACAAAAAACTAGAAAAAATAATTATACAAGAAAAATTATGAACATTTAAACCTGCATAGGAGTTTACATGACATATCGTATACATTTTTGATAAAAATGTTCCAGATCTCAGAGATTCCAAAGATATCAAATGATGTTGCCGTTACTATAGAAACTATTCTTTTAATGAATCTCAGATTAAATAACTACGTAAAACAAATTCAAATTTGAAATGCAATTACTATTCTAAAGTATATTTACATATTTGATTTTATAATAGTTACATAAAATAACATAAAATATTAGGAATACCTTTTACATGTGCAAAAACAACTGGCAGTTATAAATTTAATTGCGATTCTGCCCTTAAATACAATAGTGTTGGGTATAATAAAATTCTACCTTATAAGAAAAACTTATACAGACTCTACCATTCTCTTGCTGCTCGCAAAAGCACTAATTTATATGCAGTGAGACATTCCTGTAAATTTACCATCTTGCATAAATGGTGCAAATTCAGGGCAAGTATAAAAGACTCCCTTAAGGTTTGCACACATCAAATCAATATTCAAAAAATGGCTAACAAATATCTTACAAAACTCACAGCAAGTGACTTGAAATAACGAGCAAGAAAGAGTCTACCTTATCTAGAAGTATAAAACATTCTCCTAGTCTGCATAGCTAAGGCTAAGACTCCCCTCTCCAAGGGTTGTACATTCTAGTCACATCACTTGCCATATTGAGTTAAACAGACCAAGCTCCAAATCCTATCTCTAACATTACTACACTATCACAAGCTACGTACTTAACCTCTCTAAACCTGTAAAATGAAGAAGACACTTGCCTTATAGAACAAAGCTTAATAATATTTAATGGATGATACTTTGACATGGTTTCTACATTTACTTAATCCTCATTTCTTGACAGTATCTATTACTATGAACACAACAGCAAATGTTTGGAGCCATTGTTGTTACTGTACTATTGCTAGTATCATAACAAGATAAAAAAGTCACAACATTTTGTTTATTTTCTACAATCTGTTAACGGATACATCTAAAATCAAGGAAGAAGTGCCAGATATGACTCCCTGATAGAGTTGGCTAGAATGTGGTTGCAAAACTAATCTACTTCAGCTCATTTCAACCTTCTTAGCTTATCTGATGACACTGTTGGACAGAGAAGAGAAAAACAGCTTCATTCTGGAAAGACTTTCAAAACTGAAGCAATTAGTAAACATTAGACCTAATATATACATAGATCTTTCCCCCTTACTTTTTGTAATCTATAACATCTTTATAAACATATATGTGTGTATATATATCACTCATATTCCTAATCCTTGTCTTAACACTGGTTAAGTTTTTCAACATTATGCACTGTTAAATGAAGACGCTGCCCCTTTTTAGTTCTGTACCTTTCGTCCACGTCCCACGTTCTATATCCTTAGTTTCAAGTTGTCAGTTTTACATTCTTTAAGATGATTTTCTGTAGACATAGTAATTGTGACTACCATGCTCTAAAAGTCAATTGTAAGCCAGCTGACACCACTTAACACATAAAATCTATAGTGCCAGATGGTCTTGGGATTGCATTTCCTTTTTCATGAGTCTAGTGCCACAATACGGAGTCCATACGAAGAAAATATTCTTTGCATCAAGATAAAATGTGTTATCTTTTCTCAACTTCGTCAACTGCTTTAAGCTGTACCATATTTTATTTCACCTCATTTTCAAAAATTGATGTTTACTTTTCCTATTATTTTAATTGATTTTCTATTTTTCTTACTTGATAAGTAAGTAAGTAAGTAATGAAGCTTCAGAATGCCTAGACATTCACTGAAAAAACTGGTTAAAGGTACTGGATTTTCTCCAAAAGTATCCTTCCAAGAATGTACTATTAATATCTTACTACTTTAATCTAAACTAGCCAATATTTAAACTCGCTGATTGATAGTCACCTTCTGTTTTCACTTACTGTCATCTAAAATTGGTTCCATATTCTCCCTCTGCATATTGTTCTAAATTTTGATCATTTATATCTCTAAGCAACTTTTGAAAAAGGAAGAAATATGCAGAAATATACATTATAATTTCCTATGTGTTTGAAACTTACTTTAACCCATACTAACATTTCACTGAAAATATTACTGGACGTAAAATTCCACTGTACAGATAATTTCTTTGGGAATTTTGAAGACATTACTCTACTGCTTTCTACTCCAATTATGTATATCTGTAATCATTGAAATTCTGCACTTAATGAACAGTTCCCTATTTCTCATTCTTCAGCCCCTAGTAGCTATCATTCTACTTTCATTATGAATTGGAGAATTTTACATTCTTTATATAAATAGAATTATATAAAATAATCACTTTATGACTGGCTTATGCCATTTAACATAATTTCTACAAGGTCCACCCAGGTTATATAACATGTGATGGAATTATCTTTCAAGACTTAACAACATTCCATGGTGCATGATGATACAGCAATGCCACATTGTGTTTATCCATTCATCGGCCAATGAATACTCAGGTTGTCTCCACATACTTGCCACTGTGCATAATGCTGCTATAAACATAAGTGCACAAATCTCTTCCAGATCCTGCTTAGGAGTCTTTCGTACATATAATTATCAAGATAGTACCACATAAACCTGCTCTCCTTGTTGGGCACATGTGTATAATCCCAGCACTAAGGAGGCTGAGGGGATGGACTGCCATGAATTTAAGGCTAACCTGTACTACAAAGTGAGACACTATCTCAAAAACAATCTCTCTCTCTCTCTCTCTCTCTCTCTCTCTCTCTCTCTCTCTCTCTTGCACACACACACACACACACACACACACACACACACACACACACAAATCAGCAGTAATAACAACGACAACAAAGAAAACGGCTCTTCACTTAACTAAACTACAAAATACACTGGCACTCTTTGTGTCTTATGTAAACTACTCTAGCCAATACCATGGCACATTAATTGTTTAAAATTAAGAAACTGTTCTCAGGTATACATTGTGTTTATGCTACTATGAGTCAAGTTCTAAAGTTTTCCAATGATTTAGTGTTTGTATTATAGCACTTTGCTTTATGTTGGCTGCATGTGTCATTGTAATTATTTAATTAAATATTACACAAAAAAGCTGTTGTATTACAAATATAAAAGGAGATCATTCAACAAAGTTGAATGTTTGAAAAAAACACCAAAAAAGTAAACTGACAAAAAAAAGAAAAACCACCCTGTTGGTTTAAGTACAGAATAGCTAACTGTGAAACACTTAAAAACAATTGCAACTTCAATTTTGGCTCAAATTTAAGGAAACAAAAAACCCACATGGACTTCTAATAATGAGAACAACACCAGAAGAAAGCTTTGATCTCTCTATACAAATATACGAGAATGAATATGTATTAATATACATTAAGTTGTGTTTGTTCTACTTTTATGCTTCACTATGTTAACTAACCTTTTCAATTATCTATCTGTTGACTGATATTATTATAAATGAGGAATATTGCTCTATTTCCACTGTAGAATATTTAAAACAATTTAACCTATATATATATTATGTATATGTGTGTGTGCATGTGTATAAGCATATATATATACATATACATATATACATCTATTGTTAATATACCCATAAACAATGAACTTACATGACCTGGTTCAATATAATAATAATAATAACAACTCAATAATAACTGGATATCCAGTTCATATTTAATGTTTCTGTGCTTTAGTTTCCTCATAAAGATAATAATAGTGTTTGTTTGGGGGATTGGGCCACCCATGTAATAAATGTATGCTACTATAATTAAATTAGTCTTTAAGACAAGTTCCCTAATGAGAAAAAAATTCTGTGTCATAATCATAAATTTAAAAATGGACCCTATTTTTTGTCTCTTTTATCTATTTTATAATCTTGTGGAAAATATTTTTTCTTCATACTTTTCTGAAATATTTTCCCCTCTATGCTAGAAAAGGTTGTGAGACAGATTTTATATAATTCATGATTTCCTCAAAACTACTTTATAGCAAAGGCTGGCCTTGAACTCCTAATCTCCTACCTCCACTTCTTAAGTAATAGTAGCATTTATAGTTATCTGTAGTAATTTAAAATAATTTGCTCAATTTTCTTTCAAGCATTAATTCAATGGATTTAATAAAGCCTCCATGGGCCCCAACTTCCCCACTGAAGATATTACATTTTGTCTACTGTTGACATTTCCTCATAATGCAATTTCCCCTTTTATTGAAAACAGACTATTTTCTCATAAAATATATCCAGATTACAGTTTCCCCTCCCTCTACTTCTCCCAATCCTTCCCCACCTTCCCCCCATCCACATCCATTCTCTTTCGATGTCTCAGTAGAAAAAAAAATCAGACTTCTAAGAGTTAACAATACAACATAGCAAAATAAAGTATAACAAAACAAAAAATTCACATCAAATTTGGCTAAAGCAAACCAAATTAAAACCTTTTGTTAAAGGAAAAGAGCCCAAGAGAAGGCAGAAGTATCAAAGACCCAATCACTTACATACTCAGAAGTCCCATAAACTAAATAATATATATGTAGAGGACCTGGTGCAGACCTAGGCCCTGTGCTTGCGGCTTCAGTCTTTGTGAGTTCATATGAGCTTCACTCAGTTGATTTAGAGGGCTTTGTTCTCCTGGTGTCCTCCATCCCCTCTGGCTCTTCTACTCTTTCCACCTCTTCCACTGGATCTCTGAGGAGAGGGATTTGATGCATACAACCCATTTAGAGTTAAGTGTTCCAAGATATCTCCCCCCCTTTCTCTCTCTCTCTCTCTCTGTGTGTGTGTGTGTGTGTGTGTGTGTGTGTGTGTGTGATGTCTGACCATGAGTCTCTGCTGCAGGAGGAAACTTCTCTGTAGCTGCATAAGACACTAATCCATAAGTATAGCATAATATCAAATATCATTAGGAGTCATTTTATCCTTACTCTTTTTTTAAGACCAATAGTATTTGGTTTTACCCTAAGTCTCTGAGAGATTAGTGTTTAGTGCATGGTCACCCAATCAGTGTCAGGTATGGATTCCCTCTCACGGAGTAAGCCTTAAGTCAAATCAGACATTTGTTGGTTACTCCCACAAGTTTTGTGCCACCATTGCCTTAACATATTTTGCAGAAAAAATAGTATTGCTGATCAGAGATTTTATGGCAGGGTTGTTGTATATATTTATCTTTTGGTAGCATGCAGAGTATCTTCCTATACCAAAGACACTAGAGCATGGGGGTGAAGGTTCTATGTAGGCACCAACTTAACCTCGCCATATTCAATTAGTTGTGTGGGCATCATCATCAGCAACAAGGTCTTGCTGTCAGTTTGTGGAGAGTGATCTATTGTCTTGGAAACATTCTGAGTTGTTTGCAATTTCCATGAGACCCTTTTGGCCAACAATTCAATAGGATATAACCCAGTTCCTGTACTAGAAGCTCTGGTGACAAGAGATGGCCAGTTGAGACTGTATCTCCCATTACTTAGAGTCTTTACTAGAATCAATTTTAAAGAAAAATATGTCTAACAATTGTGCATATGACTAAGTGGTAATAATTAAGATGTGTTCAAAACTATCTTGGAACCTAAAACTACTTGAATTTTAATAATATTGAAATTAGATTAATCAATACTTTGAGTACCTGATTAAACATTTATTCATTTTTCAGAATTACTGAAGTTTGTTAAAAGAAAACAAAAGAAAAGAAAAAAGAAATAGGGGATCCAAAAGATTGAATGAAGCTCAGTAACCTACACTGATGCAATGTGAATCCCATTTTTGGATGCCAAAATTTATTCTAAAGCAAATGAACATCAGGTAAAGTTCAAATATTTCTGCAATCATAAAAATGCACTTCTTAATAGATCCTTGACAGTGTTTTTACATTTAAAAGTACATATCTAAATTTTCAGTGAGCAATATTATGACTCATAGAGTCATTTTAAAAGATTTGATAATAATAAATCTCGTTGCAAATAACATAATAGGAATGTTTCAATCACAATATTCCAAAACCATATTCTACTAAACTGAAAGAAATATATAAATAATAAACCAATTGTGAAAATATCTTAAACCAGAAAACACAGCACTAAACATTTATTTACTATAAAAATATAAAATGTAAAATGCTACTGAATAAAATAAATTGTAATATCTGTAACCTATACTTTCAAGATTTTGTAAACTATCATAAATACGCAAAACATTTCTCACTACGTTAAGAGACTGTAATGGGAAATTTTCAATTCCTCATATCACCTCCATTGCATAGCACACTGGAGAACTGTCCTCTTCCCTTGTGGCAAAAGACAAGAAATACATTGCATAGAGTAATAATGTATTTGCTAGAATAAGCGGTTAATGGTTGCTAAGGGAGGGGAAGACATTTTCTTCAGTAATGCAGCCACTGCTAAGGTGGTAATGGCTCCTGCAAATAACCCTTCCTGAACTCTCCTGTAAACAAGACTAATCAGCGCATGCACACACACACACAAACACACACACACACACACACACAACTTGAAAATAGGAAAGGGACTAGTTGGAAGTGAATGGGGATTAGCAGAAGGATAAGAGAGAAAAATGAGAAATAAATATTATCAAATATATACAGGTATGAAAATAATTAAAACTCATTACTAATCATACTTAATATAAGCTAATAAAAACATTTTTCTAAAACTCAGGCAGAAAAACATTACTAAACCTGGAAAGATTAAAAGAAAATCTATCTATTAAGCCCTTCAGTCACTCGACTGTTGGGGATTATTATACTTTAAGGTGTGTTACTATTGTTTAAGTTGTATTTGTTTAACTCTGTAAAGTTATGTTACTGTGATTGTCTAAAACACCTGAAGGTCTGGTAAAGAGCTGAATGGTCAATAGCAAGATAGGAGAAAGGATAGACAGGGCTGGCAGGCAGAGAGAATAAATAGGAGGAGAAATCTGGGAGGAGGGGAAAAACAAAGAACAAGGAAAGGAGGACACAAGGGGCCAGTGTCCAAGCCATACAACCAGTCACGGAATTAAGAGTGAGAGTAAGATATACAGAAGAAAGAAAAGGAAAAAATCCCAGCGGCAAAAGATAGTTGGGATGATTTAAGTTAAGAAAAGCTGGTAACTCAGTCCAGTGAGCTCCCAAAGTCCAGTTGAAGAGTGGAAAGAGTGAGAATATGAGCAAAGAGGTCAAGACCATGATGGGGACACCCACTGAAACAGTCTACCTGGGCTAATGGGAGCTCACCAACTACAGCCAGACTGGGAAGGAACAGCATAGGACGAAGCTAGTCCCTCTGAATGTGGGTGACAGATGTATGGCAGGGGCAGACTCAGGGTCCACTGGCAGTGGCACCAGGATTTATTCCTACTACATGTACTGGCTTTTGGGGAACCTATTCTTTTTAGATAGATACCTTGCTCAGCCTAGATACAGTAGGGAGGGCTTTGGACCTTCCCCAAAGCAATGTGCCTTACCCTCTCTGAGGAATGGATGGGGGTGGGGTGGGAGGGTATGTGGAGGGAATGGGAGGAAGGAAGGGAACGGGAACTTGAGGATTGGTGTGTATAATGAAAAAAGATAGTTTTCTATTTTTAAAAAAATTAAAATATATAAAAGAAAAAAGAAAAGCTGGCAAAAAAATCAAGCTAAGGTCAGCATCCATTTGCCTGCAAATTTCAAGATGTCAATTTTTTTCTGCTGTGTAGTACTCCATTGTATAAATTACCACATTTTCCTTATCTATTCTTCAGTCGAGGGGCATTTAGGTTCTTTCCAGGTTCTGTCTATGACAAATAATGCAGTTATGAACATAGTTGAGCACATGTCCTTGTGGTACAATTGAGCACCCTTTGGGTATATACCCAAAAGTGGTATTACTGGGTCTTGAGTTAGGCTGCGTCCTAATTTTCTGAGAAATCACCACACTGACATCCAAAGGGGTTATGCCAGCTTGCATTCCCACGAGCAATGCAGAAGTGTTCCCTTTTCCCCACAACCTCTCCAGCATAAGTTGTCATCAGTGTTGTGATCTTGGCCATTCTTTCAGATGTAAGATGGAATCTCAGAGTTGTTTTGATTTGCACTTCTCTGATGACTAAGGATGTTGAGCATTTCCTTAAGTGTCTTTCAGCCATTTTAGATTCCTCTGTTGAGAGTTCTCTGTTTAGGTCTGTACCCCATTTCTTTGAATTATTTTTTTCTTTTGATGACCAATTTCTTGAGTTCTGTGTATATTTTGGAGACCAGTCTTCTGTTCGATGTGAGGTTGATGAAGACCTTTTCCCATTCTGTTGGCTGTCGCTTTGTCTTCTTGACCATGTCCTTGGCATTACAGAAGCTTCTCAGTTACATGAGGTTCTACTTATTGTTTCTCTCAGTGTCTGTGCTACTGGGGTTATACTTAGAAAGTGGTCTCCTGTGCCAATGCATTCAAGTGTACTTCCCACTTTCTCTTCTATGAAGTTCAGTGTGGTTGGTTTTAGGTTGAGGTTTTTGATCCATTTGGAATTTAGTTTTGTGCATGGTGATAGATATGGATCTATTTTCATGCTTCTACATGTTGATATCCAGTATGCCAGTACCATTTGTTAAATATGCTTTCTCTTTTCCATTTGATACTTTTTTGCTTCTTTGTCAAAAATCAGGTCTTTGTCAGTGTGTGGATTAATATTTGGATCTTCAATTCAGTTCCATTGGTTCTCCTGTTTGTTTTTGTGCCAATATCAGGTTGGTTTCAGTACTATAGCTCTGGAGTAGAGTTTGGGTCCTGGACTGTAAGATGGAAGAAAACTTATCTGGGCTGTAAGCATGAAGGCATTCATTTCTCTCTGCTCTTGGCTTTGACATGATATACCTAGCTGTTTTAAGTTTCAGCCACCTTAATTTCCCTGCTACGATGGACTATAACATGAACTTATGAATGAAAATAACCTCTTTCATCCCTAAACTGCTTTTTGTTGGGGAATTTTATCAGAGTAACAGAAATGGAACTAGGTTAGGGAATGACTGAAAAAGAAGATGTCAACTTTTAGTAGAGCTATATATAACAGCAGGGTAGAGAAAGAGAAGTCCTTAAATAAACTAGGAAAGCACACTAAGAAAATGTGAGCAGATCACTTTGGCCAGTGGCCAAGTCAGAGGAGCAGCATGGAGCAATTGACTTGAGGAGATCGGTCCACCAGGAAACAAAACCCTGATGGGTGAACTTTGGATAGGCAAGACCCAGAGAGCCTTGGTTCTAGAATGCTTTTTGCTACTTCTGCATCTTTGCATATTTGACTCTGTCATTTTTCTCAGGTATATGGCATGGTGTGAATGGGCACTGGAAGATTCCCACTGGCCTTAATGCAGCATTATCATCTCTTAGAAATATCCAGTTCTACTGGACAGAATTATTATTAAGATGATCTCCTCCTAAACTATATTGTTTAACCGAAGCAATGATTTTATACAAAAATAGTGTTAGTTTAAATAAGATTTTGATGATTGAGTTTTTGACATAGATAGTAAGAAATTATGATAGAGTTTAGTTTAGGAGAAAATTAGCATAGGTAGAGGTAGGATAAAATGTTGGCCCTACCTCTGATAAAACAGAGGCTACAGAGGATAAAAAATAAAACAAGGAAGTGTCACCCAGCTAGAACACATGAGTTTTTATTGAGAAATGATAACAGATTAACTTAGGTTAATTATTAAGAAAAATAATTTAACCCCCCCCCCAAGAAAAGAAAAACAATTGAGTCCCAGCAGCCCAGTTAACTTAAATTCTCCTAATCTTAATGTTGGGAGGTGTGTTCATAGATTTCAGAGTAAATAATAGATGAAACAAAGCTTTGAAAACAACTTAAGGTTAGACTAAGATTTTTGTCAGATAACTTTGAGGTGAAAAACCCAAGAAGAAAATCTAAAGTTTTAGAAAGGCACATAGCTGAATGAGAGACTTGTTAAGATCAGGGAACAATTATTATTAACTGATGTGCCTTTCTTGCCAGGATAGGATAATGATTAATTCCTTGTGCCCATTTCTGCTCTCAGCTTCAAGATATAAAAACTACTGACAAGTGGGCATGCACCCTGAGGACTTAAATAGAGCTGACTGCATATTTTTCCTATATAAAAGTTTAGATTTGTGATTCTTCTAAAATGTCTTATAAGATTATTTTATGAGATAAATGATAAAAATAACTGGTCCTTTCTTTGTAAACTACAAAACACAGCCTGCAAGTGAAAGAACTGACCAAGAAGAATATCTGTTTGCTTACACTCTACTAACCTATAAGTTAACAACTTACTCGGACATGAATGTATGTGGCTTCTTGGGACAACTTCTTTTTCACCTGTAATATGCAAAATGTTTAATAATGTAAGGGATATGAAAAGCATGCTGTTTTATTTGTATTCATTTTCATCATTCATTTGAAAAATAGAATGTAGCTGCATAGTAATTTTTATATTGCTTGAAAGATTATACTGGGATATATAAGTTGTAAGGGAAAAAATAAAGTTAGTTAGAAGGAAAGCATCAAAAATGAGAGAAGGAAAACACCAGGAAAGCTATAAAGAGAAAGAAAGAAGAAGAAGTCAGAATGAAACCATTAAGAGTGTATGTGTCTTTCCCCTTACTCCCTCAGACAGAAACAAGCCTTAGTTCACCAACTGTGGAACCCCATCAAACCTGCACTGCTAGAGGCTGATCCTCACAGCAGTGGTACACTACTGTCTTCAAATCATGACAGTTTTGTCTCCCTACATTATTATTTACTTAGGAAAGATGAGGAGTGACTCAAAGACAGAATAAGTAATAATGGCATACAATACAGAGAACTCAGGTAGCAAAGAGAAACCTGAATTTGTCGATTAAAGGTGATTACTGATGTTAGAGTACTTATTCTCAGTATTGTGTGGGTATAGAATATGAATGGAAACTTAAATAAAGGAATGGAGGAAAAGAAATCTCAACTATATACTATTTCAAAAGCCTGATTCTAAGACACTAGCTAGAGGGAATACTTAACTTGAGGAACAGCTTGTACTGTGGATGAATTAAGGACGCTTTCATATTATGAAGAAGATAAGTAGATCTGTCCTTTCAGCACCACCTTCCAAAACTCCTGCTTCCTTTCTGCTTTTCATTTTAAAAATTGCTTGTTTGATTATCTTTTTATTTTCAGAGACTCAACTCAATGAATGAATATAACATGTCCTTGACTTAGTTAATAAAAATGGCTGCAACTTTGCCATATTTTACAATGATTAGAAATCGACTGTCCTGATCTTTGCAGATATTTTTTCTTTTACACATGAGTACTTAAGGTTTAATGGAAGCTTATTTGCTCATCACTAGTAGACAGTAAGATTCTTATAAAAAGAACTTACTACTCAAACACCTTAATTATGTTATTTTACTGCTCTATTAAAAATATTCCAAGAAATGTAAGATTGGGAGAGGCATGTGACAAAAATAAATAGACTTTGCAGTTCTCTCCTAGGATGTTGTAGCATTTACATCCATTTAGTAGCATAGAATCAATTAGTACCTTAATTTTTATCAGCTGACAAACTCACTTCTTTTCTGCACAGCATGGTTTTCCATATTCTTTTGAAAGAACAGATATTTTCTTACAATTTTAGAACTTGGTCAAACTTGGTCTTTCCAAAGTGACATCAGTACTGTCTCTACTTAGACATGTAAATAATTATCATAAATTCTCCTTGATTTTAAATCAAAAGACATTGCTTAGCTGGTTTTAAACATTATATAAAGACATGCCTTGGGTAGATCATGCTGGAGTGAGACAGCAGAGTAATACCAACCCAGATATGTGAAGCAGACATCTGAATAAAACCCCAGTAAAGGGGTTAGAGAGAAGGGAGTAGGGGAGGAATGGAGAAAGCTCGGTTGACCGGGATGGGGGGAAGGCAGGAAGGATGAATATGGGATCAGGGAAGAATATATTTCAACTAAGGGAGTCATTTTAGGGTTTATAGGAAACTTGATTATATATGGGATCCCAGGTCCAAGGAGAGATCCCCAGATTGTTCTCTGGACAGAGGAGAGGGTGCCTGAATCGGCCTTGGCCCATAACCATACTAATGAATATTTTGCTTATCACCATAGATCCTTCATCTGGCGATGGATGGCGATACAGACGGAGACCCACATTGGAGCACCGGACTGTGCCCCCAAAGGTCCAAATGAGGAGCAGAAGGACGAAGAAAATGACGAAGGACTGCGAGGGATGCTATCACACACTGATACAAGGGGTCGGATCTAATGAGAGTTTACCAAGGGCAGTTGGACTGCGACTGGACAAGCACGTGATCCAACCAGATTCTCTGAATGTGGCCGGATTCTCTGAATGTGGCTGGCCTGGAGTCTTTCTGAGAAGCCATTGACAATGACACTGGGACTAGTTTCCTCTGCATATACTGGATTTTTGGGATCCAGTCTGTTTGGATACTCACCTTCCTGGACCTGGAGGGAGGGGGGAGGAACTTGAACTTCCCACAGGGCTGGAAACCCTGGCTGCCCTTAGGGACAAAGAGGGAGGAAGAGAGGGAGGGGGGGAGTGGGAGGGTGTTGGGAAGAGGGGCGTAAATGGAAACTTTTATAATTTAATAAAATTACTTTCAAAAAAATAAATAAAAACCTGTAATCCACAAAAAAAAAGAACAGGGATCCCAAGGCAGTATGGGAGGTTAGAAGGCCACTAACTGGAATCAAGGCTCAAGAAGGAGCTATTCAAGTATAAGAAATGGGACACCACCTCAAAATGACTTCTGGTAAGTAGTGGAGTATCTGTGATCTGCATTCTTAAGTACATCAGGCAAATTATTTTAAACAGCAGAAGTCTTCCACCAAAGGCAGCACACTGAGTAACAGGATCCTAGGACTACCCCTGTTGTCAAATTGCACAGGACATGTGAGCCAAGAGTACAGTATCTTTACTAGCAGCTCCCACCAAAACTTTTATTAAATCCCCACAATTATTGCTGCAGTAGACTATCTCCCTGAATACAAACCAAGTGAAGACAACCCACCACCAACAGGACTTTCTGAACAGTTTTGTTCAGAAAGAAACAAAACTATGCAAAAAAATGGAGGAAGCCACAAGCCAGAAAACACATACACCCCAGCAGAGGTGTAAGCACAACAGAAACAACTGGGGAAATTCCTCAGACTGACGGCCATTCAACACCAGAGTGGAGATGATGATAACTGAAATACTGAAACAAGAGTTCAGAATACTACTTTCAAGATGATTCAAAGGCCAACTACAAGATTCAAACATATAGAAAAATTAATAAAAACATGTGAAAGAAATTTATGAAATCAATTCAAGACAGAGACTAAAAGTTGCCAAAAGTGGATGAAAGAATCAGTCAAAGGCAAAATTCAACAAGAAACTGAAAATACTGAAAAACAAGCAAACAGAACTTCTGGAAATGAAAGAACCAATCAATTAATAAATAAAAAGAGAAAATATCATTAATAGCAGAGACCAAACAGAAGAATCAGTATTGGTGTGGAGAACAAAATTGAGACAACAGTACATATACGCATGCATAAAGAAAAAGAGTCGATGAACACTACAGAAAACTCTAAGAAGGCTGGGATTCACTTTAAGATAACAAACTTAAGAAAATTAATACAAGAAGGAGTTGAAATAAAAGCTAATGGCTTAAATACACTTTTCCAAACCTAGAGAAATAAACAGACATTCAAACAAGATCAAATAGTTATTAGAGAAGAAACTTTCTGTGACACATCATAGTCAATATGTCAAAAAACAAAACAAAGAAGCAATACAAAAGCTGTCAAAGAAGAATGTCAAATATCATACAGAGGCAAAAATATGAGAATAATAGATCTGTTGTTAGTAAACTAAAAACTAGGAAAGGATGAAATAATACATTCCTGGTCTTAAATGTAAATTATTGATAGCCAAAATTTCTATGTCCAGAAAAATTATCTTAAGATTATTGTAAAATATTATTTTAAGGTGTGTTACTTTTGTTTATGTTGTGGAATATTTGTTTAATGATGTAAAGATGTGTTGCTTTCGTTTATGCTGTATTTGTTTTACTCTGTGAAGCTATGATTCTTTGCCTGTCTAAAACACCTGGCAATCTAATAAAGTGATGAATGGCCAATATCAAGGCAGGAGAAAGGATAAGCGGGCTAGGAGGCAGAGAGGATAAATAGAAGAAGATCAAGGAACAAGAGAGGAAGGAGCAAGATACAAGGAAAGGAGATTATCAGGGGCCAGCCACCCAGCAAGCCATGGAGTAAGAGTGAAAATAAGATTTACAGAAGTAAGAGAAAGAACCCAAAGGCAAAAGATAAATGGGATAATTCAAGATAAGAAAAGCTGGCTAGAAATAAGCCAAGCTAAGGCAGGCATTAATAAGAAAGAATAAGTAAGCCTCCACATGTGTGGAGCTGGGTGGTGGATTCCCCCAAAGAATAATAAGAGAAAAAAAGAAAAGAGAGAAAGAAAGAAAGAAAGAAAGAAAGAAAGAAAGAAAGAAAGACAACATTTTAGTATTAAAATGTGTGGTTAGAGTAAAAGAAAAATCCAACAACATTTAAGATAAAAGCCCTGAGGTAAAAGATAAATGGGATAATTTAAGAAAAGCTGGCTAGAAATAAGCCAAGGTCAGTCATTTATAATTATAATTAGAGGCTAGAATAAGCCTCCATGGGTGATTTATTTGGGAGCCAGGTGGTGAACACCCCCCAAAAAGTCAAAAGAGTAAAACAACTAATAACATAAGATCTAGAAAGAAATATGAATATTTCAATACAAACACAGGTCAATGCAAATGGTGCTAAGTATTTAAAAGTTAGCACACACTACATAAAAGTATGACTTCTTTTGCTTTTCTTGAAAACTTCATGCAAGAGTACTGCATCTGCATCACTCCCCACTCACATTCCCCCAACTCTTCCTCTGTCCTACTACCTCCTCCCAAATTCATGACCTCCACCTTAAAAAACTTACTGGTACATATATAAATATACAAATATATGCAATATATATGCATTTACAACCTACTAAGTTAAGTTAGCATTGCTTATATGTACATGTGTCCAGGGTAACCACCTGAAATCAGAAAACCTACATAAAAGGTCATCCATGGAGAAACTTGATTCTCCCTCTCTCTGTCATTAATGACTGACCATACCTCTTCATTTGGGGGTAGTACTTTGTGAAATTTCCCCAAACACATTAGCATGTCAACTGGTGTTGTCATTACATGGTTCTTATTCAGGAATGATATGCATAGAGGACAAAAGGCTGTTTCACACACAAAAACCCAAGACAGACTATAATAAAACCAACCACTACAAGACATTAAAAGTGTGTGTGTGTGTGTGTGTGTGTGTGTGTGTGTGTGTATCCATACATACATACACACACACACACAGGATCAATAATAATGAAATTTTAACACTCCGCCCTCATATCCAGATAGATCTGCCAAACTAAAATGTAACAAAGAGCTTCTAGCAGACAGCCATCGTAGGGGTGAGTTTGCTTCTGGCCCGCGGCAGGAGCCCGGCGAGGAAGAGGTCAGACTTTCCCCGACCCCCTAGACTCCCAGGTCAACTTGTAGTGGTGGTTCCACCCTGCTAAGCTCTCCCGCCTGCCATCCCACCTTCCATCCAGGTACACCTTCCTATATTTCTCCCTTCCCCCTGGGGCCATAAAATTTCCCCAGCTCAGCTGCCTTGTGCACTGGGCTTGGGATGTAGGCGCAACCTGGAAGGAGGAAGTGCCTGTGTTTCAATAGCCTGCCTGAGGAAAGGTAGGCCTTCTGTCAGTGAAGTCCCTGTCCAACAAGGGAACCTGACCTGGTACCAGAAGATCCAATAGAGAGCATTTGAAGGAAGAGATGGGCAGACACCAAGGCAAGACCTCCTCCAACAATCTGAAAAACAACACGAAAACACCAGATCCCAACGACCCTACAATAGAAGGACTTGAACACCTTAATCCAGAAGAAGTGGAAAAAAGTGCCATTATGAAAGCAATAGAATCCCTTAAACAGGATATGAATAACTCCCTTAAAGAATTGGACGAGAAGTATAACAAAAAGTTTGAAGCAATGAGTAAAGAAATGGATGAAAAGTATAACAGAGGAAAAGTATAACAAGAAACACACATCAACCACAAAGATAGACATCTACTCAGAGTAAAAGGTTGGGAAAAGTTTTTCCAAGCAAACGGACCTAAGAAACAAGCGATGTGGCCATTCTAATATCTAACAAAATTGACTTCAAACTAAAATCAATCAGAAGAGATGGAGATGGATATTTCATACTCATAACAGGAACAATTCATCAGGAAGAAGTCTCAATCCTGAATATCTATGCCCCTAATATAAAAACACCCACTTATATAAAAGAAAAACTTTTAGAACTCAAGGCAGTCATCAAACCACACACTGATAGTAGGAGACTTCAACACACCTCTCTCACCAATGGACAGGTCAATCATACAGAAACTCAACAGAGAAATAGGAGAATTACTAGAGGTAATGAATCAAATGGACTTAACAGATATCTATAGAACATTCCACCCAAATAGGAAAGAATATACCTTCTTCTCTGCAGCTCATGGAACCTTCTCGAAAATTGACCACATACTCAGTAACAAAGCAAACTTACACAGATACAAAAAAATATTAGTAACCACCTGTGTCTTGTTGGATCACCATGGAATAAAGTTAGAATTCAATAACAATTCGAACACCAGAAAGCCTACAAACGCGTGGAAGTTGAACAGTCAACTACTGAATCATCCCTGGGTCAAGGAAGAAATAAAGAAAGAAATTAAAGTCTTCCTTGAATTTAATGAAAATAAAGACACAACATACTCAAACCTATGGGACACAATGAAAGCAGTGCTAAGAGGAAAGTTCATAGCACTAAGTGCCCAATTAAAGAAAACGGAGAAAGCACACATTGGAGACTTAACAGCACACCTGAAAGCTTTGGAAAAAAAAGAAGCAGACTCACCCAGGAGGAGTAGAAGACTGGAAATAATCA
The DNA here is from genome assembly GCF_982192425.1 of Myodes glareolus. Taxonomy (NCBI): domain Eukaryota; kingdom Metazoa; phylum Chordata; class Mammalia; order Rodentia; family Cricetidae; genus Myodes; species Myodes glareolus. Next base: position 81,324,215 of record NC_142028.1, read on the forward strand.
AACTGAGGGCTGAAATCAACAAAATAGAAACACAGAAAACAATCCAAAGAATCAACGAAACAAAAAGTTGGTTCTTGAAGAAAATCAACAAGATTGACAAACCCCTAGCCAAACTAATCAAACGGCAGAGAGAACACTCAAATTAATAAAATCAGAAATGAAAAGGGGGACATAACAACAGACACAGAGGAAATTCAGAGAATCACTAGATCTTACTATGAAAGTTTATATGCCACTAAGTTGGAAAATGTACAAGAAATGGATTGGTTTCTAGATAAATACCATTTACCAAAGTTAAATCAACACCAGGTGAAGAATCTAAATAGACCTGTTAGTCGCGAAGAACTAGAAGCTATTATCAAAAACCTCCCGACCAAAAAAACCCAGGGCCAGATGGTTTCAATGCAGAATTCTACCAGAACTTCCAAGAAGAGCTGATACTTATACTCCTTAAGGTATTTCACAATATAGAAACAGAAGAGTCGTTGCCAAACTCTTTTTATGAAGCTACAGTTACCCTGATACCAAAACCACATAAAGACACAACCAAGAAAGAGAATTACAGGCCAATCTCACTCATGAACATCAACGCAAAAATTCTCAATGAAATACTGGCAAACCGAATCCAAGAACACATTAGAAAAATTATCCATTATGATCAAGTAGGCTTCATCCCAGAGATGCAGGGCTGGTTCAAAATACGCAAATCTATCAATGTAATCCATCATATAAATAAACAGAAAGAAAAAAACATATGTTCATTTCATTAGATGCTGAAAAAGCATTTGACAAAATTCAACATCCCTTTATGATAAAGGTGTTGAAGAGATTGGGGATACAAGGATCATATCTAAATATAATAAAAGCTATTTACAGCAAGCCGACAGCTAACATCAAACTGAACGGAGAGAAACTCAAAGCCATTCCATTGAAATCAGGAACACGACAAGGCTGTCCACTCTCCCGGTACCTCTTCAATATAGTGCTTGAAGTTCTAGCAATAGCAATACGACAACATAAGGGGAACAACGGAACTCGAATTGGAAAGGAAGAAGTTAAACTCTCGTTATTTGCAGACGATATGATAGTATACATGAGCAAACCCAAAAGCTCTACCATAGAACTCCTACAGCTGATAAACACCTTTAGTAATGTGGCAGGATACAAGATCAACTCCTAAAAATCAGTTGCCCTCCTATACACAAAGGATAAAGAAGCAGGGAGGGAAATCAGAGAAACTTCACCTTTCATGATAGCCACAAATAGCATAAAATATCTTGGGATAACTCTGACCAAGGAAGTGAAAGACCTATTTGACAAGAACTTTAAGTCTTTGAAGAAAGAAATTGAGGAGGATACCAGAAAATGGAAAGATCTCCCCTGCTCTTGGATTGGGAGGATCAACATAGTAAAAATGGCAATTCTACCAAAAGCAATCTATAGATTCCATGCAATCTCCATCAAAATCCCATCAAACTTCTTCACAGACTTGAGAGAATAATAATCAATTTTATATGGAAAAACAAAAAAAACCCAGGATAGCCAAAACAATCTTATATAATAAAGGAACTTCTGAAGGTATAACCATCCCTGACTTCAAACTCTATTACACAGCTACAGTATTGAAAACAGCTTGGTACTGGCATAAGAACAGAGAAGTTGACCTATGGAATCGAATAGAAGACCCAGATATGAACCCACAAACCTATGAACACTTGATTTTCGACAAGGGAGCTAAAGGTATGCAATGGAAGAAGGAAAGCATCTTTAACAAATGGTGCTGGCATAACTGAATGTCAACCTGTAGAAGAATGAAAGTAGATCCATATCTATCACCATGCTCAAAAATCAAGTCCAAATGGATTAAAGACCTCAACATTAATCTGACCACTTTGAACCAGATAGAAGAGAAAGTGGGAAGTAGTCTACAAGACATAGGCACAGGAGACCACTTCCTAGGTAGAACCCCAGTAGCACAGACAATAAGAGAATCAATGAATAAATGGGATCTCCTGAAACTGAGAAGCTTCTGTAAAGCAAAGGACACCGTCAGTAAGACAAAAAGGCTACCTTCTGACTGGGAGAAGATCTTCACCAACCCCTCAACAGACAAAGGCCTGATCTCCAAAATATACAAAGAACTCAAGAAACTAGACACTAAAACTCTAATTAACCCAATTTAAAAATGGGGTGCTGATCTGAACAGAGAATTATCAACGGAAGAACTTCGAATGGCCAAAAGGCACTTAAGGTCATGCTCAGCATCCTTAGCGATCAGGGAAATGCAAATCAAAACAACTATGAGAAACCATTTTACACCGGTCAGATTAGCTAAAGTCAAAAACACCAATGATAGCCTATGTTGGAGAGGATGTGGAGAGAGGGGAACTCTCATCCATTGTTGGTGGGGATGCAAACTTTTGCAGCCACTGTGGAAATCAGTGTGGCGGTTTTTCAGGAAACTGGGGGTCAACCTCCCTCAAGACCCAGCAATTCCACTCTTGGGAATATACCCAAGAGATGCCCTATCATACCACAAAAGCATTTGTTCAACTATGTTCATAGCAGCACTATTTGTAATAGCCAGAACCTGGAAACAACCTAGGTGCCCCTCAATAGAAGAATGGTTAAAAAAGGTGTGGAACATATATACATTAGAGTTTTACTCAGCGGTAAAAAACAATGACATCTTGAATTTTGCATGCAAATGGATGGACATAGAAAACGCTTTACTGAGTGAGGTAACCCAGACCCAAAATAGGAATATGGTATGTATTCACTCATAAGTGGATTCTAGCCATAATTAAAGGTCTTTGAGCCTATTATTCGTGATCCTAGAGAAGCTAAATAAGAAGGTGAACCTGAAGAAAATCATGTAGTTATCCTCCTGGAGATTGGAAGTAGACAAGAGTGCCAGGCAACCTCGGGTGATGGGGGTGGGGTTGTTGGAAGGGGAGAGAGTTAAAGAGAAGGGAGTAGGGGAGGAATGGGGAAAGCTTGGGGGATTGGGATGGGGGAGGGAAGAAGGATGGATATGGGATCAGGGAAGTATATATCTCAACTAAGGGAGTCATTTTAGGGTATACAAGAGACTTGATTATAAAGGGGATCCCAGGTCCAAGGAGAGATACCCAGATTGTTCTCTGGACAGAGGAGATGGTGCCTGAACCGGCCTTGGCCCATAACCATACTGATGAATATTTTGCATATCACCATAGCACCTTCATCTGGCGATGGATGGAGATTGAGACAGAGACCCACATTGGAACACTGGACTTAACTCCCTAGGTCCAAACGAGAAGCAGAAGGAAAGAGAACGTGAGCAAAGAAGGCAAGACCAGAGGGAACCTTCACCCGTTGATGGATGGAGATTGAGACAGAGACCCACATTGGAGCACTGGACTGAGCCCCCAAGGTCTAAATGAGGAGCAGAAGGAGGGAGAACATGAACAAGAAAGGCAGGACCATGAGGAGTGCATTCACCCACTGATACAAGGGGACTGATCTAATGAGAGTTCACCAAGGCCAGTTGGACTGGGACTGAACGAGCACGTGATCCAACCAGATTCTCTGAATGTGGCCGGATTCTCTGAATGTGGATGGCATGGGGTCTTTCTGAAAAGCCATTGACAATGACACTGGGACTTGTTTCCTCTGCATATACTGGATTTTTGGGATCCAGTCCGTTTGGATGCTCACCTTCCTGGACCTGGAGGGAGGGGGGAGGAACTTGAACTTCCCACAGGGCAGGAAACCCTGACTGCTCTTAGGGATGGAGAGACAGGAGGAGAGGGAGTGGGGGGAGTGGGAGGGTGTTGGGAGGAGGGGTGGAAATGGAAACTTTTATAAATTAATAAACTTTTATAATTAAAAAAATAAAATAAAATGTAGCAAAGAAACTTCATTGATAAATTATATCATAGATCAACTGTAACTAACACATATCTAACCAAACAGATAAACAATACACATTATTCTCAGAACTGTATAGAATTTTCTCTAAAGTGGAATACATTATAGGTCACAAAGCAAGCTCCAATATTTTTTTAAAAACAAACTTATTCCCTATATTCAATCAAACCACAATGGAATAGAACTAGAAATCAATAAAACTGGCCTCAGAAACATGCATATACTTGTACATAAAACAATACAGTAGTCAATGAACAATGAGTCACTGAAGACACGAGTGAAGAAATTTTTTTTAATGTCTAGAGTCAAATGAAAATGAAAATGCAAACAACATACCAGAACCTTTAGCCAAGTGAGTCCTAAAAGAAAGTTATACCTTATAAGCACTCACATTTTAAAAAAAAAAAAATCAGAGACCATGGTGGCAGCAACTAGAAGGAGTATAGGGAGGGGGAAATGTGGTCAGGGTGTATTGAAACCAAACAAACAAACAAACAAAAATCAGAGACTGGGGCTCAGTAGTGGAAAAACATATACTCTTGAAGAGGGCCGGGTTCAATTCTCATAACCTGTGTAGTGGCTAACAACTATCTATAGCTCTGGTTCCAGGGCATCTAATGCCTTCTTCTGTCCTCCACTGCACCAGTCAAACTCATGGTGTACATACACATAACAAAATCCTCATACACACAGCAAAAATTTCTTTTTAATATCTAAATATTTTATTCATTTAAAAATCTTCAACTTACCTAGGTATATTTTAAAAATCAGAGAACTCTCAAATAAATAACAACGATTCACCTCAAATCTCTAGAAAAACAAGGAGACAATAAACTAATGCAGCAAATGGCAAAAAAAAATGATAAAATTCAGATTTTCCTCTCTGATTCCTGGCTGGCCTTGTTTTCCCCAGTAAAAAACAGAAACTTTTGAAGCCTTAAGACAAAATAAGCCCTTCGTCCCTTCAGTTATCTCTGTTAGTTATTTTGGTCATAGTGAAAAAGGATTGCAAATACCAATGTGAAGATTTTATTTGTTTTTCATATTTTATATTCTTTTAGCTACTTTTTCTTACTTTTATCAAGATTTATGTTTATTGTAGTACTAATCATAGTAGCAATTATCTATAATCTGTACATAGTAGATAAGCCACATAAATTCATGAGTCTTACATTCTTTATTATAAAAGAATGAGGAGAAGGAGGATAAGAATGATACCTTCATCACTATGGTAAAATTTAGAATTCTGTAGCATAGAAAATACATTTATCACAACAACTTTTGAAATAATTTCAATTATTTATATAGAATTTCTGGGAATATTCTATATGTATATATATATGATACTACTGTAATTATGAACATATTGCATAAAGATCTTATGCAGCATCTTTGCTAGCTAAAAAAATAAATAAACCTATCATGTTCATTAGAGGAATAAATAACATGGTATCTGTGAACAATATTTACCAAAGCAGTGTTTCAATTCTCAATGAGGGCTCAGAAACTTAGTCACTACCTTTTCCAGATTACAATATGTCTATAATATTTACAAATAATGTTCTTTCATTTATAAGACAGAATATTATACTGTATATTAAAATTATTAATTATTCATGTTTTGAGGTCCAAGACCCTCATACAATGCTATTAGAACCAATATAATGTGAATTACCCCTGAAGAGTATTATTTTAGTATATATTAACAAACTAATATATATATATTAGTTTCAATATATGCATACAATTTTAATATAAGTATATGGCAGAATTCCTTACAAAGATGAACGTATTGTAATATAGTATTCAGATTTTTATAAAGATTGCTTAATGTCTCAATTTTTTAATTCTTTAAATACATATTGAATTTATATACAACGTAATCTTTCAATAGCAGGTATCCATATTTATACATTCAACTTCACAGACTGTAACTAGTTTTATTTCCTCTCCAGGCTTTCTTTCAGAATGAGATCTCACATTTCCAGCAGCATCAGCATCATATCCACACAACTATCTCATTTTTATCTGAAATTTTAAGTGCCTAAAATAAATCTGCCCTTTCTACAACAAAACCATTTCCACACATGATTCTTTTTCTCTCAATTAAAGCTATGCCATTTTTATCTTGTTCTTCTGCATCTCTCGAAAGATACATATAGCAAACAGAAATTACTTTGGGGTTACCTAGATCTTGGAGAATCTTGCTGCTAGTCACCAAGTGTGAGCTTAATCAAGTTACCATAATATTCTACACCTAAGCCCCATGTCTAAAACAACTAGAAATCAAACAAACAAACCTAATAGAATTGTTAAAGCCTAAAAGGAAGCTATATAAGATACTTAGGAAACAGTGGATAGTAAAAAATGCGGTCAAAGCAATTTCTCTTTCTTCACCACAGTAAACAAAAGCTAGAGATACTTCCTTTGAACATGTCCTCATTATCATTTTCCTACTCTAGGACCTTTCATTTAAATCTCTCATTTCAAGGTATCATTTAATCCCCACCCATTTAAGGCAATGACCACAAAGCAGCCAAACTGTTTAGAGTACTATTCTTACCTGGCATAGTAGCTCCCAATAGCACTATTCTCCCAATAAACTACTTTTCATTCATTTCTACTCCATAAATGCCTCATAGAAGCTCCTGATGCCTAATTCCACATCCACAAGGCTTCTATGATTTATGTTAGGTTTCTTTGAGTGATTTGGGTATAAAATCTTCACCACTTCATCACCTACCTTTACTATACAGATCTAATTGTTCTCCTATCCAAATGAGTGTGTCTTCTTTAAACTTACTTAATGTACTATACTTTCACTTATTACAATATTACAACCTTCAAGTTTTTTAATGAGTTCAAGGGAAACTCATTGGAGCACAGGACCATTACTGTGAGGTAAAACAGCCTGAAGTGAAGTAGGGGGGCAACATTCCATTCTACAGTGACTCTCAAGAAGTTCAGAATGTAACTAACTGAAAATAGCTTCAGAAAGTACCTGAAACTGACCAGATTCATTAGGCTCTTTTCTCCTGAAATGTACATTCCTTAAGAGCTACTCAAAGACACTATCAGACCAGGAGGATTGCCTAGGAAAACTCTCAGACCAACCTAACAACCCAGAAGCAACAGAGACCACCTAGGTAGCCTAGAAAAACCAAGGCCCAGAAGAACTGCCGGGATGGAAGAGGCTCAGACTAACTAAACTAATTACAAAGGAAAAAAGAAGAATGTAGGGCTCACTTCCACCAAATATGAGGCAAGAATCCTTCCCCTATCTTTGATATAAAGCAGGACTCAATCAAACATCTTTATCTACAAGGCTGCTCCTCATCAGCCACCTTTTTCTATAAAGGAATATTAATGTAAAAATTAAAAAAATGTAAACATTTAAAAAAAAGGATACATTCCAATATATTCCAACATGTTGAGCAGCCTCTAGGCTGTGCAGTGTACTCCATGTTTATAGTCTTTGTGAGCTGTCACCCATGCTAGGTGAGCTTCAGTGATGCAGCCGTCTCTTAAGTCATTTCTGGCATTTCTGGTCCTGTAAACAACCTCTCACCACATTCTTGAAAGTAACCCCAAGAAAATTCAGTGGGTCATCAAGTTGGATTTGACAATATCCTTCCGTTGGTATGTCCTCCGTTCCCAGTCTGGGGTCATTTGTCATTCAACAGGGTTTGAGTTGAAAGAAGTAGGTTATTATAAACACACCTTATTTCTGGCCTCATCTTTTTTTTCCTCTCTGCTTCCCAACTGTCATAAGATAAACTACTTCATGCTACGCAATGATACTCTGCCTGTCTGTGCCCCTAGTGACTAAACCTCTGAAACTATAAGTCAAAAAACAAACAAACAAAAAAATTTCCTATAAGATTTTTCTTCTTGGATATTTTCTTGACATGTCAAAAACTGTTTCTGTCTACTCCAAATATCCTTTTACTTTTCATCTTTTCCTGTCACAAAAATATTTGCTGCCCTGACCTAAAGAAGAACTATATGCATATCAGAATAACCTAAAAATTTAAAAAAGAAAATTCTAGATATGACATATGCAATTTTCAAATAGAACTTTAAGAACAACTATCCTGTTCCAAAACTCTCTCTTTTCTTCTGAGATTAGAAACAGTCCATATAAAAGCTATGTTATCAGCCTGACTCCTTACATGAACATATGGAACAAGGTCACAGACTGACTACAATGGAGAAGTAAATAATAGCATTAAATAAACCACTGTTATTGCAGACTATATTTATTGTCACTATATAAATTAACCTAAGCTGGTTAATGAATCATATCCTTTTACCAGTATCATTCACATTCTTTAAAGTCTACGTTTAAGACCCACTATCTCTATAATACTTTTCCCTAATAAGATTATTCATGAATAGTTTTCCTTCTCCTACCTTCCCCTAAATTTCTCAAGTTCAGCTGGTCCTTTTTTCAATCCTACTTTATTATTTTGAATTATTAATGTTTAAATGTAAATTATATATAATTGTTTAATAAGTGCCCAATGGCTTCCAGAATCACAAAAACAGAAAGCCAGATGACTGCACGCCTTTAGATGAAAGCACATAATACTATTTCTGAAGTACTTCTGATTAAAAAAAAGCTCCAAACCCAATCAAATTTCTATACATATTTAATAATTCATACAGAATACAGAAAACATGAGAAAAATGTTATAGTACTCCATAGAAAAGCAATCACCAAAATGCATGAAACCCACCTGGCTTATTCAAACAGGCAAACAAAAAACAACAAGATTTTAAAAGAAGGATGGAGGGGCCAAACCACATAGGAAATAATCAACTTAAAACTGACTAGGTACTTTTACATTTATTTTAGCATTTAGCTCTCTCTCCTCTCCTCTCTTCTCTCCTCTCCTCTCTCTCTCCCCCCTCTTATTGTATATGTGGACACATGCATGCCACAGCACAAGTATGGAGGTCAGAGAACAGTTTGTAGAATCAGTACTTTCTTTCCGCATTTCTTTGGGTTCTAGGGATCAAACTCAGGTCTTCAGACTTTAAGGCTTCCATGACAAGCACTTTACCATTAAGTCATCTTACCAGCCCCTGAAAGAAAGAACTTTTATTCTTTTACATGAAAGCAAAATTGCTATTGGTCTCATTATATCTAACTTATGCTTTTACATATGTATAAGAGTAAACATATATCTTTAAAACATACATTCCTTATTTTTAAAAGTAAAATGTATATGGCATATTTAGAAATTAGTAAGTAAAAATAAGAAAAATCTGATAGTCTCAGAGTCCCCTAAGAAGGTACATAAAAGAAGATCATAAATTTACTTCTATACTGTGTACCAGGGAAAATTATATATGTGTGTACTATATATATATATATGCATGATAGATATACATGCATAAACATATATATGACTGACAAAACTTCATAAGAATAATATGAAACTGGCATTACAAAATGTTAAGATTTATAGAGATAATATGAAATTGAAGAAAAATGAAAAAAAGAAGTTAAGGAGAAAGTGGTGTTTGTTCCTTTTGGGTATCCCTGTGGGCTTTCTCTAATAAATAATCTTCCCATCAGGTAAAAAACAGGCAGTACTGAGAACTGTGTCACACTTTTGTCTCTTTCTAAAGATGGGAACAGCTATTCAACCACAATTGTGAATAAAAACAATGAAGGCATGGCTTCACCAAATGCCCTGGGTTTTCACAAGAACTATAAATTCTTGTTTTAGTATCAAACCTATTTGCAGCAACTAAAAACATTGTAGCCTAATGAAGTCCCTGTTTATATTCTTCATGGAGCGAACAAAATGTATCTGATAGGTTGATCCATCATGGCTGCTGCTTATTTGCCACCTCTGGACCAAGATAAGCATAATACAGCGTAGCAGAAAGAAGGAAGATACATCTCAGCTCTGTACTGATAATGAAACTATTTTGATACAGACACTGAGATGAAATGGGTGACACCACCTGAATCACTGCCACCCTCAACGTTCCTGTTTCATAAATAAAAGATTAGTCCTACTAGAAAGTTGCATTAATCTCTCTCATGCCCACAGAAAACTCCACTAAACACAGTTCTGTTGAACGAGCTTGAAAGAGTGGTCATAAGTTTCCGTTTGAATAGTGTTCCAGTTTCCTTTCTGTTTCCATGATAAAAGGTTCTGGCAAAAAGCAATTTAGGGGAGTAAAGGATTTATTTGGCTTATGCTTTCAGGTCACAACCCACCACTGAAGGAAGTCAAGCATGAACTTGAAGCAGAAGCCATGACAGAATGCTGCTTTCTGGTTCACAAGCTCATATCAAGCCAGATTTTTTGAATACAGTTCTGAACCACCTGCCAAGGGAATGGGGTAGCCCATACTAGACTGGACCCTATAATGTTAATTAACGATCATGACAATCCTTCACAGACATGCCCACAGATCAATTTAATCTGGACAGTCCTTCAGTTGCTATTACCTTCTCAGTGACTCTAAGCTTTATCAAGTTTACAGATAGGGTTAACTCGGACAAATAGGTACAGCTAAGTTTAGCTAACTGGCCCTATATTTTGTTTATATACCCTGTGGAAAATACATAATAGTCTAAAATCAGTTCAGAAAGTTACCAGTTTGCTTATATTTACTTTTCCAAGAGCCTATCCGAGTTCTGACCAGAGACCATCAACATTGGGATTTAACAATGATAAACTAGAACAATGATGAACATAGAAAACCCAGTATAGTGCTCTAATCTTTGCCCTTCTACATTTTTACTAAAATGGTATACACTAAAGAAAGGAAAGAGCCTCACATTCTTTATGTTCTTTTCTTTTTTATACTTCTAAATTTATTATAACTCAGTGTGCAATTATAAAACCATAGCTTGAGCACTGTTAAAGAGAACTACACATATTTGAGCAATGAACATTTTAGCTTCAAAGTTTTCTCTTCTTCCAGAACTTCTAAGAGTGAGCTACAGCATCTCTCTTGTTCCTGCACATAGTAAGAGTGACAGGATTCAGAAATGTAAGAGGTTGTTGTTAGTGTTGTTGTTGTTTTTCAAGACAGGCTTTCTCTATGTAACAGTCCTAGCTGTCCTGGAACTAGCTCTTGTAGACTAGGCTAACCTCAAACTACAGAGATCCATTTACCTCTGCCCCCCAAGTGTTGGGATTAAAGGCATACACCACCACCACCTGGCTATAAAAATAGTTTGTAAGGAACCTGGTTTTTTAAATTTTTTATTAGTTTGTTAAGAATTTTATACAATGTAGGGTTTTTTATTTTTTAAGGAAGAACACAAGATTTTTTTCACTTCTGGACAGTCATTTCTCATCATTCCAACCTGGGTGTTTCACAAAACTTCTAAAATGCCTGTTATTTATAAATAAGAGAAAAAAACTTTGTTTACTCTGCCTGCAGGGCAACATTCTCACTGGGCTCAGTGAGTGTCTTTTCTTTAGTAGGAAATAGCCCCATTAGACAAAAAACATCATCATTTTATTAGTGTAAAGTATCTCTTTATGATAGGAAGTTCCTCAGTACTTTAAAGAGTCTGAGATTTAGCTTCTGTTGTATGGGTTCATTTTTGTAATACAACCTACATTATATAAAAAGAAAGTCTATATTACTTTCTTTTCAGTTTTATTTTTGAGATTATAATTATATACATTTTCCCTTCCCTTTCCTCCCTCCAAGCCCTCTCATATGCCTCCTCTCTCTCTCTCTCTCTCTCTCTCTCTCTCTCTCTCTCTCTCTCAAATTCAGTCTCTTTGTTCATTAATTGCTGCTATGTACATAATACATGCAGACACATATGCACATGTGTGTTTGTGTGTTTGAGTGGGTGTTCCCATTGCATAAATACAACCTGCTCAGTCTGTATAATGTTACTGGTATGTATGTTTTCGGGGCTATTTGGTATTAGACAACCGAATGGTATGATCTTCCCTGGATCATACTATTTTTCCCACTCTCAGCATTCCTTAGTTGTCTGTGGTTCTTTATGTAGAGCTGAGATCGCCACCACCCACTATAGCATGTCTACTGTTGTCCTCGTTCAGCTCAGGCTTACGCAGTCATGTTGGTGAGACTTCATGAGTGTAGCCTCGGACATAGCTAGAAGATACAAGCTCACAACAAACTCCTTCATCTTCTGGCCCTTACAGTCTCTGTTCTCTCTTCCAAAATGATACCTGAACCTTTGGTGCAGGAATTGTACCATAGATGTATCTGTCAGGACTGGTCTTCACAACTCTCCACTTTGATGGGTTGTGGGTTTTTAACGGTCTCTATCTGTTGCAAAGACAAGTTTCCTTGATGAGTGTGAGGACCACACTTTTCTGTGTGTATGAGGACAAATATTTAGAATGTATCTAAGGATCCTGCTGGTTTAGTAAAATGGTTGTTGTAGGTTCTCCTCCAAGATCCATACTCCACTAGCCCTGAGTTGTTGACTAGGTTTTCAGTACCAGGCATGGTTTTGCTCTTGATGAGAAGGTATTAAGTCCAACTAGAGAGATGTCGTGTACTATCAAGGTATGCATGCCACTACTGAACTCTTATGGTTAAGCATGCCACAGTGGTCTTTGCTGTGGTTCATAAGTATCATAGGTAGATAGGACTGTTGGTTGTTTCCCTTCTTTGGAAGTGTGCATGGTGCTTTCTTGTACAGTGTAGGCTAATCCTCAGGAAGGAGGCATTCAGATCAGTTCTAGCTCATGGGTCTCTGGATCCTCTGTTTGAAATGCATGCCATCTTCAGAAATAGGGATGTATTTTCCATATCTGGAGGACACCCAAACGCAATATCAATAGCCTGCAATGTTTTTGAAGTCTCTTGGACAATCCTGACTAATAACTCAAAAGAGGGCTTCTCTTGCCTGGTACTGAGTTTTGATAAATGATGGTATTGACTCTTGGAAGGAGCATTGTCAGTCCAGATTGGAAAATGCATTTGAACCATATATGTATATTTATACACGGACTAACATGTATAACAGGATATTTAGGTAGATAATTATGACTTTTTCAGACATTCTTATTATGACCTTTCTTATTTATCTCCCTCTCCCATCCCTAATTAGAGGCCACTGTTTTTCCTATTCTCCCCATTTGATCACTGTACCCTGCTATTCCTCTCTTTGCTGTTCCTTGGCATCATCCACCACCCTGGCAATGGTCCCTTTTTATTTTCCAGGGGTTTAGAGCTATTCCAGGATTTGTTGTAGGATATGTTGCATAATGTATTTTGATCATATTCTCTTTTGCTCCCCCAACTTGTCCCAGATCCACCTTCCCTTACCCATCCATCCAACTTTGTGTTCCTCCCCCATCAAGACCAATTTGTGCTACCTTCACTGGAGACACCCTACTACTATTATTTTGCTGCACGGACATAAAATTAAAACATTTCTGTAGGGCCCAGGGTCTACCCCTGCTCCTGGGGTTCATTTTGAGGACAGTCTCTGGCTAGCCAGCATTTCCTGTTTGTTCCTGCACTCCCTCTGCCCTGCCTGGTGATTAGCTATAGGGCATTGTTGACTCCACCTTGGGCATGCTAATTTCCCAGCTGCCTGGGGGGTATTCCATTGTGCAGCAGCTAGGTATTTAAGGTTTTTCCTAAGTTTGAATAAATGGCTTTCAGCTGATCTCCTTTCGAATGACCCAGGTCTCTGTGTGTTCTTTCAATCTCCAGGTCCTTGCCCAGCTCATGTATGGCTCATGTACGGTACAGCAGCACCGAGAGTAATGCAGTTGCAGGCGTTACAGTTGGAGACACCACTGGGATATCAGGCGTTACACATTTCCTAATGACAGACATGTTCACATAATCTAGACAATCCCTCATTGGCACTCCCTCCCCAAATTATTCTAAATTATATCAAATTGACAATGAAATTTAGCCACCACACATAGAAATATGAATTAAGAAAGAAACAAATATTGAGAAGGTGTAATTATCTAGAAGAAAGGTGGCCTAGATTCTCCCTCATCACTTTTAGCTCATCAAAGTTTTCAATGACCTCACTGTTGCTAAATCTAGTTTCCCACTCCTCATTCCACATCACTTGGCAATGTTTAGTCTATTGAGGATTCTCTTTATCTTGAAATAGTCTATTGGTTGTACTCTCTCTAGCTACACTGTCTCAGTCTCACTGGAAAATACTGAAATATCTCAGTTCACCCTGGGCCTTTTCTCCCTCTACACAATTTCATCTATATTCATAACATTACTAATCATCTCACTTTCAAAATAATTACATCCATGCATATTCAGACATAAATTCACTCCTTTGTCAATGTCTCCACTTATTTGGGTTTCTTAAAGATACATCAAAATTCATATGTCGAAAACTAAACTCCTGATCGTCCCTCTTAAGCCTAGCTAAGACCTCTTCTAATGCTATCTTTGTAATGGCGCCACCAATTATCATTTGCACAATATAGAAAATGATTAATCTCTGATATCCTATATTTTACGAAGTTCTATCTATTTTATCTGTTATGTCTCAGTTCTACATCCCTGTTATTATCTTCTAACAAGTTCTCCTATGCACACTCTTGTATTGTTAATGCTTTCTACTACAGCCAAATTTTTTTCAACTGTTCTTATGATGCCATATTCCCACTTAAAAGCCTTCAGTGGTTTCCTATTATCTTTGGGAATCTGAACAAAATTAAAGTGGAAAAATAGTATAAGACCTGGCTTCAGATTTCCACCACTCTGCTATCATTGCTCCATGATATTCCACACACATTTTCTTCTTTAGTTCCTTACAAAATTTAGGAACATCTGTCTGAAGTTCTTTGTGCCAATACTTCTCCTTGCTTTCTTCATTTATCCAATCTCTATTATATTTCAGGCAAACTATCACAACCAGTAAATCCAGTCATTTATTCATTGAGAAAATGTTATTCACCAGATTTAGTTAAAAACCATGTGAAACTGATGGGCAAAGTAGAACCCTTATAGAGTTTATATATTAGTAGAATGAGGGAAAATAATTAATGATACAAATATATAACTTTATTTATATAATAGATTCAAAGGGGATAAAATATTTAAGAGATTCAAGAGCAAGTACTTTTCTGTGCCTAGTTTGGTTTCTGGCATATAGTTAGCATTTAATAAACATTTTAAGTGAGTAAGAATAAAGAAATGTTCACAGTAAACTATAAAAGAGCAATAATTGTAAAATGAATAGAGAAAGAATTAGAGATGCCAATCAAAAAGAAACAATGAGAGGCCTTAAAAGGTAATAGTGTGTTGAATCATTTTAACCATTTCAAATAGTTTGTAGTTATGGTTCCAGTATTGTACTGCCTTACTGGCATGTATTTGCGTGCACACACACACACAAACTCACACAGTGGGGTTGTCTAGAGTAATTCAAGTAAGTCACTCTTGTATCCATAGTTCATAATATCTAATTAGGATATGTACATAGGTTATACATGGCCCACTTTTACAATCCACCATCATACATAACCCAAAGTCATTGGTTTTC
The DNA here is from genome assembly GCF_982192425.1 of Myodes glareolus. Classification (NCBI taxonomy): domain Eukaryota; kingdom Metazoa; phylum Chordata; class Mammalia; order Rodentia; family Cricetidae; genus Myodes; species Myodes glareolus. The sequence goes on from NC_142028.1 coordinate 81,339,630, forward strand.
TATGGATAACAGACTGATCTATTATCCATCACTTACATTAAAGTTTCAGCTGTTCAGTCCTCTGCCTGTTTTATAGACAAATCTCTTATATACAAGAACTCTTGCTTTATTTATTAAGACACCCTTAGAAACAAGATCCTGGGTTTCCATTAATGTCAGATCTCTGCTACTTAAAGACCATCTTATACTCACAGAAATATGGCATGTAACCCTTTGTGATTTTGAATGACCTTCAAGATCCCAAATACCCTCATGCCCAGCTTCAAGCCTCTCTGATGGACTCCAAATGGACTGGAGTTATGAGTGACTCTTAAAGTCTCTTGTCTTTTTAAGGGCTCATAAGAAGATCTGTATAGTTTCTGTGTAACTCCTTAGGTGGTCCTTAGGACTTTTCTCCCAGACAAGTAGTCTGTATAAACTCCACTTCTGTGGAACCGATATGAAGGTACTTACTATATCTTCAAAAAAAAAAAAAAAAAACCCTGCTTCCTCTACCCTTGACACAGCCCCCATCACAAATGTCCCTCAGGATTAAGGGTTCTACATCTTCTCTCCAAGCATTTTCTAGGCCCATGCTCACTCAAGAGTGTGCACACTCCCCCCACCCCCTCCATCAGCAGAACTTTGAGATTCCCTGCTGGTCACTCTGAGAGAAACACTACACACCTCCCTTGAACCCTGACCCTGAGGAAACAGTCACGACGCGGTAACCCACGAGGGCGCCTCCTCAGAGGTAGGGCCATGAAGAGTCCCCAGTCCCCTCAGGCCCAAGACAGGCGCCTTGGCTTTTCCCTGCTCCACAGCTCTCACAGACCTGCCTCAGGCGCCGTCTGGCTCCGCTCCGCCATTTTTGTTTTCCGTCAGTCTATGAGCCTACGCAAAAACCACTGGGCAGTGGGGAGCGAGCGGTGGGATCCACAGGCTGACAGAAGCTCCCTCAGGAAGACGCTGCACGGCGGTTGCTAAGGAAACCCGCGGCCCAGGCGCTGAGGGCTGGAAGCAGGGGGCGGGGCAGAAGAGAGCGTGCAGCCGAGGCTCCGCCCCCCGCACGAGCGCTCCTCCTTCAAGCTCCCCGCCTACCACTGGGGACTCCACTGGGTTTCTTCCCAATCCAAGCCCTAGCGTCCTGGGAACTGAGCATGCTCAGCCGCCAGTGTCTTGCAATAGCAAAATCTGAAAGGATGACATTGTGTTGCCCCTGGTGCCAAAGTGCCCAGGTGGACAGACATTTCGATAGTTGGTGGTCAATTCTAGGGACTTGGGACAAGTTTCTTAATTTTTCAGCACTTTTTCACTTAATGTAATTGGCCTTCATGGAAATGCTGAGAGACCTGTTAAATACATTGAGAACTGTATGCCTAGCACAATCAAAGCACACAGACGTTCTAAGGTCCCTGACTCCTTGCTGCTCTGCAACTGGGACATTTATCTCCTAATTTCCATCCGAATGGCTGTAGGTTGCTTTCCATTGCTTAAATTAAACTCTCTCATATTTCCTAGTTCTGTTGTCCTGGGCCTAGCTGACTTAAAAAGTTTGAGGAAATCCTTTATGCAGAAAATAAGAGAGACCAAGAAAAGAAGAAAAAAAAAGAAAAGAAAATAAGAGAGACCACAGAGCTTTTTAGGTAAAAGGCTAACAACGTGCATGCGACTTTTCATTCCCCTTCGCTAAAACATGGAACCAGATGGGACACTGTAAGAATCTTTTACCAAAAATTGCCGTCAGGGTTGGTTGGTCTGAAAAATATCGGTAGATATGGATAAACTCTACCCATCAGAAATACCTTTGACACTTAAGCAGTTAAAAAAAAAAATCACAACCTATCCAGACGACCAGCAAAGTGACATGCTTTCCACAGTCCTGATCACAGGTTAAAGCTGTGAAGGTTGTGAGAATCTCCTTGTGGGAGCAGTCATTTGGGGTTGAGCAAGACAAAGGAACTCCATTGAGTATAGGGAGATGAAGAGAAATAGAATGAGAAGTATCTGGCTTCCGCCAGCGCTGTGGCCTTGTGTCTTTGTAGGCTTGGGGGAAAAAGAAAAAGAAAAACTTAAACTCATTGAGCCTCAGTTTTCTTTTTCAACAACCTGTGATAAAAGCACCACTTGCCACAGACAGTTGCTCTGCATCACAAATGGGTGATGGACGGAATTGCATTTGCTTAATATTAATCCAGTAAAAATTTAAAAACCTAATATGTTTAGGATATTAAATTAAACATCCCCTGATGCCTCTCAGGGACCAGATGCTGTGCTGTAAAGAGGAAAATACAGCGCAGGATAGCGCGGTACTGCTCAGATTTTATGTTAAGTAAAATTTAGAGCCCAGCTATTTAGCTGTATTAGCCACATTTCAGGTGCTCATTGCGCATTTCATGTAGTTAGTAGCTACCATACTAGTCAGCATATGTGCAGAACATTTCCATCACCACAGAAGGTTCTGTTAGAAATGGTTGATAGAAAAATGTCAGGTGGGCAGGGGAGGTGAAATGCCTAGAAAGTTAGCTAACAGCCAGACTCGGTTCCCCTGCCTGACAGACTCTCCTGGGGAAGTAGTTCAGGAAATGTAGACGGCTTCATTCATACTGAATGTTCTCAGAGACGTCATACATTTATTGCATGAAAAGCAAGGTGTGGAAAGTGGTCTAGAAATGCACCCACAAAGGGTTCCAGAAATGAGTTTCCCCATGATACCAGTCAAAGTGTCCCTGGTAGTCTATCTTTCTAGGGACTTCCTGTGGTTTCTATATCCATAGCCAACATCCTCGAACTACAAATTTAGGGTGCCTCCCTTCAAATAAACATTTCATGTAGAACTCAAACACTCTGAGTAAACACATATTAAAATGACACTTTCCGTGTGCCTAGCCACACTGAGTTATATCCAATATGGGATGGGAGGAAGAGCCAAGTTATACTCATATTTTTATATAGAAAATTCACTTTATTAGCAAAACAACATTATGGAAGTGGAATTAATATAATTTTATGTAAGATAAAGGTGAGGTGAAAAAATTTCAGTGACTTTTGCAAGTTCAGAGAGTAGTAAGCAGGCAGGACAGTTCATTACCAGTATTGTGCTAAGAAATGTTACCTCATGTCAATTTTCTCGCCCCACCTCCAACAAAAATGCATGCCTTTGAAAGTTTGCAAACTAGTTGGAAAGAAAAGATTGAGATATAAATATCCAGCTTACAATTCCAGTGTGATAAGAACTGGTAGGCACAATGCTCAGAAGCTTGTAAGAGCACCAATCATCATCATCATTATCTTTATTTCCTCCTTTCTAAAGGAAAAAAAAACATTGCAAAGTAAATGGGGGTGTTTATTGCTGAGACCAGAGAAATATAAGAGCAATGTTTTAAGGGGAAAAAGTTTTGTTTTGGTGCACAGTTTCAGAGGTTTTAACTCATAGTTGTCTGGTTCCACTGCTGTGCACCTAAGGACAAGCTGACCATTGTGACAGGAAGTGTGTGGTGGAGTAAGTCAGCTCAATTCACTGTACTTAGGAAACCTATAAAGAAAGAAGGACTACTGGAGAAACAGAGCACTCTTACTTATTGGTGTACATTTACTGTCCATAGTCTTACCGCAATTTCCAATATGTTTTCACATATATACATTTATGTGTAGATATGGAAATAAATAGTGAATGCATAGTTCATATAGATGGTTTTATTTAGCTATTAAAACCTAGAGTCTACAAAGGAAACAAAATAACTACTTGATATTTCTCTTTCTTAGTTTAACTTATTTCACTTAATAAGATGGTGGCCGGTTACATCCATGTTCTGCGAATGTCATGATTTGATCCTTATGACCGAACCAAATTTTGCTGTATACATACACATGTTTTCATGATCCACTCATTACCTGTTAACAATCACAGGTGGTTTCACAGTTTGGCTTTCATGAAAAGTGCTGCAATAAACAGGAATGTTCAAGTATGCCTCTCGAGTTCAGTTTTACATGTAAGTGGTAAAGCTGGTTTATCTGGTAATTCTGTTTCCAGATTTTTAAGGACCCTCAATGTTTGTGTCCACAGTAATTAAACGAATTTACATGTCTTCCTACCAGTAGTCTGTATGGGCTGACATTCCCCCACATCCTCACCAACATTTATTATTTATTAACTTTGTGGTTGCCATTATGATTAAGGTGATAAATAATCTGTTCATTTTTTAGTATTCATTCTTCTGGAGGCTAAGAATGTTAACATTTTTCTTTTGTATATTGAACATATCTACATCTTTGGGGAAGTCTTTTATCATTTCACTAGGCTATTTGTTAACTGGATTAATTCAGTTTCTGGTATATAGCCTGTTAAGTTCTTTATATAGTCTGGCTATATTAACAATCTGCCAGATATTTATCTAACAAGGACTTTCTCCCATTCCACAGACTGTCTCCTCACTCATTTTATTTTCATTGATTTTACAAAAAAATTTTTAATTCTAAAAATATATTTGTCAATTGTTGTTTCTGATTCCTGAACTATGGGACATTTTTCAGAATGTTGTTGTCCATAATCATATCTGTATTTTCTTCAAACATTTTTGGGTATTATATTGATTTTTGATCCATTTTCAATTGATTTCTGCAGAAGGTAAGAGATAAGATCTAGTTTATTTCTCTGTATTTGGATATTATTCAGTTTTCCCAGTACCTTATGCTTAGGGAGCTTTCTTTTCTCTGTTTAATGTGGTTGTAGGTATAACATTCAAAGGTACATCCTCAGTGACCTATTTTCTCCAGCTAGGCTCCACTTCTCCCAAAATATACCACCATCTGGGCACTACGTTTTCAGCACATTAGCTTATGAAGAATTCCATATTCAAATCATAACAAGTATGATCATCCAGGTGAAGAGTAAAATGGGAATAAGAGAAAGAAAGACACTTTTTAACACAATTTGTCATTTATATCCACTTTGCTTACATTGATTTGGCCATCTAGAAATGGCCTAACTTAGCTTCTCAATTTAGATTTAAACGAAAAGAAAAACTATTCTAGGGCTGTAAAAAATTATCTGAGGAATTCTTTTCAATGCTATAGAGTTTTATATTTTGCATTTTGATCCAAAGAAATTTTTGTAGATGTAAGTTGGGAAACAAGGATCCATCAACTCATTTCCCCATCGATTAGAGATATCCTCTTAATAATTTGCTAAATTCTAATATTTGTGTTGACTGCTGAACTCTTTATTTTGGGGAGGATGCTTTTTTGAGACAAGGTTTTACTGCGGTTTTGGAGCCTGTCCTGGAACTAGCTCCTGTAGACCAGGCTGACCTCGAACTCACAGAGATCTGCCTGCTTCTGCCTCCTGAGTACTGGGATTAAAGGCATGTGCCGCCACCACCCAGCAACTGCTGAACTTTCTATTCCATCTCATTAATATATCTATGAACTCATGCACTAATACAAATCCATTTATTAATACTCTGACATTCCTTAATGTCAGGGAGAACCTATCTCATTTTAAATTAATCATTTTTCCATATTACACTGTATTTTGACATCTTCAAAAGCATAGTAGCTTTGGAGAAACCAGCCAACTCAGGTTGAGCTAATTCTTAAAGATAACAAAGGGTTTCACAGTCAGTCTTGAGTTTATGGCCTCAAACATCTTCTTATCTAAGTCTAATGCACTAAGTCAATATTTTCCCTTAACCTACCAGGTACAAAACAACTAGTACCCTGACTCCTGTAGGCCATATCTACTAGAACTATTTAAACTAGTCAGTTGCTATGAATTGAACAAAATTTAAGCTATTTAAATAGTTTTAAGAATTAGGTGATGTGAGATTCCTCTCTGCATACTGTGAATATGTTTTATTACTATTGATTAATAAAGAAACTGTTTTGGCTTATAGCAGTACAGAATATAGATAGCTAGGTGGGAAAACTAAACTGAATACAGGAAAAAGAAGGTGGAGCCAGGCAGATGCCATGTACCTGCTGAAGGAGGATGCCAGAACCTTACTGGAAAGCCACAGTCTTATGGCAATACACAGATTAATAGAAATGGGTTAATTCAAGATGTAAGAGCTAGCTAGGGATATTCCTGAGCCATTGGCCAAACCATGTTGTAATTAATGTAGTTACTGTGTGATTATTCGGGTCTGGGTGACCAAAAAATGAAAGCACAGTCTCCGCTTACAACGAGGATCTTTAAGAGATGACTAAGAAGGAATTAATGCTATTATTGTTCAAGTAAATTCTCCCAATGTGGGTTTTTAATTTGGTCGATTCAGCCCAATTTCATTTGTCCAGCCCAAGTTGTTGCCAAGACTATAGATTTCTCTCCACAAACTACCAGCAAGTCACCATTGTGAATACAACACCTACACAATTTATAAAAGTGGATGTGTTAAAAAAAAAAACGGTGCCTACGTATAGCCTTCATCCCTACATTTCAGGTTTTTGGTATAGGAACATATTCAACACACTTTAAGACAAGAAACATAAACTCCGACTGACCGACAAACCATTCATCTACAATAGTATACTGTCTGCAAAATATGCTAGCAACGGTGGAGCAAACCTTGTGGGAGTTGCCAATAATTGACTTGAGGCCCACTCTACAGGATGGAACCCACACACAGCACTGCTTGGGTAACCAAGAACCTGAGTCTAGATAGCCCAGCAACCTAGGGTAAAACCAAGTAATACTGGTCTAGAAGAAGGAAAATAACATAGTGATAAAACAACTCCTAGTGATATTCTACTATCCTCATAGAACACTGCCTTGCTCAGCTATCATCACAGAAGCTTCTTCCAGCAGCAATGTGGACAAATATAGAGACCCACAGCCATAGACCACGGAACACTCAGCCCCAAATGAGATGTGCCCAACATATCCCTCTCCGCAGAGCTCAGAGAACCCAGCAGAAGAGGAAGTGGAGAGTATAAGAGCCAGAAGGGACAGAAAACACCAAGAAAATAAGGCCCTCTAAATCAAAATGAGAAAAACTGAAGCAGCATGCACAGAACCTGCATGGGTCTGCACCAAGGCCTCTGCATGTATATTATGGCTTCCAGTTTAGTGCTTCTATGGGATTCTTGAGTTTGCGAACGAGTGGATCTCTGATTGTTGTGCCTTCTCTTAGGTTGGTTTGTCTTGTTCAACTTCAATGTGATAGATTTATTGTATTATATTTTATTTTGTTGCACTTTTAATTAATTAATTAACCTAGTCACTAGGGTAAAGGTTAACAACTGAACTGTCACTTGAATCTGCTGGTAGAGGAAAAATCAGTTTTAATAGAATGACTCGAGGTATATTAACCACTCCAGGACTGGCCTCGTGTTCAAGAGTAGATGACCAACATATAACTGGACTCCACAATTTCTTTGTGCTTTTATTTGGTTACAGTTTGGCAGTGTTTTCTTCTTCTTCTTCTTCTTCTTCTTCTTCTTCTTCTTCTTCTTCTTCTTCTTCTTCTTCTTCTTCTTCCTCATCTTCCTCATCTTTTCCTTTGTTTTTCTGTTTACTTTTTCGGTGAGGCTTTATTTTGTTTCCTTGATTTGGGGAGGTTTTGATGTTGCATTAGGCTTTGGTTTTTTTTTCTAAAAGACTTACAGTTGGATGACTAGAAAGAGAGAGGGGATCTAGAAGGACTTGAAGGAGGGGAAGAATATTATCAAAATAAAATTTTAAATTATCTTAAACAACAAAATTATAATAAAATAAAACAAAAAAATTACATTTGCATCATTCCTTCTTGTTTGATTCAGCCCTCAACAATTTTGAACCCCTTGGTTGAAAATGCTAAGATTCCAGAAATATGAAACAAGAATTTCTGTTGTTTATAAGTAATAGTTTATCATACTATTATAACATTGGAAAACTAAAACATCACTCCTAACCACATAAGGACAAGAAGAAGGTGGCAGTGGTGGTGGTGGTAGCAAAGAAGTATCAGTTCATAGTTAGCAATGAACAATTGATTTTGTGATTTTTAAAAAGGCATAAATGAATATGATATGCTATTTTCACATCTCACTTTTAAAGGAAAGCGAGGAATGGCCTAACTAAAAGTTGTTCTCTACATTCTCCTCCAGAAAATAAGGTCTCCTAACCAAAAGCCATCCTTATCAAACACACAATGTATGTGTCCTGTTATAGTTGAAGAGCAGACATCAGTTCCCTTCTATTCCAGGAATTACTTCAGAAACATGACATGTTTTCCTGCAAGAAGAAGGGGAATACTCAATTATTCTGAAACTACAAAATCTGTTTCTCAAAACTTCTGATGATTTCCCTGGTTCATGAATTTCTAGATGTTGCTGCAGCACTGTGGGCTGTCCAGTGTCATATTCTCTTAAATAGTATGCAAATAATAAATAGCTTTCAATATCATCTGTCATCTCTGGCATCATATATTAGCCTATTCCAGACCTTAGAGCATAAATTTCTAACAGACCAGTAAGGAAAATTAGAGGCAATTAAAATAAAATTTTTCTTCTTAAATTAGAAAGAAAAGGGTGCCTTCCAACCATTTGTACAATTCAATGGAATCAAATAAGTGTTGTTGGGGTTTCTGTCCTGCCCAATTCCCGCAGTCAAGTTCCAAAGAAATTACACAGAGGTCTACACTAACTATAAACTGATTGGTCCATTAGCTCAGGCTTCTTATTAACTCTTATAACTTATATTAGCACATTATTCTAGTATATGTTAGTCACATGGCTCTGTACTTTTTCAGCAAGGCTGTCACATCTTGCTTCTTCTGTGTCTGGGCCCACAACTGTGTTCTCTTCCCAGAATTCTCCTGTTCTCATTGACCCACCTCTACTTCCTGTCTAGTTGTCCCACCTATATTTCTTGCCTGGCTACTGGTCAATCTATGTCTATTTAAAATATAATTGACAGAATACAGATCATGGACCCACACCACTGGAAAAAATGAAATAGAACTTTGACAGGCTGAAAAAGAGGAAACAAAATGTATTTACTTATATAAGGCATTATTGTCTACCTCTAAAAATTCTAAGGAATGTATAAGATCTTGCATGCTTTTAGGGTGGCATGAGAAGTGGTAAGATATATGATAAGCTATAAACGAGTGATAAAAAGAAAATAATGAATGTTTACAAAAGATTACATAATGCAAAGTTTAAAAAATCACACAAGTGGTGCTGGCATAACTGGATATCAACATGTAGAAAAATGAAAATAGACCCATATCTATCACCATGCACAAAACTCAAGTCCAAATGGATAAAAGAACTCAACATAAAGCCAGCCATACTGAACTTTATAGAAAAGAAAGTTTTTAATTGTGTTATTTGGTATTTTTATGTCTAATTTCCTGAAACATGGCACTAGAGAAATTCCCAGGAATCTACAAGAATGACCCTAGCTAACACCATAAGTAATAATGTCCAGGGTACCTGAACTGGCATTGCCCTGTAGTCAGATTGATAAATATCTTAAATGTCACCATACTACCTTCATCCACCAACTGATGGAAGCAGAGGCAGAGATCCACAGCGGAGCACTGGACTGAGCTCCCAAAGTCCAGTCGAAGAGTGGAAGGAGTGAAAATATGAGCAAAGAAATCAAAACCATGAAGGGAATACCCACTGAAATAGCTTACCTGAGCTAATGGGAGCCCACCCACTCCAGCGTGACAGCAAGGCAACCAGCACAGCAACAAACTAGGATTTCTGAATGTGGGTGACAACTGTATAGCTGGGCAGACTGTGAGGCCACTGTCACTAAGACCAAAATTTATCCCTACTGCTTGTACTGGCTTTTTGGAACCCATTCTTTATGAAGGTATACCTTGCTCAGCCTAGATATAGAAAGGAGGGCCTTGGGCCTTCCTCAAAACAATGTGCTAGACTTTGATGATGTCCCACAGGAAGCCTTATCTTCTCTGAGAAGTGGATAGAGGGCAATGTGGAGGAAATAGAAGGAGGGGGGGAGGGAACTGGGTGGGATTAATATGTAAAATAAGAAAAGATAGTTTTTAAATAAATAAATAAATTTATGAAGATTACAGCGGTCCTTAAAGAGGAAATAAAAAAATCATTTAAAGAAGAAGAGGAAAAGACAAACAAAATATTAGAAGAAATCAACAAATTCCTTAAAGAAAGCATAAAAAGTCATGAAAAAATAATCAAACAGGTGAAGAAAACCATTCAAAACCTGAAAACTGAAATATAGGCACTAAAGAAAACACAAACGTAGAATTCAGGAAATGGAAAATCTAGCATAATCATCAGAATACAAGAGATGGGAAAAAGAATTTCAGGTGTTGAGGATATGATAGAGGCAACAGCTTCATCAGAAAATGATAAATTCAACAAATTCTTAACATAAAATATAAAAGAAATCTGGAACACCATGGAAAGACCAAACCTAAGAACAATAGCAATAGAAGAAGAATATATATTTTCAAAGGCACAGAAAATATATTGAACAAAACCATAGCTTTTCTAACCTAAAGAAGGACATGAAAGTACAAGAAGCTTACAGAACACCAAATAGAAAAAAAAAGCTCCCTGCCACAAAATAATCAAAACACTAAACATACAGAACAAAGAAAGAATAATAAGAGCTGCAAAGGAAAAAGGACAAGTAATATATAAAGGCAGACCTATCAGAATTATATCGAACTTCTCAATGGAAACTCTGAAAGCCGTAGAGTCCTGGATAGAAGTTCTGCAAACACTAAAAAACCACGGATGCCAGTCCACACTATGATACTCAGCAAAGTTTTTAATTACCATAGAGGGAGAAAAAATATCATCCAAATAATGACATTTTGAAATTTGCAGGCAAATGAATGGAGCTAGAAATCATCATATTGAGTGAGGAAATCCAGACCCAGAAAGACAAATATCATATATACTTACTCATAAGTGGTTTTTAGACATAAAGTAAAGAAAACCAGCCCACACACAGATCACAACCCCAGAGAACCTAGACAACATTGAGGACCCTAAGAGAGACATGCATAGATCTAATCTACATGGGAAGTTGAAAAAGACAAGATTTCTTGAGTAAATTGGAAACATAGGGACCATGGGAGAGGGCTGAAGGGAGGGAGAGGCAGGGAGGAGAGCAGAGAAAAATGTAGAGCTCAATAAAAATCAATTTTAAAAAAGATATTCCATGACAAAACTAGATTTAAACAATACCTGTCCACAAATCTAGCCCTACAGAAAATACTAGAAGTATTTTGATGACTGCTCCTCTCTGTGTCTAAAATTACAGACATAGACTTCCACACATGACTTAAAAAATGTACCTTATGCGGAATAGTAAGACAGCATCACCTCTTTTTTCCCTCATTTCCAGACAAGTTATAAAATAACAGTTTGTTCTACTGTGTGCCTTTATCACTGCTCTCAGCCACCTCCTTCATATACCCAATTAGGCAGTGTTCCCAAAGAGTAAGACCCAAAAGCAATGATTCTACCTGAGTGTGGAGTAAAATCTCCAAAACTAAGTCAAAATAAAACCTCTCTCTATGTCATTTGATCATGTCAGGTAATTATTAGAGTATCAGAAGGCTGATTAATATATACATGAAGATATGTTTATGGATCAGAAAACTCAGTATCATTGGGGAATCAATTCTCCTCATATATAACTACTTACACAATAAAACGCCACTAGTCATATATTGTAATTTAAACTCAAGTTAATAAATATTAAGTTCAATTAGAAGTCCTTCTCTTGATTACACTAGCCAACTTGCAATTCCTCAGCAGTTATATCTGCCTAGCAGCTACAATACTGCACAAAGCAGATAAAGAGAATTTTCATCATTATAGAAAGAATAATTGAACAATTCAGTACAATTTAAATCAAAATTCCAGTAACTCAATGATATTTCATTTAAGATTATATAAAATTATAAGCTGAATTTGAAACACACACATAACAACAACAACAATTGAAAACAAATTATCTGCATTAAAAGGGTAATGTAAAACGCATTTGAAGACTTTCAAAAATGTTATAGTAATCAGAACAGCAAGTTACTAACCCAAAGACATACATATAGATCAGTAGATCAGAATAGTACCCAGAAAGAGCCTCACATATGTGATAAACTATTTTACCAAAAAGCTAAAGAAATGCAATGGAAAATTTTTTCTGTGATATTAAAGCAATACTGCTGCGGGAGTACCTTCCGCTGCTTCAGCCAATAGTCGCTGAAGCACGAGCCCACAATGCTGCGGGCGCGCCTTCCAATAGGCTATTGCTTCAGCCAATAGCTGCTGAAATACCAGTCCACTGGGGTGTGGTATATTTCTCTTTAAAAGAAGAGTGGCAAGCCTCGGCTTGGCCTCTTGGTTCCAGCGCTTGGTTCCGGCTCCTGCTCCAGCGACTAGGCTCCTTTCCTGACAGTTTATGTGTATGTAAGTTTACCCCCCAAAATAAATACCCCTTTAAAACATAACTGGTGTGGGATTGATTAGCCATTACAATACCTTACATGATGTAAAAATATTGGCACAGATCCTAAACTTATAACTGAAGGAAAAGCTAAAAACTATACAGTTGCTAGAGGAAAACAAAAGCAAATGTCTTTGTTGGTCTAGATTATACAGAGTTATTGGGTTACAAAAAAATTCCATAAAATAAAATTTGAGACAACAGACATGACCAAAATTGAATACCTCTGATATTTAAAAGTTAGTGTTAAGATTTTTATGAAACAGGAAAGCATCCTGGCCCACACCTGTAACCCCAGGACTCCAGAGGCTGAAACAGGAGTATAGCCTCAAATTTAAGGAGATCTTGAGCTATATAGTGATATCTAAACCAACCAGGTATATGGAAATAGAATGAGAAATTGCTTCAATAATCCAAAACAATAATGAAAAAGAAAGACCTGCTATACACTAAGAGAAAACATTTATAATACATGTATCTATTTCATAAACATGAATGTTCAGAACATGCAGTATCCAGAACACTTATAACTCGCTATTAAGGACAACAACCTGATTATAGACAAAATAATTACACAATACTATGTGCAAATAAAAAAAGTATGTAGAAAGAGGCTCAACATCATTAGTCATCAAAAAAAATACAAGCTAAAAAAAAATCACAATTAGAGTCCACTACCACACACTGGGATGCTTATAACTAAAACCCTTAAAATATCAAATATTATCTAGGATGCAGAGTACTAGAATACTTACACATTGATGATGGCTCTTACCATGTGACATAACAGTCCTACAAACTGTGTCGTACTTGTGACACTAAAACCAAGTTGTCATTATTTTTTAATGTATTAAATAAAAATGGGAAATCCAATACAAAAATAAATAGAAGAAAGGTTGTAGGCTTGTCAAAGCAAAGAGAAAATCTGAAACAGAAGCCTCAGAGTGTTGTACAATGCTAAACTTGAATTCACAATTCCCCAGAGCTATCTGATAACCTGAAAGTATCCCAGCAATGTGTAATGGCATATGAAACTAGCATTTCCATTTTATGGAATGAATATTTATGTTTCTTCAAAATCCGTATGTTGAAACCTTAATATACGGATATATTAAGGTTTATATAATATATATTATATTATATATTATATATATATAATGCTCAATATAATAGCATTCAGAAGGGAAGACTTGGAGGGAAATTATATCTCACGGGTGGGACCTTAATGAATGGGCATACTTATAAGAACCATGAGAGAGTTGCCTTGTGAAGATACAGCTAGACTAGCATTTTGCCACCTAGTAGGGGCCTCTATCCAGAATCAGAGCTTGTTAGTAGACTGATCTCAAACTCCCAACTTTAGAACTGTAAAGAAAAAAAATTCTATTGTTTATAAGTCACTCACAGTATTATATTGTGTTATATTTAACATATCTCACATGGGAGGATCTAGCAAGCACACATCAAATATCAAAAATAAGAAATTTGCAGACGGTCATGTCTGAACACGGCTGATGAAGTAGGTGAGAAGACTCCCTTTACTACACAATAACTAAAAATGAAGGATAAAATGCTTGAAAGTGTAAGAGTTGGCTAGACTCAAAAGAGCAGAAAATTTTCTGATGTTAGAGAAAACGACGGTGGGAATGCATCTCTCTTTGTAGTGTTTCTTTCCGAACTTTCCCTCCTTTGAGAGCTCTGCTCAGTTATCTTGGCTTGCTTAGCTATCATCTCAAATGCCAGATTAGTGGGACTTTCTTGAGAATGTATTTGAAAATTTAATTCTTAGACAATTCAGTGTTTATTGCTATTGTTAAATGGCATCTTATGTCCTATTGTTTTTCTATTTGTTTTGCTTGTGTTATTAATATTAATAAGTTAATATTTTGATTTGAAAATGTAATATTGTCTAGCAGTTTGTCAATTGCTTCAAATATTTTAACTTAGAATCAGATTCTTTGTAAAGGGAGAGCTTGAACTAAACATTCCACTGAGTGGGTTCTCTGCTGAAAAACAAGCACCTAGGGAAGTGTTCTCAGTGGCCCAGCCACTTCAGTGAACAGAAGCCCCTAAGTCTGTGGTGGAATTAGGCCAGACTAATAATCATCATGGCAGCAGAACTTGGCACCACTGCCTGCCTTTGTTGCTGTTTTCCAGGCTCAGAGTGGCCATGTGTCAAGTCATGACAGTGAAACCCAGGTTGTTGTATAGACTCCTGGAGGTTGGAGATGCCAATACTGTGAGACACACACAAAGGGGAAACGTAGACATGGTGGTGAAGCTGATTCAAAAAAGAGTCTTTGTGTTCTTCAGGGATCTTATGATGCTGGAACCCAGATAAGTTCAAGATGCCACACATGGAAATGTAGCCTTCAGTGTTTGCTCCTCCTGGATTTTAGTCTTTCTTTAGTTTCTTTAGTCTTCCCTTGCTTTCCTCCCATTCCTCATTTTTAGAATGCCAAAGTTTATTCTGTGCCATTGTATATTTAAACAATGCCACTTTTTTAAAATTTGTGTGCTTATGTGTATGTGTATGTGTGTGAGAGAGAGACAGAGATAGAGAGGGACAGAGTCAGAAAGAGAGAGACAGAAAGGGGTAGCATGTGTTTCTATGTGCTTGTGAATACTGGTGCCCATGGAGGATAAAGGCATCATATCCCCCTGGATATTATGAGTAGTGAGTCACTTAAACACAGGTGATTAAACACAGGTGCTAGGAACTAAATTCAGGTCCTTTGGAATAGAAGTGCATGTTTTTAATTTCTAAGCCATTTCCACAGCTCAGAAGTATAGCCCAAGTTGGCTTCAAATTTGTGATCTTCCTGTTTCTGTTTGTTCAGCACATACTTCTGACATTTGTGGGGAGGGGACTATTTTTTAAACAGAGTCTCTTAGTTAAGAATATGGCTAGAAAGAGTGTAGACCATAGGTGAGAACCTACTACCATTTTTCTGTTAAGAGGGCATAATATTAAACAAACTCCTAATGACCTACCATTATGCACATAGGTCAAAGCATCCCTCAACCCTCATCGCAGAAGCTTCTGTTTGCAGTTGATAATGAACAGCACAGAGACTCACAACTGGTCAGGGTGTAGAGGAGAAAAGCATGGAGAATGTTCAGCCCTAAGTAGAGCACATGTACTGCACCCCATCCTCTGAATGTTTTGGAGTCATTGCAGAAAAAGGGGCAGAAAGAGTGTAATATCCAGAGGCAGTAAATGACTCCAAGGAAACAGTGTCTTCTGAGCACAGCAGGGAAGCTGCACACATGCATTCACAACAGTTGTGATAACTATGCACAAGACATGTGCAAGCCTAAACCAGACCAGATTCCAGCATGGAGAAGGAGCTAGGTGCAAAGCTCCATCCCTAGCAGAGGCGCTATTGGCAGTTCTTAGCTGTGAGAGGAAGGGTCGACCCTCTCTAAAAGTGTAGCCTTTGATAAGTTGACTGACTCCAGTAGAAGGTCACTTATCCAAGAATATTGAAGTAGTACAATTGACCCTGATGGGACAACAAGCAAAAGAAAAACAAAATTTAAAGAACACAAAGTTGGATGGGAAGGAAATGGGGGTGAATCTGAGAAGACTTAGGAGCAGGAGGGCAAAATGATCAAAATACATCGTATGAAATTCTCAAATCAAAAGAAAATATATTGTTATTGAGTCTTGGAGATTTGAGGCTATTGAATAGTGTTGGGGCCGTTAAGGACTATGAAGCATTTTAAAGTTGTACTAAATTGATTTTGTTTTATAAGATGATGTGTAGGACACTAACCTTGTTGGACACTGCTAGAAGGTAGGAATCCCTCTCAGTATGGATGTCACCTTCCAGCTGGTGATCCAAATACTAGGGGTCTGAAAAAAAATCTATGTTGCCTGCCCACCTGCCTGTCTGCCTTTGCTGCTTGCTGCTGAGTATATTTATTGCTGTTAATACTAATGTTCCTGCTTCCATCCTGGGTTAACATCAATCTCCAGCTTCTTCATCATTCCAGTGTGGACTAAAAACCAAAAAAAATATCCCTCAGGAATTATCTAGCTTCAAGTCCTTAGTTAGGACTTGCGAGGTATTAAGCTTCGTGGAATGAACAACTGTCAGGTTCTCTGCCTGTCCAGCATGCCATTGTTGGACTACTAGGGCTCTCTAATGCAAGCCAATTTAACAATTTTTCCTTTATAATACAAAAAAATACTCAACAGCACAATATTAATTGTCTTTTTCTTTCTTGTCTTTGAGCATATTTCTTTTTCCTGTGTTACTGCTTTTGCCAGGACCTCTAGGGTTGAATTAGATTTTTTTAAAAAATGGTATTGTCAAAATGTCAATACCACACACATTCAAAACAACCTATTCCCAGAAAAATACCAATGACATTCTTCACAGAACTAGAAAAAAAATTGAAAATTCAACAAAGTGTGATGACTCATGCCTGTAATTCTATCACCTGAGAGGCTAAGGCAGGCTGGTCACAAGTTTGAGTCCAACCCAGACTTCATATAGAGCCCTCTCAAATAAAGTCCAATGAAAACACACAAGACATTAAATAGTTAAAATTAAACAAAATGAAGAGAGTTGGGGTTATCACACAATTTGGTCTGAAGATGTAGTACAAAGCCATAGCAACAACAACAACAAAAAACTTGATACTACCACAGAAACAGATTCAGACATAGAACAAATTAGTAATTTGTGACCGTTAATCTTGACTGTCAACTTGACAGGATCTAGACTCACCTAAGAGGGGAACCTCTAGATACACATGTAAAGGATTATCTAGATTATGTTACCCCCTGGGCTTACCTATGTGATTATCTACATTATGCTAACTGAATGGGAAGACTCACTTTAACCATGGGTGGTCACATTCCTAAAACTTGTCTCTAGCTAATGTGTGCTTCAAACCTTGGAGATCAGGCTATAGGTATCTTGTTACTCTAGCTTACTTAACTTCTAATTTTTGGTCACTTCATGGTGTAAGATGGCTACCAATATAATTTCATTTCAACTAGAACCAGCAATATTATATTTTTATTATGTCTTGATATGCATTGCATATGAATATATATTGCAAGTACTCTACCACTAATTTATATCCCCAACCCATTAATAAATATCTTTTAAGCAGGACATAGGTGGAAAATATAATTCTTCCTACATCCCGCCAGTTTGTCTGTCTGGACATTTGTGTGCCACATTGGTGTGGCCCAGTGCAAAAACTAAGAAATAAGTTCCTGTGCTAGATGGCATTCTCACTGTGCTAAAGTAGCTGAAGTAATCAAAAGAAGTTACTTTGGCTCAATGATTCAGTTGTTTGATCCTGTTGTCTTTGGACTTGGGGGGACACAACACATCATGAGAAAACACTGTAAAAAAGAGATACCTTATGACAGCCAGGAAACAAAGACAAGAAAGAAGTCAGATCCCCAAATCCCAGATAACCGCCAAAAGCATCTTCCCGATCACTTAAATTCTTTTACTAGACCTTACCTCCTAAAACTTCCACCACCTTCCAACAATGTGGGCTAGAGATAAAATCTTCAAAATGTAGGCCCTTGGGAGACATTTGAGATTCCAACTATAGCAAGTTCCTAGCTCAAAACTTATTAGGAACTGTAAAATACCAAAAGCTGAGAATAAGCTGTGATCCTGTGAATTGTGTTGCTTTCAACTAGCCAAGTCCTCTCAAAATCAGGATCCTCCATTTAGTGAAGAGGAGAACAAACAGTTAAGGGTGGCAGGAAATCTAAGTAATCGCTGGATTTAATAATTTTTGTGTGCCCTCTGTCTTTGTTAACATTTAATCTGTTCCTCTCTTACAGTTCTTCAGTTAAAAATTGTAGCTATTGTGTTATTGAAAAAAGATTTTTATTTACTTCAATGTACTTATGATATGTTATTATTATTATTATCATCATCATCATTATTATCACCATTACCATTTTACATATTATGAGTTTGAGCACAAAGAATTTGATAAAATGAGTGAGCTCCAAAAGCTACTGATTGATCGAGTTAATATGTGTGAATTCACTTTGCCATTCCTGTGATTCATATCCTTGTAGTGTATAACCATTCTAATTTGTGTGTATGCTTCATTGAACTTATGGAGTTATGAATTATTTTCTTTGTCCAAGAGTGGGAGTATATAAAACTAACTTTAAGTGTAACTAGATTCTAATGTTTGTGGATCTTAGATAATAAAACCGTAATGAAACCCAAAGAAGAAATTACTATAAAATAAAAGAGAGTGAATATGTGAAAAAGAACATGGCAATAAAAAGAAACTTTGGGTATTCTTGGACAGTTCTCTTGATCTGAGAGACTATGACAATGCTTGTCACCATAAAGGTATACTTTTATGTATGAATTTTATTCTACAAAAAACTTGTCACAATTCATAAATATAACCTCATTCTATTCATTGAGATTAGAAAAACATAGCCTCATTCCAATCACTTCTTCATGCTAATGTCAGCCTTAAAACAGCTTATCATTTACCATAATAATAGCTGGTGCTGACTGACAACACTAGGTGTGAACCAAGAACCTTATACACATTCTCTTATTTCTTGCTCACAAAGGTTCCATGGAATTCATTTTATCCCAATTTACTAACAGGAAACTGGGATTTTGAGAATAAACAGAAGTTAACGAAGCTGCCTAAAATAACATAAAAGGTAAATTGTCGAACTTAAGATTTGAAAGCAAACAGACTTGATTTCAATGATCACATCTTTATTGATACATTCCACTGTTTCCCACATCCAGCTCTCAGACAGTATCTATAACACATGAGCCCTCCTTGTTAGATGGAGTACTGTATCAGAGACTGTGGATTTGGGTGGTTTCTGTATCAGTCTGACTTGACATAGGGTAAAGGACCCATGTCTAAGAGAGAAGACATTGTAGAAATTTAGACTGAAAAATCTGTCCACGTACTTGATCCTTCCTTTCATTTGTGGTGGTAATCCATGCCATGAAAGAGAATTTAATAGGTACTGACACTACGTTTTCACAGTACAATAGCGGTGTGACCATTGGCAATTAGATGGGTACATGTGAAATACAAGCCAGGCTCAGGAGGGTACCAGTGACTTCTTAGCATAGTAATGCCAGGAGCTACTGTTCTGAAAGGAATGGTGATCATTTCATGATGATATAACAGACATAACATGATGACATAAAGTCCTTGGTCCATCTTAATTACTTACAGAAAATATGAATGCCTAACTCGCACCCTTGGTGCAGTGTGATTATGGTTTGGAAGAAATAGTGAAGAAATCAAAAGGGACATCCTGATGAGGCAATGGTTGAGAAAACAAGGCACCTAGCAAAGTTGACCCAAACCAGATATATACCAAGGGTCGAAGAATGACCTTCAGAGCTTCAGACCAGAGTTTATACCCAGAAAATGAAAACGTGGGACAGGGATTTGTAAGGTGATAAAACTGAAGAGGAAAGACGAGAGGGAAAAGAAACCCCAAGGACTGGAATTCCCATACTTGCACACACACTGACATGCACCATTCATATAGAAGCCGAAGACTCTCTGGTGTCTATCCTTGATGACTCTGTACACTTACATTTTGAAGTAAGGTCTGTCACTAAATTCATTACTCATAGATTCAGCTAGGCTGTCTGGTGATGGGGAATCTCTGTCAGCCAATGAACTATAAGAGGTGGGACCAAGTTAGGGTGTGACCTTTTGGATACCCAGAGAAAAACAGTGTACAGCCCAGGGTTTGCTCTCTCTCTCTGTGGTTCCCGCATTACACAGCTGAGCTTGAACTTCTTGTTCTTGTTTTGTGAGTTTGCCCGTTATAATAAAGAAAAATATAGTAGGTTTATCTTGTAGTTAGCCTGGCATTTCTAGACCAGCGTTAATTCAACAGTTGGTGCCCAATGTTGGGCTCGGGTCCCTCACGGTTCCAGCCAGCAGCAGCCAAGATTCACATGGTGCATTTGGGTCGGATCCCCGCACTGCGGCCCTGAGTAGCCACTAGCTTGGCATCTCAGAGCCGCTCAGGGTCCCCAGACAACTGCACCACCAGAGGATTGTGTGGCTGGCTTGTGGGTCCAGCTTTCCAGGCACACTGCAGAAGCTCAGGCTGGGCTCCGGCTTCCCCTGGTGGCTCTGTCGGCACTGTGTCTGCACGACTGCCGATCAGTCAGGGACCTTCACAGAGCGCACTTGTCTGTGATTTATACTAAATAACTGTTTTTAATTTGAGCATATTTTTCAGTAAAAACCAATTCGAACTGTTCGAGCTGGCCATGCGGCTACAACTGCAACACCTGCTGGTCAGTAATGGTCATTGCACCTACTCCAACTCGTTACAGGTGAGATTTCTAAAAGGCCAAGATTCCAAATAACAATACAAGAGTTCAACAGCTTTTTTACTTATACCATGGATAGTATTATATAAGGTTTATGTGATTTGCCTCCTACACCCCTATATTTAATTCTAGGGATTAGCTTTGTCTTTCATATTTTCTCCTTAAAAACATGGTTTAATAATAGGGCCAAAAATGATGCACTTTAAAAAATGATACAGTCTTTACAGACTGATAATGATCAACTGAAAGGAAAAATCAGCACTCTGGAAAAGGATAGGACCAATTTAACGGACAAACCCCAGTCAGACAGAGGGTGCTGAGATATTGAGAAAATTTGTGCTGTTAAATGTATTAATCAGAATCTGTTAAACAGTTATAATAGATTGACGGATAGAATGTCTCTCCAGGAAGGCAATATGTACGCTATAAAAATTACATCTAAGGATGAGACATTATCTTTATTAGACAGACTTCATACTTTGAAATGCTCAATGTGGTCATTTGAACAAAGCACGGGACGGGAGATTCAGATTTTACAAAAGGCAGTGGTAAAAAAAAAAATTTAAAAGATTGAGAATTTTTTCAAATTCGATGACCAGGAACAAAAGGTACAAAGATAAAATTTAGCCTCGTCAGTACATACCAAACTCTGGGATAGCTTACCCAGAGTTCTATTTGCCTATCCAGTGGTATCATCAAAAAGACCATCTGGCACCAAGTACCCTAAAGTAGTCAAAGAATATACATGAAAACCCATACATATGTCTGATCTAAAAAAAAAAAAATTGAACAACGAATAGTTTCTGATGGAACACATTCACCCTTCATTAGGGAAATGATCAAATCATGGGCTTCAAGCAATAAGATAACCAAAAAAAATGGCTTTAATTAATCTCAGTTTTCCTTAAAAATGGATCATAGCTTCTTTAAAAATGTTGTTGGAAAAAAGAAGCAAAAATTTTAAAACAACAGGGAAAATCAAAAGAACTTGAAATTTTCCAAGATCAAATTCTGGACGAGGGGCATTACTCTGATCCTCTTTATAATGAAGACACCTTGTCCCTATATAGCACAGCAGCTATAGCTATAGCTTGAGACAGGATTAAAAAACTAGAAAAGAGAATTAAATCATATATTAGGGTTAAACAGGGTCAGAGAGAACCTTTTTGTGACTTTTTACAAAGATCGACTAAGGCTATACAAATAGGAGTAACAGACCCAGAAGCTAGACATATACTCATTAAATCTATGTCTTTTAAAAATTCCAACTTAAAGTACAAAAAGATCTTTGGGCCTTTAAAGGTCAGATCAACACCAATTGATAAATGGATCTTACATACAATGAATGTTGAGACATTTGTCTATAGTACCAAAGTTTAGGTAGAAGAAACAATTTTCAGTGGTATGAGGAGACACCAAAATGCCAACTGTTTTAATTGTGGTAAAATAGGACATCTGAAAAGGGATTGTAGACAAGAAATTCCTAAAAATAATATCCTTTCTGAGAAGAACAAAAATAGAAGGACTCAGCCTTCAGGTATATGTAGGAAGTGTGACAAAGGCTGACATTGGACCAATAAATGTAAGTTGACAAAAGACAAACAAGGCAACCCGATACCATCTGAAAACTCCTTGGGGGGCCTCTCACAGGTCCCGATAACAAACATGGTCTAATCATTCCCAGTTACTGTGAAAATAATTTAGTGAGAGCCTATTCACACTAATAACAATAATAGTGGGTAATAGAATGTATACTTGTGAGCTATTATTTATGGACAATTTACATTGGTAGAGTTTTTTGTATATTGATACAAATTCAAATTATATTTGTTATTTCTGTTTACAATATTTGTACACCTATGCAAAGTTATTTTGTCAGATTGTATGCATGCATGTTTCTACCTCTGTTTAAGACATTTTGTATATTGATATAATTTTTAGGATATATTTTCAAATTGCATTGTATAGTCCTACCTCTGATCAAGATACTTATACATTGTTTACATTTTGAGATCATTTTCCTTATTTACTACAAGTTGTTTACAGATTATTTAATATTCTGATATAAAGTCTTAGTCTTTAAGTTATTCAGGTATTAAGTACTATAGGTCTATAGTTATTCGTGTTTGTTATACATATAGTCAAATTAATTAAGTTCTTTATATACATAGAGATTGTATTCTGCCTAGATAGGTAATCTTTAATAACATCAAGGATCTGTAAAACATGGCATTTAAATAACTTAGGGTTCTGTTGACATGAGACACAATTGCTCCTGACCAATCTATTCCCAAGAGAATGTTGAACATTGAAGACATTTCACTTAGAGTTTGCTTTTTTCGTGTCACAATTGGCCTTTGGGCAAGGAACTGCTCATACCTCAATCACTGACAAAGTACATGGTGTCTGGACTGGATAAACAAGACACAAGGAAAAAGACTACCAAACCTTTCCAAGACAGGATAAGATGGTTCTAAAAATTTTCCTGCCTCTAAAAATGATCTGTCAGTTACGCTAGGCCTTAGCCAAAGTTGGCTGCTTCAACATTGCAAATGAAACTTTGAGTGATTGCTCAGGTAGCCAATTGTCTCTGTCATATACTGCTCACTTCCTGCCTACTCAAGTAATATTCTCTCTCTTCTCAGGCCTTCAATGAGGTTAAAGATTAGATAGTCTTAGTTACCTTCCTCTTATGATTTAGCTAAGCCATTTCCAAAGAAAGACTTAGACGCTTTAAAATAGAATGTTTATTAAACATTTATTTATATTGATTATAATTTTATACTTGATATCTGTTCCTATTGTACATAGTTTTTTTCTATTGGGATTTAGCTAAGCCATTTCCAAAGAAAGACTTAGACGCTTTAAAATAGAATGTTTATTAAACATTTATTTATATTGATTATAATTTTATACTTGATATCTGTTCCTATTGTACATAGTTTTCTATTGGGTTTGGAACTCTCTTATTTAGACAAAAGGGGGAGGTGATGGGGAATCTGTCAGCCAATGAACTTTAAGAGGTGGGACCAAGTTAGGACGTTACTTTTTGGGTACCCAGAGAAAAAGGCTGGCTGCCCAGGGTTTGCTCTCTCTCTCTCTGTAGTTCCTGTGCTACACAGCTGAGCTTGGACTTCTCATTCCTGTTTCGTGAGTTTGCCCCTTATAATAAAAATATATATATAATTGGTTTATTGTGTAGTTAGCCTGGTATTTATCGACCCACATTAATTTCAACAGTCTGCCCAATGAGCTTCAGGGCTTTGCCTATCTTCACATCTCTTCCAACAGTGCTCAGTTATAGTCACAAGCCACTATTCTGGCTTTTCACTTGTATTAAGAGATCTAAACTCAGATATTCATGTTTGTGTGCCAGATGACTTAATAACTGAGTCATCTTCCCAGCCCATATAATCTTTATTTCTAAAAGGTGATATCTTATAATATATACTATTTTGTCTTAAAATCGTTTACTAATGTTAATGGATGGAAATTATCTCATAATATAAATATTCTTTGAAAACATCATTTCAGTTGGTGTCTATCTTACAGATGAATTGTACTCGAGCCATTCCCTTCTTATACATGTAGGCTGTCTCCTATCCTTTTCTCATACTATACTGAGGTGAACACCCTTTTTACATATACACCTTTTATCGCCATGTCTTCCCATTTCCTCAGTTTTGGAGTTTTATACACAAGATCTCCAGGTCAGGAGGCTGATTTTTTTTGCCCAAGGCTCTTGAAACATAATGGCAAACTGTTTCCCTAAAGACAGCATCTCTTTTGGCTCCCACTAGCAGAGTGCCAGTACCTGTCACATGATACTCTTGTCAACATTCTAACTGTGATGTTTAAAGAAAAAAAAAATGTTTTCCCCTATTAGCCATGTCACGTGAACTGATAGATCTTAGCCATCTGCCAAGAAGTAATTTGAGAAGTAAGTTTTAAACATACAAAATGTGATTGTGCTCGTCACAGATGGGACGCCTGCAGAAAATGGGGGAAATTATTTTCAGCACATTATTTCCATTGGGAGACAAGTCTGTCAGCTCCAAGCCTTTCAGAAAGAGTTTATGGTGTGGGCTGGGTCACTGGGTTCTCGTAGCTTGATAGATAAACAAATAAAATATTTTTAATTGTCTTCTCTTGCCTTTGACTGCTTTATGGAGTATTTAGTAAAGGGTGAAAGATTAATTTGTTCTAAAAAGAATCCATAGGATTTTAGGGAATACTTACAAAAGAATAAATGCAGTTTATTCTGATGAAATAGATGTTTTAATGACTTTAACAGTGAATCAGTAAACTATGAGAGTTGGAGTTAGAGGGCTCTGGGACCCCCATTTTGTTATGCTACCCTGGTATCATCATTAAGGTTAGGCTTCCTTATGTGACAAAGGAGCATAAAACTAATAGATAAAACATGGCTACTGCTGACTTGTTTAAGAAGATGAGAACACTCATGTTAGAAAATAGTCATAGGACTTCACTTTCAGTGCACAAAAGAATGCAGGACTTAGAGCATAGTTTCACGGAAGAAGTACAACAGCAATTTAGGAGATATTCACAGAAGCCCAAAAACTTGCATTGCTAGATTACTGTTGAAGTACAAATAGTAGGGTGTATCCAAATATATAAGTGCCTGTTAATTTTACGAGGAGATGATTGATGTGAAAGTTAACTTGTCAGGTCTAGTCACAGGATCTCTCTAATCTTATATACAAGAGTATAAATATTACTACATGAAAAGTTATAGCTACAGAATGAAAGAATAAGACATACTTTTGTCACATGATATCCAAAATGGAATCTTATAGTCATGATCAATATTATAAATCTGGAATTAAACCCTAGATGTTCTCTGGTTTTATACATAGCAGTTGTCAAATATAGTTCAGCCTGATAAAAAGCAGTATCCTCACCAAAAAAAAAAAAAATCAAACACAATTTTTAAAACTTTCTTCTATCTCCAAAATATATGTAATTATTTTTACAAAGATTCATATTAGATATTGATTACATGTTTTAAATATAAAGAGGGTTTTATTTGCCATCAAAGTACTAAAAATGTGATATGTATAGATAATGTAGTATATGCACTTGCTTTGGAGATCAATATGCCTAAGTACAAGTCCTGGCTCTATCAGCCCAAGCAGTTATCTTCTTGGCCTTTCCAGACCTATATGAGCTGTGTGTGCCCATTTTCTGGTCTCATCTCTTACCTTCCTTCTCACTCATCTCGCTCCATAGGATTCCTCGCCTTCCTCAGACATAAACTCCTCACGCTATACTCCCTTTTTAGCCTTTCTTATTTCTTGAACTGTTCTGTGGTTGCTATACAACCTGTTCTTTTATTTTATCCAGACCTCTTTTCAAATGCCACTCATGATAGAAAGTGTTCCCGATCATGGAGTCAAGCAAGGTACTATCCACCTGCAGTCACTCACAGTCATATTCATTGCTCTTTCCTCTTTAGTGGTTAAAGTCAAAAGTTCTACTTCTTTATCTACCGGTTGATTTCCTGTCTTTTC
The DNA here is from genome assembly GCF_982192425.1 of Myodes glareolus. Taxonomy (NCBI): domain Eukaryota; kingdom Metazoa; phylum Chordata; class Mammalia; order Rodentia; family Cricetidae; genus Myodes; species Myodes glareolus. The sequence goes on from NC_142028.1 coordinate 81,365,921, forward strand.
AAGGATGAGCTTAATAAAAGCAGTAACCTTTTCAATTTTCTGCTCTGTTGTGTCTGCAACAGCTATGAAAATTTCTGGTACATATGAGATATTTCACAAATGTTCCAAATGACCAAATGAAGAGGTAAATGAACAAATGCATGGCCTGTAGCTCTATGAGAAGATACCTATGGAGGACAGAGAAAGAGTGTCTAACTAAACCTACAGATGAAATAAAGTGTGATCACAAGAGATTCTTAGAAGAATGTGAATAGAGTTTTGAAGGGCAAGTAGGAATGAAGAGAAGGTATCTCAACCAGAGAAATGGCAAGAGATGTGAGGAGCAGAGGGTAAGAGAAAATACAGCTTACTTCTCAAAGAACTGCTTATCTGGAATGACAGCAGTAACATGAACAGGAGAAAATGGCTATCTATAAGTCTGGTCATTGAGTAACACTCTTAGAAATCCTATGAACAATGTAAGTCCTAAAGATGACAGAAAATATCTTCCAAGGATAATCAAACTCATCTAGTCTCTCCATCTAGAATTCCCAAGATTTAGAGAAGTTAAAAACATTTAATGAGAAAGACATCATCTTCAAAGTTTTTTTATTTATGACTTATCTACTCTCCTCTCACACCAACCCTCAAGACAAGATCTGAAAGAGCAAAACATCTACGTGATAATATATCTAGCAATATCTACATATTATGATCCAACTTTATATTATAAGATATAGAACACAAACTACATCAAATAACAACTTCTCTAATGAAATGAGACATAGGTCCTCCTCTCAGAGTAACTTTAGGTACTTATATCTAGTAAATATCACTGCATGTTATTTATCAAATGTTTTAAGTTATCAGTGCCTCCTTAATTTTATATTAATGAACTAAATACCAATAGAATAGTTGCCCAAATCTACAATTTCTCACATTACTGTATACCTCCCAATTTAAAAGTCATATATTCTCTGTATTTGGAAGATAAAGAAAGTAACTGCTAATTTGCAACAGGTGAAAAGGTCTAAACAACAAAAACTATATGCATACTCTAAGGAGTCTATAATCCCCAAACAAGAGTGGGCATGCTTTGGAACATAGTACAACAATACCCACACAATGCAGGCAGATGGAGAAGCATATGGCCATCACAGCTGGAACACTTTGTAAATGATCCCAAACCACCACTGGGCTTTGAATACTTTCCCAAAGTATAGAAAATCATATATTATCAGCAAATTCTTAGCGAGTGAGATGTTTACGATTCTTGATAAACTCCTGAAGTCATACTCCTAAAGTATAAAGAATAGAAAACAATGCTTTCTGATGAACAATATGCTGCTGCCCATATACAGAACCAGCCACCCTCATTGGCAACATACTCTGGATCCTCTCTGTAGGAGGTAATTATTATCTGTTGACTTTTTCTTATAGGGTGCTACTAGCTAATTCTTCGATCAAGTTCATCACTATTTGGGGAGATCAATTATTTTAGAGAGAAGATTTAGGAGTTATTGTCATGGTTTATGAATACAGTCATTGAAATCTGATGTTGCTATTGTTTATTTTATTGTTGATGCTTAGAAACAGCAAATATATGTGTAAAGGGGACATGGCAAGATCATTAGAATTAGAGTCATCTTGTGTGACTGCTTGTGGCAGCCTCCTTCTCACAAGCAAATCACCTCACTCTCCTAAGCTCCAGTTTTTAAAAGTATAAAATAGGAATGAAAATTGTATCTACTTCACTTAATTATTTAGAAATTTTAATGAGGTAATGTACATTTAGGCATTTCTTAAACCAGGAAACAGTGTATAAATATTAGAACCTATTATGCAGCATTGATTGATTCTGTGATCCAATTAATCCTTCAGAAGCACTTCAAATAATCCTTTAAACACTATTATTTGTTATTGTTATATAAAAATAAAATAAACCTTGTTTACAGATAAAATAGAGAAAGTACTACAGAGATGTGCCTTACTTATACTCAACTGTTCCTATTATTAATATCTAATATTAGCGATATTAGATTCACAAATATGTATATTCGTGACAGTAAATAGATTTATAATTATTAACCAAAGTCCATAAAACCTTACTTCCCTTAATCTCTGTTTTCTTTCTTGAGATCCCATATAAGGTACCATATCACATTTAGTTAACATGTTTTGTTAGACTACTATTGATAGTAATATTTTCTCTCTGTCTCTCTGGTGTGTGTGTGTGTGTGTGTGTGTGTGTAGAGCATTTTCAAACATTCTGTAGGATACTCAAGCATTTGGTAGGATATTTTTTCATTACATGTCACCTGATCTTCTGCTCCTGATTGTATTGGTGATATGTGGTTTGGAAGGGGGAAAGAGTGTCATTTCTATCACATCCTATCAACATGATCTGTGATTGTTAATATGATGTCCATCACCTGTCTAAGGTATGTTTGTCCAGTTTCTATACTGCATAGTTACATATCCCTCTCATTTCCAAACTATTCATTAAACCAGCCACTGGTTAGAGTTCATACTTAAGGAGTGAAGAATTAGTCTTCCCTTTTAAGCTTTGTCTATACTACAGGCTACAATTTGACCACTTGCAGGATAGAATCTTGAGGCTAAAGAACATTTCTAAAGGACTAATAGATGCTAACTCTTCCTTTTTAGAAGAAAAACTATATCAGAGTAGTTTTCTATTTCTTACCTGGGAAGTCATAAACTTCTATTTTGCCTTCAAGATAATTTTATCTTAAAGAAAAACGTTTGCTTTGTTCAGTTTACCCTTGAATGCTTGCAGGGGCCTGTTTCACAGGGCCCTGTTTTTCCTTCCCTCTACTTTCTTATCAGCACCTTTTACAAAGGATAACTCATGCATTTATTTTTCTTTTAGAATTCTCTACTATGCTATTTCAAATATGTTGGCTGTATAATTTTCTGAGATAAAAAAATTAGAATCCAAAGCTTCTCTCTAAGGGAATATTACCTTTGAAGTGGAGGGAAACATCAGAATCAAAGAGAAATCTACAGTTTGCTTCCCTACAACAAATTCTGGGGAGATAAAGCTAACAAGATACAAAAGAAAAAAATCTGTTTCGAACTGATAATAAAGATTCTGTAATGAGGAGAAAAAAGAAAACATGAAGTTATAAAAAAAAAGTTATTTGGTTTACAATTGCATTTCCCTAATCCTCAGCAATGTAGGGCAGCGAACATATTTAAATCTTTCTATATCAAACTTATGATTCAGCTTTTCCTGACAACTTCCAGCCAAAGGCAGGTAATTTCAGGAACAGAAAGAAAACAGAGTAAACGTATACAGTGAAATCCAACACAAGGATGTAAACTGATTAGGCTGAGTCCATACTATTTTGTTTTTTAAAAAAGCTATATATAAGTAGGTAATACTTTTAAAAGATATTTATGTCAATATGCTTTTCTATAAAAAAAATTCACACATTGTGCTGAGGATATAATCCAGTGGTAGAGGATCTGTCTAGCATGTGCAAGGTCCTGAGTTTGATCACCATCATTGGAAAATAATTCCGATATTCAGGAGAAAAGTTCTTATTTGGCTAACAAATTATTAAGACAACTTCATCTTTCAACAATGCAATAACAGCAAAGATTAAATGTTCCCTTAGTAACAGGCAATGAAATGTAAAGGACAGACTATTACTTTGGAACAAGAAAGAGTTGGATTAAAATTATTGACTTAGAAGGTACTAGTTTTAAGACTTTGTATGAATTATTTAATTTCTCTAAATATCAGTCTCAATGTATGCAAACATAGGCTGACGAGTACATAACTTGTATGTCTTTATGACAGAGATAAGGCAAATTATAAGCATAGTAAAGAATTTCAATAAGGAAGGGAGGGAGGGAGAGACAGAGGGAAAGAAAGAGAGAGAGATTGAGAGAGGGATAGGAGGCAGAGAACAAGGGGCATTCTTGTCTTCATACAATTTATAATCCAGTGGAAGAAAGTAATCAAGAAAGGACCAAAGTGGATAAGATTATCAAAATAATAAATTGTATAAAGGGACTTTAAAAAGTATAGATGTGTCTTAGAAAATAATTGACTAAACTTAAAAGAAAGTTAGACGTTAACCAAACCAAACCCTGAAGAAAGAATTCAAGACAAAAGAAAAAGTATATGCAAAGTTATTATTGTTGGGAGAAGATAATTCTCCAGAGAACTGAAAGTGTTCTGCCAACAAAGACAGTGAGGAGGGACAGGAGGCAAGAGCCAGACATGAAGAACATAGGAACTGGATCTTCAGCCTACAAATAACAAGGAAAAAAGAAGTTGAAAGGCTAGTACCTATTATACGGACAGGAGAAGATGCCAGAAGAGGCCAAGACAAGTGTCTGAGGAGATGAGGAGTCACCAGACGAGTAAATGTGGGCACAGAGATTAGGAAGTTTAGAATAAGATTGACATATCAGTCTTCTCTCTAAATTTTGTATATCCTAACCCTCACATACTATACTAAAATAGTACAAGCCTGAAATGAGTAAATAGAGAGAGCAGGTGATTTGGTAAAACCTATTTAGTAAGATAATTCCCTGTTATCAAGCATCAGGTTTTATTCCCATCAACAAAGTTATATAGAAAGCTTGAGTCCTAAGGATAGAAGCATTCACAAGCAACTGGAAAACTAACTACATGTAGGAAGACAGGCAGGAAAGGAACCAGATGGGAAGTTGAGTGCCCAAGTGCTAGTCCCATCTCTGCTGCCTACGTTAGATAAGTCTTCCCCTATACCAGAAATGTTCACCTATACAATGTCCAGGTTTAAATAGCTAATCCTTAGCTAGTTCCCATTCGGCACAAATGTTTCACTGTAGAAAACAATCTAGAACTAGAAAGGCAACAGAATGCAGTATTTTATAGTGCAGATTCTGAAGCCATAATAATAACCTTAAACACTTAATAAGTGCTTGCTATGTGCAAGCATTATTTTAAGCATTTAAGCATTGTATACAAACTGCCTTAATCTTCCCAACAAATCTTTTAGGTAGTAACTGTTATTATTATCACAGCTTCCTGTTATAGCAGAGAAAATATAAACACAAAGATATTAAGAAATGTATTCAAGAGTTTACAATTATTAAGACGCAGGGGCAAAACTTGAACATATCTGTCTAGCTCAGTAATGCATGCCATCTTAGGATGCCTACATTCAAACACTGGCTTTGTTGCTATCAATGTAGAAGCTTTCTATGTTTCAGTTTTCTTATTTATAAAATAGGCATGAGCATATTCCTTATCTGAAAGAGGTGGGTTTTCTGTGAATAATACATAGAAATAATTGCTTTGTATATTTGGTATCTTTTTCGCTTCTATGTGAATTTCAAAATGTCTTTTCCTACTCCTGAAAAGAATATCACTGGAATTTTCATGGCGATTACATTGGAACTGTAGGTGCCTTTGAGTAGCATTGTTCTCTTTATAATGTTAATTCTATCAGCTCAGGAGCATGAGGAGAACTTTCCAAAGTCTTGTGTCTTCTATTTCCTTTTTTTTTTTTACATTTTTTTTTATTGATTTTATTGAGCTATACATTTTTCAATGCTCTCCTCTTTCTCTCCCCTCCCTTCAACCCTCTTCCTTGGTCTTCAAGGACATTCCTAACATTTCAACCACTGTAGATAGCATCACCTTCCAGGACACCCCTAGAGAAATATCAGCTCATCAGGGGTCCTGAATCTTAGAAATCCCTCACCCCCACCTTTACTACTATAAAAACCCAACCCTAATTGAACTCGGGGCTGGATGATAATTCCAATACTTTGGACACACGGAGAGTCCAAGCTTTCAAATTTGCTTTTTCATATGGTACTCGGTCCCCTTGTTGGTTTGTGGGGGGCGGAGGGGACTTTGCGGATCTGGGCATAAGAGAAAGAACAAAGAAGCTGGTTCTAATACCATCAAAGGAATCAGCAGGCTCTTCAGTTCACATTGAAAACTGAAGAAGTTGGTTCTGATATCAGTGCAGGAATCAACAGCAATAGCACAACAGGGTGGATGAATTCATAAATAAGAATGAAAGCCAAGCAAGCAAAAAAGCAAAGTTCTCTTTCTTCCACACTACCAGAAGGTGCCATACAGGTTTAAAGCTAGTCTTCCCACATTAATTAAAGCAACCAAGATAATTGCACACAGACACACCCACAGGTCAACCTGATCTAGACAATCACTGAGATTATCTCTAGGTGGTTCTAGATTGTGTCAAGCATATAATTCAAGCTAGCCATTATTATGCATGATCTTAAATTATGCCAGAGAGCCAAAAACAATATGATACTGGGTGGGGTGGCAGACATGTAATTAAAAGGAAAGAACTCAGAAAAAAAGTCTCCCACAGCTACAATCACTTAATTTGTGATAATTTGTGGGGTGTGTGTGTGTATATGTGTGTGTGTGTGCGTGTGTGTGTGTGTGTGTGTGTGTGAGAGAGAGAGAGAGAGAGAGAGAGAGAGAGAGAGAGAAGTAGAGAGAGGACAATGAAAAAAGAAAGTGAAATTTTCAGAAAAGAGAGGGTAATGAAATATTTATGTAATATAAGCCAAAAAGGGGAATGCTTAGTAGGGGATCAGAAGTATGGATTAGGATGAATCCTAATTAGGATGACCTAAACAGGTCAGTAGGGGACAGCAATAAATAAAAACAATGTATTCTGGTATGTATGCATAGAAATGCCATAATGAAATCTATTACTTCGTATACTAACTTCAAAATTAATAAAAATAGTTTTAAAAATAAAGTTGTTTATAGTCCCAGAGAAGCTAGGTACTATGGAAGACCCTAAGAGGAACACCTATGGATTGCCCAGGGAAGGGAAAATAGACAAAATCTCCAGGGTAAACTGGAGGCAGGGGGAAGAGGGAAGGGGAAGGGGAATAAGAACTTGAGGGAATGGGATGGGCAAATTGGGAGAGGGACAAAGAGGGAGAGCAATAAAAGAGATATCTTGATAGAAGGAGCCATTGTGAGATTAGGGGAAAACCTGGGGCTAGGAAACAACCAGGAATCCACAAGGTTGACCCCTAGCAATAGTGGAGAGGGTGCCTGAACGGACCTTCCACTATAGTCAGATTGGTGACTACTCTAGTTGTCATCATTGAGCCTTCATCTAGTAAATGATGGAAACAGATGCAGAGATCCACAGCCAAGCCCTGGGTCAAGTTCCTAGAGTTCTGCCAAAGAGAAGAGATTATATGAGCAGTGGTGGTCAAGATCATGATGGGGAAACCCACAGAGACAGCTGACTGGAGCTAGTGGGAGCTCATGAACTCTGGACTGACAGCTAGAGAGCCTACACGGACCAAACTAGGACCTCTGAATGTGGGTGACAGTTGTATGGTTTGGTTCTTTTGGGGGCCCCTGACAATGGCACCAGGATTTATACCTGGTGCATGAACTGGCTTTTTGGAGCCCATTCCTTATGGTAGGATACCATGCACAGCCTTGATACAAGGGGAAGCGGCATGGTCCTGTCTCAACTTGATATTCAAGTTTTGTTGACTCCCATGGGAAGCATTATCCTCTCTGTGAAGTGAAAGTGAAATGGGGGAAGGAGGGAAGAGAAAGGAAAGGAGGGAGAGGGAACTGTGGTTGGTATGTAAAATGAATTTAAAAAAGTAAAATGGTTTGAAGAACAGTACCCAGAAATTAGTAAATGGTCAGTATTTGTCACTTCTTACTGTTCACCCACAAATGCATTTGGGGAAACATTATTGATAAGTATGATTCATTACAACTTCAGGCTTTTATGGTGTGTCCAAGGCAAAGGGAAAAACTTTAAATACTGTGTGACCCTAAAGAAAAATAGTTAGTCTCTGTTCTATGCAAAGTGATTCTTCAAATATACTTACTTTTAATTTATGTCCCCCTCTTAACATGCAAAAGAGCTACAAAAACAGAACAAAAATACAACAACAGAAACAAAAAAAAAAACATGTTAGTGAACAAATTAACAGATGCACAAATAAAGACTAGTTTTAATCCAACATGCTTCAAGTTTGATTTCAAGTGCTTTTGTGTTGTGAAGAACCACTTTAGGGCTAGCAAGGTGGCTCAGCAGGTAAAGTACAACCCCCCAAACCCAAATATAGGTGGAAAATCACCTCCATAGAGTTACCCTCTGATCTTCATATGTTCACTATGGCATGTGGAGTCATGTACACACATCATCCACTCTCACACAATAATAACAATAAAATTTTTGTAAAGAAATATTTTATTGAGTAAAAAGATTTAAATAAATGAAATAATAGAACAGTGTGCATTTACATGGAAAACTTCAAAGTGGATGGAGATAGTTAAACATCATTTCATAGAATTTCTATTCCAATGCAAGAAAGAATGTAGTCAGAAGAAGAAAATATAAATTGTGTTTTCATCTTGGCTAAGAGTTTTTTGAAGGTCAATTAATACTGAGTTAGGTTAGTTATCCATTCAGCGTTCAGTCTATCTAGTGGGTATTAAGCACTTAGTTCAAAAGAGTGGGGTTCAATAGAAATGCTAGTTCCTGGTTCAAGAAGACAAAATTGGAATGGAAACAGAAAATTGACAGTAAACAAACCAAACTAAACTTCATGGACCTTCTACTATCTAGGAGAAGAGTGGCATTAAGGAAAGAAGAAATGTAGACCTGTTGAGATACCATGGGAAACATGCGGCTAGAGAAGCGTATTCAACCATGGTCAATAGTATGTGACACATTTCATTTTTTTATGTTTACCTTGATTTTCAAAGCTATAATATGTGCATAGGGAAGGAACCAATAACCTACGAGACAGCTCACACTTTCACTGCTTCCTTAGTTTTGTTTTCTTAGGAACACTGGAGAGAGTAGCAGGCTAACACTTGATTTCCATCTATGCCTTCTCCTTGATCCCACCATGAAGGGTTAAAAGAAAAAAAAGCTGTTGAATTGCTGAACTGGATACAGCTGAAGTCCCACTGTAATTAGTGCAGGAGCCCCACCGACTGTTAATGAGTCTGTTTGAATTAGCACCTGCTCCTTCCAGGACCTGTTGTGAGCCCATTGGCAGCTGGATCCCTTGATTCAGGGAGAGGGAAGTGGAAGTGGGGAGAAGAGCCCAAGGCCTGTCTTGTGGGTGTTTACTGAGAGTCCCAAAGCAAGTATTCTATGCTGTGTTTATTTCATTGCATTTATTATATGTAAGAGACTAAGCTAGATGTGAGAAGAGGCATCAAGGTTAGAATAATAGTCCTTTGCCTACAAGTGCTTATAAACTGGAAAAAGACATTCACACAAGGAAAGAAAATCCAAATGTATTCATTCATTCATTCATTATTAGATACAGCTTTTCACTACTACTCTCAAATACCTGGTTGTCTGCCTTGGCCTTCCAAGTGTTGGGATTATAGGAATGTGCTACCATGCTTGACTTCAAAGCCTTTCTATAGTAATCCAGTCTAGTTTGAGAACTCAGACCTAGGCCTGAATCATGATCCTCCCACATTGTAGCAGTGAGGTTTGTTTCAAAGTCATTTCATCTTTGAAATCATTAGTTTCTTATACGCAAAGTACAGACTCTTAGATGTCCACGAGGAGTAGGTAATCAGTGAAGTATACAATATAAATATAAAATGCTCAGAAATTAAGTTGGCTGCAAAATCAACCACAAAGGAATACCAAAGAAATGCTTTGGAACTTCAAAAGAGGAAACTGTCACAGAAGAAAAGACTTCTTGAAGGCAGTACTAGGGGCGAACTTGGTAGGATTTATTTGGTTTATTGTTTGTTTTGTTTTGTTTTGTTTTAACAGGAGAGAATGCAATAGGAGGAAAATATTCCCAGTGAGAAACCATGGAAGTAAAGACATTGAGGCATGGTCTTTGTGGGAGTTGCAATCACCTGGATGAATAAGTCTACAGGCTCAAAACACATTTTAGACAAACACATGAACCAAAATAAACAAAGCAGAGCAAGAACAGCCACACTAAAGGACTGCACAGGAGCTGTGAGCAGCTAGGACTAGAATGTCAGAACGCAAGTGACAAAAAAATGATAACCCTAAAACATATGCTCAGTCATCACACCACAGTAGGCACACAGAATGGGACAAGGGGTGAAAAATAATCACTGTGTGAATAAAACCTAAGTGCTAGCAGTGTGAGAATAAGATAGTCGGAATCAGAGAGAAAAATCACTAGGCCTACAGACAGAATCACTTAGGCCCAAGGTGAGGTGAGAAGATCTGAAGCTGAATGGTTGAGCTATAAGAAAAATGAGTTACCACAAGTGAAGAGTTCAAACAATAATGGGACTACATGATGGCACAGTAAGCAGATATAGAAGGAAGAATGTGTGGAATAGAAATCACTGAGTCAGAAGTTCTTTCATGCAGAAAGATGGGAGTCGATCTGGCAGGGAGTATGGAACTTCTATGCTCAAAAAGCCCTCGTTACTTGCTATTGGGGACTGTTTATGCTAGGCCGCTTAAATTCATCATACTATTTCTTTCCTTTCTTTTTTTCAAAGACAGGATTTACCTGTGTAACAGTTCCTGCTGTTATGGAACTTGCCTTGTAGATCAGGCTGGCCTCAAATTCACAGAAATTTGTCTGCCTCCACCTCCAGAGTGCTGGGATTAAAGGCATGGATCACCACCACCCGGCTCATTATACTATTTCTAAGTATATTGGCTGCAGTACTGGTTGGGTGGCTATGACAAGAAGGTCCAAAATAATGTACATTAATCTTCTGTCATAAAAATCCTAGCTAGGCACTCCATGACTGTTCTCACAGTATACATGACCATCAGGGTTTCAAACTGGCTCTGCCATTTTCTACCCAGCTCCCCATGAAGTTTCCGCCATGGTACTGCATTTCTGTCAGCTGGAAGGTACAGTACATGTACATAGCAGAACTTAAGGTCACTGAGATACAATGGAGAGAGACTGGATTCTCTTCTTGGTAACGGGGTAGCAAAGTCACACTTCAGGAGAGCAAGCTCATCAGAAAATACAACTGTGGTCATATTTAGGAAATATATATGACACAATGGCTGCTGAGACATGGAGACTCATTTTTCTTCAGGGAAGAGTCCTGACAGAGTATCCAACGCCAAGTGGTCAGCCCTAAACATGTATATTTACAAGCAACAAAAGGTGGCCTCAATAGGTTATATTTAACACACACACTAACTAAGAAGAGGTCATGAATTTGAAACATAGTGGAGGAAGCATGGGAGAAGCTGGACAGGATGAATAAGGGTGGGGATGCTGTAAATATAATACTCTAGTCTGAAATTCTCAAAAAACAAAACAAAAATTTAGACAAGAAAATACACATAATAATGAGTGACTTTAATAAAATGCTACTCACTCTAATGAACTTGAATGATCTGAAAAGCAAATGATCCGTGTAATCCACAGAGTACTCTCAAAGGTAGGTTCAAATTACAACCTTATTTTATAATAAGGGAAGCAAGGAAATTGCTTGCTAACCACCCATGACAGCTGCAGAGCTGAGATTTGAACCTGCAGCTGTTGGACACCTAAGCTTGCACTCTTTCTCAATATGATACAGATACTCTTGAAGTCTATCATTGAGAAACCAACAGGGGAAAATAAGAAAAGAAAGATTCACCTTGGTTTCAATCTGAATTAAACCTGACTCCTAAAAAAGTATCTTCAAAACAAGATCTGAAAGATGCATATTAAATTTAGCTTTCAAAGAAATATACAAATCAGCAAATGAAACAGCTTATCTGTGAACACTGTGTCGTATGGGGTGGGCACATTGATAATCAAGGGTCCACAAGGCTGGTTGATTCAAACTGTGGTTTTTGTAGGACCTGGAGGGGGCAGACCCAGAGCCAAATTACCTTGGGCCATCCTTAGTCATCTTAATAGCCACTCATTGCCACCTCTGTCCTGACCTAAGGGTGTAATCACCTGAAACCTCTTGGGATGTTTCAACAGACCCACAACTTCCACCAACTGGAAAACTAACACTGCCATCCGACAGCATCTGCTCACCCTGTTTGCTGTAACCCAGCTACTTGGTATTTCGACCACTATACTTGAAAACTGCCTTGATTTATGACTTTCTTTTGTCCTATAACTATAGACACTTCATGGAACTGTAATCATAATGGAACATGGAAACAAATTGGATTACTCATATGCAGCTCCATAACAAGCCACCTCTCATTCCCTTTGAGGTGAGAGCTATGTTTTACGTCAACACTGCTAGTCACACAACAAGTATTTACTTTTGTGGAAAGGATTTTCTGTTCCATTCTAAAAGTATTCAAGGGATAAACCTTACATTCAGAATGCCAATAAATGAAATGACATTTTAAAAGTTTAGTTCTTTGTCAGGTGGTTGAAAATGTCTACTGGATGGTAGCCATGTCCAAACATTACCTATCCCTGGATTGGCTTATTACTAGCCATTTGAACTTAGGCCTCCCCTGGAGCTGGCATTTTTATGTTTAAGATGATAGCTTATGATTAAAGTGATAAACTAAGATGACATCAACAACCTTCAAGGTTCTTTCTGGTGTTAAAACACTATAAGAAATCTGAGTGTTCTTTTTTCTATAATTCCATATACATTGGGATTGCCCAAGTCATTTTTTTTTTTACTGCTAAGAAATTAATTATCTATTAAGTGCAAACGGCAACTGCTAAGGAGCAATTGAGAATAGATAAAACTGTTAGAGTAAAGGCTGTTTTTGAGCATATGCTGCCAGGCTTACTGCAAATAGCACGTATTCATTGTTCACATTAAAATCTCATGTGATAAAATATTAGAGTGCACGAATTCTCTTATAGAAACAACAGTTCACAAAATTACAAAGAAGCCTTACTCTGACAGTAGGAAAGGAAAAAAAAAGACATTCGCTGAACAGCTATATAGAGTAGGCACTGTTTCCAGGCTTTGATATTGCCTTTCTAACCCCAGCTATTCACTTAGCAAGTCAGGAGACCATCTCCCTCTACCAGTCCCTGAACTCTATTAGACCCGGCATAACTTGGCTTTCCAGCATTTCTAAGCTGCTTTGGACACACATACCCTGAGCTCTAGAAACCTTTGATTGTATTGACTGCACATCATTGTCATTGTCCTTGCCTTGTCCACTGTTCCTCAAGACTATAACTGTCCCCAAACAGAAGACAACGCTACCATTAGCAGCATATGGACTCATTGAACACTTGCAGGAGATGCTGATAATGAAATGGCTGGTGGATGTTCTGCCTTCTACTGAGTGCCCTAAACTCTGGATGTCCATCACTCCATACACACACCTGTTGTTCTGTTGGCGTGCACAGCTAAAGCCTGTTTCAAATGTGCCCAAGGCAGAGGTGAAAGAAAAAAAAGAGAAGCAATTTAAACTAAGTGGTCACTTTACATACTTTCCCCAAGAGCACTAGAAATCGCCATCTTCACAAGGAATTCTAAGTATTGCCACCTCTAGTTTACAGAAATTGGGGCTCAGAGATCTAAAGGAGCTTGCTAAAGAGCACACAGCTTCTGAAAAACAACGGTGGGAGCAAGGCACTGATGAGCCCCCAGGCTCGTAAATCTTTCCTGTTTTCAGAGCAATCTATTCCCCCAAGAATCTCTGTGCCTATGAAGCTTGAGTTTTAGCCCTTCACAGGTGGACTCGGTAAGGAGTGCCCAGTGTGACACCTGATAACTGTACCTTACCATCCATTATTTTAGCTGGGGAGGCTGTACAGATACTATTGTTAAGTTGTTCTCATTAAGAGAGAAAGGAGGCAGGACAGAAGGGGGTGTGGCAAATCAAATCCTCTGGTCCAACCAACCAGATAAACAAAGACTCACAGGTGCCCTTATAATTAAGGCACACGATGAGCTTGCTGTGCCTTTGTCTAAGGATTCTGAATTTGTAAAGGAAAATAACATTGTCCTTAAAATAGGAGTTGCCATTCAGAGGAAGAAAGTAAGTTTCTATGTTCTTACTAATTGTTTTTGTTGCATTGATTCTTCTAGAAAAACATAAGGAATGGTAAATTATAAAATTTAAACAGGTGCTACTTAGGGTTTGTATTGAAAAGGAATATAAATTAACATTACACTTTGGAAATTTTGACGTAATGCCAAAACTTAATCTAGGGGATACTAAAATTAATTGATCTAGGTAACACTAAAATATTAATCTAGGAGATACTGTGCTGTTAATGTTTTAAATATGCATGTATATAGTCATATCTATGGTTTAGTCAAAAAGACATTCTTAATTTATAGGAAATATTTTATTATTGTAAATTTCTTTATTCTGTACTGAATTGTTCTTTAAGATGAAATTTTCAATGAGTGATTTTCCTTATATTTGATTCTTAAACTTTTTTCAGTCACTTTTGAAAAACAAATTATAAAACTGGAGATGTAGCTTTAATGTCTGTGTGGAATTTTTCAACTGTTTTTGAAAGACAATGTAAGATTAGAAAATATATTAGCTCTTTTAAATGCAACCGATAAATTATACAATTACTTCCTAATTAGCACTCTTTGAATTTCACATGTCTTGATTTAACTGCTGCTTAGTAACAGGAGCACACGTAAATGCCATGATTTCTTTTAAGTGGAGACAGCTTCCTGTTATAACTTCTGACAGGTCATGATTTCTGTAACCTGTTGGTTTACATATCCACCTAAAAATGTGCATGGACTTCTTCTTGTTAGAGAATGACAAGAAGTTTAAAATTCTAAGCCTGAAATCATCTTAAAACTCTAAGTAGACTGGGCATTTTCTCTTCCTACTTTCTGGGTATTAACTCATTAAATTCTCAGAACCCATTTTAATATAATTTTATAGAGAAAATTTAGGCACAAGAAAAGCTTATATAGCTCACTCCAAATCACAGATATATAAGAGCCAGAGTTTGAATTCAGACTTTATGGCCCAGACTCTCACATCCCACACCAAATGATCAATCAAATCAGATTCCACTGGGCAGGTGATTTGAGTAATAAAATGGTTATCCAAAGTACTTACTACAAGGCTTGTGTCCAGGTCATGGAATCTATGCAACCAATTCTTATATACACCTGGCAGCTTGAAAGTGCTTAGAATTATCCCCCTGTGTCTAATCCTCACAATCACATAGATGTAATTTATCTTGATGTGAAAACTTGGGCAAGTTATTTAACTTCCCTTCCTAAGACCCCTTTCTCATCGGCTGCTGATGGAATGAGATGGTACAGTGTGTAGCATCGTCACTAGCACAAAGTGAATTCTTAACTAATGCTCGCAATTACTATTACTACTAATATTAGGCTTTAGAAAAAAGCAACTTGTTCAAGATGACATACCCTAAAGAGAATATAGCTCAGAGTTGAACCTATGTGGGATTGATGCTCTAACCACAATGTCCACCTGAAACCATGCTCTTTACTGTATTAACCACACCAAGACTTTGCCTGTAGCTTGCCAAAAGACTGTTCATTTTAGCCATTTTTATAGTAATCAGTTAGTGTTGCATCAAGACAAATTTGTTCCAATTCAAAATAAATACTTAAAATTTACAAAAGCTGAAATAGGTAAGTAAAAGGGAGGAAACTCCCCCACCTTCCAAAATAACCAGTTACTCTCCAAAATAAGGAAACCTTCTAAGCATACAATTTTGTCACCTGTATTTCTTACTATAAGAAATGCTGCAAGCATCTTTCCATGTTAATAGCTATTCATTGACTGGTCACCTTTACTGTCTCTAGACTGTTCCGGTGTGTGGATGTTCAGTCTCCTTTGTTGACTATTCAGTCTTTCATAGCTTTCTTTCCAAAGCCTGTGACATTAAGCAATCCCAGAGCCAAATCATTGGGTACATTAATGTTTATTTCCTCAAATTTATAAGAATGAATATTGTGAGCCAAAGGATATGTGCTAGCAGATTTCTGAGCTGGTATATCCCCATTTGCTTAAAGAACAACGCTCTTGCATTAGAAAACAGCTCTTAAAATGAGCAGTGGTTGTTCAGTTTAGATGCAATCCTCTAAAACTTGCACTGAATGAGATAAGATAGAAAATATAGTTAATATTTGTTTTAAAGTAAGTGTTATCCAAATGAAACAAACTTAAAAATTTGTTTCATTGTTACTCCTTAGTCCTTTTACAACATACTAACCACCTTTAGTTTAGTTTTGTGTGTGTGTGTGGTTGGGGTGGGTCTTCTCTAAAGCTAAACTCTTTGAAATAGGGAAGTGTGAGAATACTGAGATTAGGAGTCTTTTCCCAGAATCCTTGTGGCTCATGGCAGGTATCTCAGCTCCAAAGCCTTCATCTATAAAGGTCAGTTCTAACTTCATAGTAAGCTTACCTTAGTCCAGGTAAGTCTACCTCATACCTGCCATTTTCTGTAGTTTAATTTATGTGACTAAGAATTGGGGTTTTGGCCTTTTGTTTGTTTGTTTGTTTGTTTCCTGTATTTTTCTTCATTTAATAGTGGGCATTCTCAACAGTCCAAGTGTGAATGTCTGAATCCTGAGAGTGACAGTTTTAAAAGAATCCGGGAGGGCCAAAGAAGCCCCTGTCACACGGTTGACTTTCATCCTTGTCCCTATCACAAGGCTAGTAATACTGGATTATTCAAACCTCTGGTATGGTATAGGAGGCCACAGAATAACTGAAGGGTTGCTAACAAACATCTTTGACTGAAACCTCAGCGCACAAAAGTCTTGGTAACTGTATTTGTGGGGGGGGGGGAGGCGCTACTGGGTTACTGATGTCAGTCGTTTCCCTTCCTCACTTTACTTGGGCAGACGGCGTCTTAACACAGCAAACAGCCTAACATACCTTGAAGCATCACTTAAGGTATCTACAGCCCTTGTCACAGAAATCCTTGTCACAGAGAGGGTTTTGTTTTGTTTTTTTAAGCATCTCAGTTAAGTCACATAAACACAGGGCCTGTCACAGCGTCTTGTCAAAGTTTGTCCAAATGGTGTTGATGTACTTAAACCGTGAAAAAGCTACCGCACTTACAACTCAAGCACAGCATAAGCCTCAGTATTGAAAACTTGTTCATTTGGCTTTCTAAGCATACAAACACTGCAAGGTCATCCCCTTAACCTTAAAGGGAACCAGCCTCTCTGGATGGGTCCTCCGCCTCCTCGTCCAGCGCCCCCTAGAGGCGGCGATAGGCATTGCGCAGCGGGTGGACGAGTGAGCGGCGCGGGACCCAGCGCGAAGTGACTGGGCCAAGGTCCTCGGGCCTGCCGTGCCCGCCTGGCCACCACCGCCGCCCTCCGGACCCCGTCTCCGCGAAGATGCGACTCCAGAACCAGGTAGCACAACCCGAGCGCCCGCAGCGCGCCCCCAACGCCCCGCCCACCCGCCGTCACCAGCGCCGGCTCCCGCCGGCCACGTGGTCGCCGCCGGCCTGGGGACCGCGCATCCCTGACCCCACGCCCGGGCTCGGTTGCCTCTTCCAACTCCGTTCCGAGGGCTCCGGGCCACGCCCCACTGTCCTCTTGACTTCCGCCAGAGAGGACCTCTGAAATTTGGGTGGGTGCGTCCCCTCACCTGGTACCCAGACGAGCCACCCGACTGCGACTAGCGCCACTCCTCGCCACCCGGCGGCTTTGCTAAACTGGTGGCGCCAAAAAGTCCGGCCCCAAGGTGCAGGGCGCTCGACTGCGGGTTCTCAGGGGGACCTCAACCTTTGGGACTCTCGTTAATTGTCACACCGGGAGGCATGCACTCTGAGTGCCCTTCCATATTACAGCCGCTACAGCCCCGGGATTTGTGTTTCTAGATCAGACGGAGTGAACACTTATGTTGCCCTAAGCAGTGCTCGCGTTAAGGGGGGAAAAGAGGTTCACATGTGGGGTAGGGTAGCCGTGTGTTGTCAGTGTCTCTCTTTGGGCTGGAGGTTGTCAGACATTTAAGATCTAGTAAACGCGAGTTCTGAAGTCGTGAACCTGTGAAAGTGAGACAGCTTCCCCTCCCCCGTCATACGTTAAAGGACTTGGGAAGGCCACAGGAGAAAGGAGGGGGGACTTCTAGAAAGCAGCTCCAGGTTTGGGGGGAAATGAGTCATATTGATTCCCAAGCTGTTAGTCAATACTGCTCATGGGCAATAATTCTCATAAAATCTTCCCTCTGAGGCCTTAAATGCCCGCCTCCACAATGGTTTGTCGTGAGCATGATGGATTCCTAAAAGCCCATCCGAGTTCCTTACCCTAGCTGCCTTGATTTTTGTAAAGCATTGCCCTCACATTACCCTCCTGCGTTCGTGTGCCTGGCTTTTCATATTTTATAATACTTGCAAATTGACACTGAACAAGCTTTAACCTCAGTCATTTCAGAATAAGTTTGATGTTTTAGGTGAGATGTGAATGGAGCTCCTTTCATGAGGAAGTAGTCTGTGTGAAGTGTTTTGTAAATGTGAGTGGGTTGAATTTAAAACACTGAATAAAATTAATGTAACAAGGAATCAAAAGGTTCAATCCAGATGTTTCCCTTCCTGCTTCCGCAACAAAATGACAGTAGAGAGCTCACAGCACCTTACCTGATAGCTCTCTGCCAGGGTGACCCGTGGCACTGCAGTTGAACTCCTACTGAGATGTCAAAGCACTTAACCAAATCCCTTGGGGCTGATAAGGTTGTGACCCACCTGCTTCTATGGAGGATTTCCCCCATTTCCTAACTACTCAGGAAATAGACCAGGGATTTCCATGCAGGCTTTCTTTCAGAGAACTCTTAAGTAATCCTCTTTAGTTACCTTTTGTATTAGCCTGGATTGCTTGCTTGTTAAGATAAGGTACTCTGATGTGGAATTTAGTCAAGGTAAGGTTATGAGTTAGATCACTCAGCCTCTAATTCCTCTGGTTAGTGTGTGTTTGGGGTTAACAGAGACTCCTCAGAAGCTTTTTAACGTGTGTGTTTGCAGTCCTGGAGTTTGAAGCGCCCGCCTTATTCCATGCTAGACAAGCACTTCACTAACCACTCAGCTACCTTCAGCTCCACCCTTCTTTTTGATTTGTTTGATTGTTTGGTTTTGAGACAGGTGTCCTCACCCAGTGTGGCCTGCAGTGCCGT